>NC_035442.2:66995290-67595290 GCF_002127325.2 Helianthus annuus
CCTCGTTGTAAGTATCATAACCCCTGGATACGTATTAGATACTCTGCCCGATTGATTTAGGGTTCCGTAACGGCTGTCGTGATTCTGCTCGACGTAGTCGTTGGAATACCATCTCGGGGAGGGTATTACTAATGTTAAAATGGGTTATTATACTAACGCGTGTGCATTGTTTATTTAATTAGATTATAACCAGGGAATCACAAAAGAAAGCTCTATAATAGCAATGTGAGTAATCCTCTTTTGTTAAATGTTTTACATAACCTTAAATACTTTTCCATGCGAATAACAGTTATTGAGTATTTGTAAGAATACAATTATCATGGGTATGTTGGGGTTTTGTATACAAAATTTGTTACCACCTGGTCAAGGAGTAACATTACCACAAGTTGAGTATGACAATACCATTAATGTTAATTGTTATAACTTGGAAACAAATGTAATTGCGAGATCGCCCTCAATACCGTTCACTATGACTTTTTACTTAAACTTGATTAAACTGGGATTCACTCACCAGTATTTCCTGCTGATAAAATGTTTTAAACACGTGTTTCAGGTAACTTAGTATGAAGCCAATAAAAGCCAGCTGGAGAGCACTGAAGGCTTGGAAAAGTGACAATAAAGTTACCTAAAATAAAATAGATGTTTTTATTAAATAAAATAGGATTTATTCCTATGAAAATGTATGTACTGCAAAACTTGGGTTTTATCCCATGTGTTTAATATTATGAAAATATGGTGGTTTTACTCTGATAAAATATTTCCTAACTACGGTCCTGATGAAAAATTCCGCTGCCAAATTAGACAATATGCGATACCACCGAAACTGGCTCACGGCCGCCCGTTCCTGTGTTTGTATAAGGGATCAGGGGTTGTGACAGTTTACGGAACTTTTTTTTAAGTATTTCATTTTGAAATAGAGATTATATAAAATATTCTATTTCTCAAATATAGTTCATGGAAGTTATAAAATTTTATATTTTTGTCTAATAAGGAGCCGCTATGAAATTTGTAAATTATTTTGTTTTATCTAACACTATTAAACGATTTTTGAAATATTTGATAGTCAATAGTTTCTGATTCCTTCAAACATTTTATTAAAGACGCTAGGTATGAAAAATTTCTTATTATACAAATAGTAGATAATAAACGACGTTTAAATGACTCCAGTTATACAAGATAAAATGCTTTGGTTGTCATGGTCAATGATTTATTAGTCACTACATCGGTTTTGTGTTGGGTTCGGTAACAGTTATGTATATGTCAGCCTTTTGTTTCCGCATCAGTTTCCTTACAATTTCAAATCAGTTCGTGTATCCGTTTTGTAGCAGTCTTGTGTCTCCATCTTTTTCAATACTCGTGTCAGTAACCGTTTCAGTTCAGTCTCAATTTTGTTATGTTGTGTTTTGCTTCCGCTGACATGACTTTACTTGTACTGTTGATTTCTCCGTTACTGAGCCGTATTTTCTTTTTGTGTTTGTCTTATTTGTTTTACAGGTAATCTGGGATAATCTAGGGTTTCGGTGAGGAGTGTTAGGAAGTTGTAGACCAAGATTCCTTATTTCAGTAATGTAATAAAAAGTAATTAGGATCTTTTATTTAATGTTATGGATTGATTCTTAGTTTTAATATTTGTAAGCGTGACACGTCAGCCCTATTCGGGTCGGGGCGTTACACGCATGCTCGTTTATTAACAATATTTACTCATTTAATCCCCTTTAGCATACTTTTACCTACAAAACACCTATATTATAAAGTACAAGCTATTTAAGACCATAAAGGACTCGAAAACTAATGAAAATTATACATAATTACATAGGAAAAATAGGAAGTGTTTGCAACACTTCATTATTCTTTTTTTATGACATACTTATTTATAGTAACAATAAAGAGAACCATAATGTTCACCTCTGATATGTCTTCCAAAAGCTTCACGGATATTATTATTTTGCTAGGGGCTCTAAGTATGTTTCTGGGATGGAAAAATTTTCTTTTTTAGGTCACAAAATATCCAGCAAAGGCATTGCCTTCGAACCCGATAAAATCGAAGCAATTCAACAGTGATTACAACCTAATTCGTTCACAACCCTTCGGGCCTTTTTGGGTTGGTTTTACTGTCGGTTCGTTAAAGATTATGCTCAAATTATCAGAAAGAAGACAAAATTTATAGTATAGGGGCTAGTGTGTAACATGGTGTCATATATAAACACCTCTCTTGTAAACCCAAAAACGATTATTCTTTTTCAATCTAATACAAGCCCCTGTTTTCTCTATACCGGTTGACATGGTATCAGAGCAGGTTTCTGATTCTTGAAACCGATTTGTTCATCGTCTACAATCGATCCAAACCAATTCAACCTCAAATCAGGGAAACCTGAAAATCAAAATCAAAACACCAAAAATCTATTCAATCGAATCAACCTCAATTACAGCTCACATCTATATCATCTTCAATCCAACAAATTAACCGGAGACATAACCCTCAGCCGACCACTTCACTACACACCTTGCAAAACCCAACCCAAGAAACCTTTTGTTTCAACTCCCGCCGCACACCTAACCCTAAAACTCCCAACATATATTCCCACGAACCATCGCTCCAAAAACCTGAGTCTTCGTCAAGCCAATCCACGAACAGTAGTCTTCATCAAGCCAATCCACGAACCATTATCCACGAACACTCCAAAACCATTACCTACGAACACTCACGAGCCAATCCAGTCTTCGCCAATTCTCAACCACGAACACTCCATTTCCTACGAACCATTATCCACGAACCATTACCTATGAATAATTCCTACGAACCATTTCCGAACAATACCTACAAACAATTCCACGAACATTCCTCTCTCCGGTCACCGGTGGCTCGACGAAGAGGAGAAGACATGCTTAGTGTGCGAGGTCGCTATCTCTCCTGGATTTACCTCTCGCCCTAAGTTGATCTTTCGATCCTTCCATTCGCTTCCAGGATTCGGTTATGTTCGGCCCTTTGGATCTGTTGCTAGCCGGCTCCTCTTCTCGATTGCTTAGTAGGTCTGATATTGGTCGCGGCTATCGTTATAGTGCAACTTGACTGATTCGAATCCTATTAACCATTCATAGAGTTGGTTCCTCGTCTATCGTCATAAAAAGGAAAAAAACAAATTTTTCGAAGATGGTTATGTCACACCCCCAAAATCCACCATGCGGAGTACCACCGCTTGGAGGCGTGACGTGACCAGGATCGAGCCACCAATCATCCTGAACAACGTATTTAAGTAAATAAAGCCAACCACAATACGATTGGTGACCAAAAGCTAGTTAACCAAGTTTTAAAATAAACAGCGGAAGCATAAACGTAAAGTCCAAAACATAAGTCCATAGTTTATAAGTTAAAGTTCAAAACGCAAGTTTAATAAGTTCATAAGGATTTGAATATTAAGCACGAAACATAACAGTCCGTACACCACAACGACTCCTTCCTTGTGCAAGCTCCAAGCATTTAGCGACCTGTAAGGCATGTAACAACGAGTCAACAACAAAGTTGAGTGAGTTCATGTTTGGTTGTTTAGTTTTAAGTTGTTTTTGAAAACGTGGTTTGTCTTTCGTTGGCGTAATTGCCGTGGGGGTTACCCCGTAGTTGAAAGCAAGATTAAGCAGTTCATTCTTTATTACCCAGACCATATTTATGATTAGTGGGGGCTTCCCCATGTGAACTACTAGACCGTATGATATCGACTACTACGCAAGTAAGTTGTGCCCTACATCAGTGTCTATCATCACTGATGGTTTGCCATAGTCCATTAGTACACGCCCGTCCGACTGGCATGGTGTGAGGTTTGTTAAACCTAATAGCGCTATTAACTAATGACACGCTCGCCATTGGCCTCGGTGATTAAGTCAATATAAAATGAGGGACTTATGATAGAGTTTTGTTTAGTAAGTTTAAGGTTGTTGTCCTACCCAGGGAAGACGAACGTACGTAGTTCTACCAAAGAGAATACACAGGATTAATAATGGCATCCTACCCGAGGAGGATGGCCGTACATATCCTACCTAAGTAAGATATGTAGATTCCGTTTTAATTCTTTAACCCATTCCCAAACCACCGGGAATCCCATGCCTTAGAAAGTGTGTGAACTCACCTTGGTTTGCTCGGTTAGATTCTCAAATATAGCTAACAATCGAGGTCGGTCAATCACATCCTAATATAATTACCAGTTAATCATTTAGTGGTTTTCAAATAAAGCACAAAGTTCCTACACGTATCTATCACACAACATGCATTACTTTAACGATTTATGCCCATATAAACTCCCCATCCATTCCCGCTCACAAATAAACATACGATATTGCACATAACACTTTTATTGACACATAACATGTTGGATCATTCACAGATAGCATACTCGACATTTAGGCACGCAAATTACTACTTATGTCATTTCAACTTAAATATCAGAAACTGGGCTGTTTTCGAGCTTTTTAATAAAATAGTTATCTTATTTCAAAAATTCCCAACTTTTTACAGAAAACAGAATGCATATTTTCAGCAGTACCAATTTCATGATCTAACTTTACACAGAACTCAAGTTATGACAGAAAACAGAATGCATATTTTCAGCAGTAAAAACTCAGCTTTAGTTGCTGTTACAAAACGACACTTTAAAAATAGTAAACGAAGTCCAAAAATTATGATTCCAGTGCCATTAGAACCGTATTTCATAATACATAAATCTAGGCTTCAGAAAATCAGTTTTTCGTTAAGTTACGGTCTGGTTACAGGCAACTGAAGTTGGCTGTAAAAACCAAACATCTTTCTGTTTCAGCTTTTAACTCTCTAACTTGAGTTCGATTGATTTCGTTAACATGTTTAGTGATCACAACAACATCAAACATCAATATTAACCAGCAAAATCATCAGAAAATCAACAAGAATCATAACATCACAAGATCTACATGATTTACAACCATATCTTCTCTTTATCCATCTTTTATTCCATATGTTCAAGACTTGTTTAAGGTTCTTAAGAGTTTCATGGATTCTCATCATCAAATATCTATTAACCACTTAAATAACATGAAGAATGAATGGATCTAAGTTCTTACCACTAGTTCAAGACTAGGGAAGTTTGAGTGTAGAAAAGTGATGGTTAAAAGCGAATAGAGAAGGTCCTTCCACTTCCGAACGCACCGAGCTTCGATGTATACCTTCTAACACCTATGGATGCTTGTGGAATGTATGAGAAATGATTTGAGGGTGGTGGTATGGTGATGGTTGTTGGCTGCCGAGATGGAGAAGAGAGGAGGAGAGAGCTTTGTGAGTTTGAGTTTAGTGAATATGAGTATGGAGGATGATCTAGTGGTTATATATAATATTTTCCAACACACTATTACCCTCTAGTCCATGTGTCTTCAAGATACTAAGCAATATAAATTAAATAATTGAATAAAATCATGGGGAGTCCTTCTTGTCCCCTAACCGGTTTGGGGGGGGGGGTATAGGGTTGGGATGCAATGGAACTAGTTACACTCTAATTAGTTTTCAAGTGCTTAGTTAGTGCATTAGTGTATGTCATGCAATATGAGGTGTGTTAGGGTGTTCGGGGACCCTAACTAGCTCAGAAAATTAGAAATAATGTGTTTGACAATATTTTTGTGTTCCGGGTAAAGTCCGGTTGTTCGGTTCGGTGTTGTTCCGTTAAAGTGCTTAATTAATCCGTAAAGCGTCCTATATATATATTTTTGTAACGTTTTTAATTTTGAACACTCAGGAAAGCATAACGGACTATTTAATGACTTTTCTGTACACTATTAGTATGTTAACAAGTACATGTAAGTATAACACAGATATCAGAAAGCAGTTAAATCATTCAGCACAGTCATCAAGCACTTTAATTTTCATTAATACATTGTACGGAATACATGGAATTTTGAGGGTTGTCACATTCTCCCCCTGTTAAGAAAATTTCGTCCCGAAATTTAGCTCGTGGTTACTGAGGAAGCCAGTTAAGTTGCGTTTGTTTCCTGGTTTTCCTGGGGTGTCACATCATCCCCCCGTTGATTTGGAATTTCGTCCCGAAATTCTGCAGTAGCTTTAGTCTCAGTAGTGGTTGTGTTTTCTTAAACAGCTGGGGATACTTGAGCTTCATTTGGTCTTCTCGTTCCCAGGTGTACTCTGGGCCACGACGGGAATTCCAACGAACTCGGACAAGAGGTATCCCGATGCGCTTGAGAATTTTAACATCTCGATATGTAATCTCTACTGGTTCTTTGATGAATCGCAGTTGGTCGTCGATAGTGAGCTCCTTGAGGGGAACTATGAGGGTCTCATCTGACAGACACTTCTTCAGATTCAGCACATGGAAAACGTTGTGAACTCCGCTGAGTTCTTCAGGTAGATTCAGCCTGTAGGCCACCTTGCCAATCTTCTCAATGATTTCAAAGGGTCCAACGTATCGCGGGTTGAGTTTGCCTCGTTTGCCAAAACGAACTACACCTTTCCAAGGTGAGACTTTGAGTAGCACTCGATCCCCAACCTGGAACTCGAGTGGCTTTCTTCACTTATCAGCATAGCTTTTCTGACGGTCACGAGCTGCCGCCATTCGTTGTCGTATCTGAGCAATCTTCTCGGTTGTATCTACTACAAGTTCTGGACCAGTGATTTGACTGTCACCAACTTCTGCCCAACAGAGAGGTGATCGGCAATTACGTCCGTACAATGCCTCAAATGGAGCGGCTTGGATGCTGGTGCGGTAACTGTTGTTATATGAAAACTCCACTAACGGAAGATGCTTTTCCCAGCCGTTACCAAAGTCGATTACATATGCCCTAAGCATGTCTTCAAGGGTTTGGATGGTGCGTTCAGATTACCCATCCGTTTGTGGATGATAAGCGGTGCTCATATCTAAACGTGAGCCAAAAGATTTGTGCATAGCTTGCCACAGTTCAGAAGTAAAACGCGCGTCACGATCAGAAATGATGGAGGTTGGCACTCCGTGCCTTGATACCACTTCCTTTAGGTAGATGTCTGCTAGGGTAGAAAACTTATCTGGGCAGACATGGTCAGTCGATCCACGATTATCCAAATGGTATCATTTCCGCGTTGGGATCTAGGCAGGCCAGTAACGAAATCCATGGAAATTTGCTCCCATTTCCATTTCGGGATCTCTGGTTGTTGAAGTGGGCCTGATGGTTTCTGGTATTTGACCTTGACCCTAGCACAAGTCAAGCATTTACTGACGTAGGTTGCTATGCTGGCTTTCATACCAGGCCACCAGTATGTAGTCTTTAGGTCGTGGTACATCTTATCCGAAGCAGGATGTACTGAATAACGAGACTTATGTGCTTCATCCATCACAAGCTCGCGTAAGTCTCCATACAGTGGAACCCAGATGCGTCCGTTAACATAGTAGGCGCCGTTTTCCTTTTGTTCTAGCCGTTGTCTCGATCCTCGTAGGGACTCAGCCCTGATGTTCTCTGACTTCAATGCTTCAACCTGAGCATCGCGAATCTGAGCGGGAAGGTTAGATTGGATGGTAAGCTGTAACGCACGTACACGCTTAGGTATAGTATCCTTTCGGCTGAGAGCATCAGCCACAACATTGGCTTTGCCTGGATGATACTTGATTGCACACTCGTAGTCACTCAAGAGTTCGACCGATCGGCGTTGTCGCATATTCAATTCCTTTTGCTTGAAGATATGCTCGAGACTCCTGTGATCGGTGTAAATGGTGCACTTGGTACCGTACAGGTAATGTCTCCATATCTTAAGCGCGAAAACAACTACTCCCAGTTCCAGATCGTGGGTAGTGTAGTTCCTCTCGTGAACTTTAAGTAGACGTGATGCGTAGGCAATGACCTTGTCACGTTGCATCAACACGCAACCAAGTCCTTGGATGGAAGCGTCGCAATAAACCACAAAATCATCTGTGCCTTCAGGCAATGAGAGGATAGGCGCGCTACAAAGTCTATCTTTTAAGTGCTGAAATGCGGACTCCTGTGCATCACCCCAACGATATGTGACACCTTTCTGAGTCAGTGAAGTGAGAGGTTGCGCAATCTTTGAGAAATCTTTGATGAATCTTCGGTAATATCCTGCCAAACCCAAGAATTGGCAGATTTCTGTTGGTGTACGGGGTGCAGGCCAGTTCTTGATCGAGTCAACCTTGGATGGATCTACATGAATTCCATCCTTGTTTACCATGTGGCCTAGAAAGTGGACTTCGCGAAGCCAAAAGTCACATTTCAAAAACTTGGCATACAACTGCTCTTTTCGGAGAAGTTCCAGAATAAGTCTCAGGTGTTGCTCGTGTTCCTCCTGACTCTTAGAATAGATCAGGATGTCGTCGATCAACACTATGAAAAACTTATCCAGGTAAGGCTTGCACACTCGGTTCATGAGATCCATGAAGACTGCAGGTGCGTTCGTTAATCCGAAAGGCATAACCAGAAACTTATAATGGCCGTAACGAGTTCTGAATGCTGTTTTGGAGACGTCTTCCTCTCGGACTCTCAGCTGATAGTAGCCCGATCTCAAATCAATCTTAGAGTAATAACTCAACCCTTGCAACTGATCGAACAAATCATCAATGCGTGGAAGAGGATAACGATTCTTCACAATCACCTTGTTGAGCTCGCGGTAGTCAATACACATTCTGAAGGTACCGTCTTTCTTCTTCACGAATAACAGTGGAGCTCCCCAAGGCGAAGAGCTAGGACGTATGAAACCCTTTTCCAAGAGTTCTTGTAGTTGTGTGGACAGTTCTTCGAGTTCTGATGGAGCTAGGCGATAAGGTGCTCGAGCTATGGGCGCTGTCCCAGGGGCTAGCTCGATATGAAACTCGACTTGTCTATGAGACGGAAGACCAGGTAATTCCTTAGGAAATACCTCAGGGAAGTCGCGCACAATAGGAATGTCTTCTATCTTCCTTTCTTCCGCGGATGTATCCGAAACGAGGGCTAGAATAGCGGTGTGGCCATTTCATAAACACTTCTGGGCCTTAAGGAAAGAGATGATGCCTACAACAGCACCACTCTTGTCGCCACGAATCATGAGGGGTTCTTTATCAGAACGAGGGATATGGACGATTTTCTCCTTGCAAATAATCTCCGCTTGGTGTTGAGATAACCAATCCATCCCAATGACAACGTCAAAACTACCCAGAACGATAGGAATAAGATCGATAGAGAAGGTCTGACCAGCTAAGACGAGGTTACAGCCCTTAACTATGTGTGTGGCTTCAAGACTTTTACCGTTTTCTAACTCTACGATGTGCTTGGTGTTCAAAAGTGTTGGAGTGCGCTTAAGCATTTGGCTAACTTTTAAGGACACATAACTAGTATCGGCACCCGAATCAAATAACACAGTAACAAAGAAGTCGTCCAGAAGAAACTTACCCATCACAACGTTGGGATCGTTCCTTGCTTCTCCCTGACCAATCACGAACACCCGACCTTGGGCGCCATTGCCATTATTGTTACCTCCGTTGTTTCCTCCGTTGTTGTTTCCATTGTGGTTTTCGTTTCTTTGGTTGTTGTTCTGGTTTTGGTTCAGCTAGGGGCAGTTCCTCTTAAAGTGGCCTTCAGCGCCACACTGAAAGCATCCTTTATTTCCCTGCTGATGCTGCTGCTGGTGGTTCTGTGGGGCTTGTTGTTGTTGTTGTTGGCGATTCTGACTCGCTGGACGTGGGCTCCTGCAATCTTTGGCTTCATGGCCCAGCTTGTGACATCTCTGACAACGGCCCTTTTTGCACTGCCCACTGTGATGCAGATTACACCGATTGCACTTAGGGTGATTTCCCTTGTACCCACCCTGACCTTGATTCCCAGAAGACTGCTGACTGGGGCTCCTGTACTCGTCTGTCTTTCTCTGTTGGGATTGAGCTGAAGCAGAACCCTTGCCCAAATTTCCATCCCACTTGCGCTTATTATCGTTGGGAGCATCAGAAGTAGTAGTGCTAATATGCTTGGGCAACCTGTTCTGCTCAACTGCCTGATCGGTGAGACGATGAGCCAACTTGACGATTTGCTGAATGGTGCCGAGATTAGCCGAGGTTACATGGCTTTGAATCTCTGGTACAAGACCCTTGAGGTACAACTCGATTCGCTTGATGGGAGGGTCCACCATTGTAGGACACAAAATGGCTAGCTCATTTGACCTCTTCGTGTATGCATCGATCTCAGACCCTGTGACAACTCGAACTTTAGACCTAGTCTTGTGTAACGTTTGTTAGCATGATTCGACCTGATGAACTTGAATGATTATGTGAAAGATATATTGACGTGTGATTTTGTGAACTGCATGATTTATGAATTAAATGAATGTGAGAAATACATATTGGATGAAACCCGGACGCACAACACACAACTCCCACAACCGATCGCACAACACGCACGGCCCAAGGGCAGCCCGATCGAATGGGCCGGCCCACTCCCTCTATGCGCGAATAACTTTAGGGACTTAGTTAGTTTTCTCATTTGTTACCAAAACCCTAACACACACAAGAAACCTAGCTCCCTCTTTCTCTCCCTCTCATTCGCGACGCATAGGCGGCCAAGAACCTCGGGACTTTTATCGTTCGGATCAAATTATCTCGATCGGTTAGTGTTTAATCGTTTTGCTTAATTGAATGATTTCTGAAATTGCATGTTTAATTGGTTAGGGATATGTTTGATTAAGCACTGTTCGATCGGCCGGACTTGTTGGATCGGTCGGACGTGAATATGGTTAGAACCGGATATTAATTGTATGATCGTAATGATGTTGATATTCTTGTTAAATCGGACACGGCAATAGGTTAATCAATTCGTGAGATGACCGGCCGAACATGTTTGTGGATCGGCCGGATATGTTTGTTAATCGGACATCATGTTATGAAATCGGATTTGTTGTCGATAATGTTTAACGATAATGTCTTAGTTGATCGGCCACATGTTTATGAAATCGGAAATTTTGTATGATATTGGGGTTATGTGAGTTGGTTGTAGAAACCCTAGTTTGATCAGTGATATGCTTAGATGATAGGGTTGATTCGTATGAATGTTATAACGTTGTTCTTGTTGATTTCGATTCGGTTAGGGTTCATATGTGTACGTGATAAATTTGCTTGTTTGATCGATAATTATCGAAATAGGATCTGTTATGTGATTGTAACTGAATTCACAATACTCGGTCACACAAATCTCAATCCGGACGGACTGTAAACCGGACGAATTATCGACCGCACGGAACGAACTGTCTTGATAAACCGCACGGATTAACAACCGGACGAACAGTCCGCACGAATTGGCAGTCCGCACGAACTGTCAATCCGGACGGACTGACTACCCGCATGGATGGTCCAATCGCACGAACTACCCAAACAGTCCGCACGAACAAGGCTGTCCGCACGAACTGTCACCCGGATGAGTGTCACTCGTACGGATTTCCATCCGGATGGACCAGTGGCCATCCGCACGAAATGCCACCCGCACGGAATGCCCATCCGGACGGATTGGTTACCACTCGCACGATTTGATTAGTTTTGTTTGGGCCATGACTTATGCTTGCAACTTGTTACCTCTGTGTAACCCTACGTGCTATACGTGAATCGAACCTGACTTGAATAAATGCATGATAGGACGTGATTGACCATTACTTGCTACCTGTTCACTTGTGTATCTGCCGAGCAAACCAAGGTGAGTTCACACAGCCAAGGCATGGGATTCCCGGGTTGGGAATTGGGTTGGATATGTTATTGTTAAAAGAGTTACTCATACTTACGCATTCTCTAGACTATAGACCATCGTCCTCAGGTTAGTCAGGACACGTTACGTAAAGCCTACGTAACCCAGTATTTGCCATTTGTCTCCCGGGTCGGGAGGACACGTTACGTAAAGCCTACGTAACCCAATACCATCTACTGGCTTCCAGATCGGAAGGCCACGCTGCGTAAAGCCTACGTAGCCCCCACGCGTACCACTGTCCTCGGGGAAGGGCACGCCACGTAAAGCCTACGTGACCCTGTACGTTTTCCTGTTCTCGGTAAAGAAGAACACATGGTCGGAAGTTAGTCTAGTAAGTACCGTTAATGAGAAGCCCTCATTAGCCAGGAGATACATGGGAAGCCCCCACCTTTAGTACACACTAGTATGGGAAGCCCCCACTAGTTATACTTACGCATTACGTTACGAACTTACTTTCTGTGAACTCGCTCAACTAGTTTGTTGATTATTTGCTGCATGCCTTGCAGGACCTTAGGTACATTATGGAGCTTGCACAGGGAGGAGCAGGTCGTTGTGGGCAGATGGATTCTTGAACGTTATTCGAACTTATATTTTGAGATTACATACTATGCTTCCGCTACTTAAACGATGTTGGTTTTGAAACATCAATCATGTCATGATGATTTACCTTATTTACTTTTATATTAAATGCTATGTTTGATATGATTGATGGCTTGATCCTGGTCAGTCACGCTCCCAAGCGGTGGTACTCCGCGGGTGGATTTTGGGGGTGGGACAGATTGGTATCAGAGCCATTGGTTATAGAGAACTTGGTTTTAATATGGGAAAACGTTTTTATT
This sequence comes from Helianthus annuus, assembly GCF_002127325.2. Classification (NCBI taxonomy): domain Eukaryota; kingdom Viridiplantae; phylum Streptophyta; class Magnoliopsida; order Asterales; family Asteraceae; genus Helianthus; species Helianthus annuus. The sequence continues at coordinate 67,007,833 of NC_035442.2, forward strand.
AAAACCGGACTATAACCAGAACAGTGCTCTCGACGATCCACAACGACGCTTCGCTCCACGTGCAAGACTCGACATCCTAGGTAATAAGGTTTATGTTATTGCCTGTTTTCTAGAACTGCTTAGAACTTTGCTCGCATTACATTTAGATACACATGATACTATAGCATGAGAATCCCTACGTGCTTACACTTTTCTGTCATCGCCCTATTCGCGAACCATTCTTACCTATGCTACTTGTTACAATGAAGATCATGTCTGGAAGAATCAACATGACACAAGCCCAGCTAGAGGCTCTCGTTCAAGCCCAAGTCACAGCGGCACTTGCGGCTGCTCAAGCAGGTCAACACGCGCAGCAGCCTGTCTGCACATTTAAGAATTTCATGGACTGTCGTCCAAACACCTTCAGCGGCACGGAAGGAGCAGTGGGACTACTCCACTGGTTCGAGAAGCTAGAATCAGTCTTTGAAATGTGCGAGTGCCCTGAAGCCCGCAAGGTCAAGTTTGCCACCGGCACTTTGGAGGGGATAGCACTGACTTGGTGGAATGCCCAAGTTCAGATCTTAGGGTTGGCAGCTGCTAACGCCACCCCATGGAACGATTTTAAGGAACTCATCAAGCGTGAGTATTGCACGCGTGAAGATATTCACAAGCTGGAAGACGAGCTGTATAATCTGAAAATGGTTGGATCAGAAATCGAAGCGTATACTAAACGGTCGAATGAGCTGGCCGTTCTGTGTCCTACTATGGTGGACCCTCCATACAAGCGCATTGAGTTGTATCTCAAGGGTTTGGCGCCAGAAATTCAGAGCCACGTGACGTCGGCTAACCTCGAAAACATCCAGGAAATCCAGCGCCTCGCTCATCGCATCACTGATCAGGCAGTGGATCAGAATAAACTGCCCAAGCGTGTTAATGCTACTGCTAATGTCACCACCTCAGTTACTCCTGCTACATCTGGTGACAGTAAAAGGAAATGGGATGGAGATTCGAGTAAAGGTTCAGCATCCGTTCAGTCTCAAGCTCAGCAGCAGAAGACTGACCAGTATCAGAGTCCCAGTCAGCAATCCTCTGGTAGTCACAGACAGAGGAGATATCAGGGTAATCAACCTAGGTGCCACAACTGCAACAGGCATCACCACGGCCCATGTAACAAGGGACGTTGTCAAAGGTGTCTTAAGATGGGGCACGAGGCCAAAGACTGTAGAAGTCCACGGCCTGCGAATCAGAATCAGCAGCCTCAGCAACCAGCACCACAGAACCCGCAACAGCAGCAGCCACAGCGTGGAAACCGGGGATGTTTCCAGTGTGGGGCTGAAGGTCACTTCAAACGCGATTGCCCTCAGTTGAACCAGAACCGCAACAACAACAATAACAACCAGGGCAACGGCAACAACAACGGCGGGAACAACAACAATAATGGCAACGAGGCAAGAGGTCGAGCTTTCGTTTTGGGAAGAGGAGACGCAGTGAACGATCCCAACGTTGTTATGGGTAAGTTTCTCCTCGACAATATTTACGTTACTGTTTTATTTGATTCGGGTGCGGATACAAGCTATATGTCTGTGAAAATGTGTCAACTGCTAAAACGTGCACCAACACTTTTACCCACCAAACATGTCGTAGAGTTAGCTAACGGTAAAAGTCTAGAAGCCACGCACGTAGTTCAGGGTTGTAATCTTATCCTAGCTGGTCAAGCTTTCTCTATAGACCTCATTCCCATAGTTTTGGGTAGTTTCGATGTTGTGATTGGGATGGATTGGTTGTCCCAACACCAGGCAGAGATCTTATGCAGTGAAAAGATCATTCGTATTCCTCGTTCGGGTCAGGAACCTCTCGAAGTTCAAGGCGACAAGAATGGTGCAGTGGTAGGCATCATTTCTTTCTTGAAAGCGCAGAAATGCTTACGTAAGGGTCACACTGCCATTCTGGCACTTGTTACAGACGCTTCAGCAAAGGAAAGGAAATTGGAAGATATACCAGTTGTACGTGATTACCCTCAGGTGTTTCCTGAAGACTTACCTGGCTTACCGCCTCATCGTCAGGTCGAATTTCAGATCGAGCTCGCTCCAGGAGCAGCACCCATAGCTCGCGCACCATATCGTCTAGCTCCATCGGAATTGGAGGAATTGTCAAAGCAACTGCAAGAACTCTTGGAAAAGGGTTTCATACGTCCAAGCTCTTCGCCTTGGGGAGCTCCAGTACTTTTCGTGAAAAAGAAGGACGGTACGTTCAGGATGTGCATCGACTACCGTGAACTCAACAAGGTGACGGTGAAGAACCGTTATCCTCTTCCGCGCATCGACGACTTATTCGACCAGTTGCAAGGGTCGTGTTACTATTCGAAGATAGACTTGAGGTCGGGGTACCATCAGCTGAGAGTCCGGGATGAGGACGTCTCCAAGACAGCCTTCAGAACTCGTTACGGTCACTACGAGTTTCTTGTCATGCCGTTTGGGTTAACGAACGCGCCTGCTGTATTTATGGATCTTATGAACAGGGTGTGCAAACCCTATCTTGACAAGTTCGTCATAGTATTCATCGATGACATCCTGATATACTCCAAGAGTCAGGAGGAACACGAGCAGCACCTTCGCCTTATTTTGGAACTCCTTCGGAAGGAACAGCTGTACGCCAAGCTTTCAAAATGCGACTTCTGGCTTCGTGAAGTCCACTTCTTAGGCCATGTGGTGAACAGGGATGGGATCCATGTCGATCCATCCAAGGTAGATTCGATCAGAAACTGGCCTGCACCGCGTACGCCGACAGAAATACGCCAATTCTTGGGTCTGGCAGGTTACTACAGACGATTTATCAAGGATTTCTCGAAGATTGCACAACCACTTACACTACTGACACAGAAGGGTGTCACCTACCGTTGGGGCAACACGCAGGAAACTGCTTTTCAGTATCTGAAGGATAGGCTTTGCAGCGCACCTATTCTTTCATTGCCAGAGGGCACAGATGACTTCGTAGTATATTGTGACGCATCCATACAGGGTCTGGGTTGCGTATTGATGCAGAGAGATAAAGTTATTGCCTACGCCTCTCGTCAGCTAAAGGTTCATGAACGGAACTACACGACGCACGACTTAGAGCTGGGAGCTGTTGTTTTCGCGCTTAAGATATGGCGACACTACCTGTACGGTACCAGGTGCACAATTTACACCGATCACAGGAGTCTCGAGCATATTCTTAAGCAGAAGGATTTGAACATGCGTCAACGGCGATGGGTTGAATTACTTAACGATTATGAATGCGCTATCAAGTATCATCCAGGCAAAGCCAATGTTGTGGCTGATGCCCTCAGTCGGAAAGACACTTTACCACGGCGCGTGCGAGCGCTACAGCTTACGATCCAGTCTAGCCTCCCTGCACAGATACGAGATGCTCAGATAGAAGCATTGAAGCCCGAAAATGTCAAGGCTGAAGCCTTACGCGGCTCACGACAACAGATGGAACAGAAGGCAGACGGCGCCTACTATGTAACGGGCCGGATTTGGGTCCCTCTTTATGGCGGTCTACGCGAACTTGTGATGGATGAAGCTCACAAGTCTCGCTATTCGGTACATCCAGGGTCGGATAAAATGTACCACGACATCAGCACTACCTATTGGTGGCCTAGCATGAAGGCCCACATCGCTACGTATGTTGGAAAGTGCTTGACCTGTGCAAGAGTCAAGGTCGAATATCAGAAACCAGCTGGCCTACTTCAGCAGCCTAAGATACCGCAATGGAAATGGGAGGGAATTTCCATGGATTTCGTTACAGGCCTACCTAGATCCCAGCGTGGGAACGATACGATATGGGTGATCGTGGATCGACTCACCAAGTCTGCACACTTCCTGCCGATTAAGGAAACGGACAAGTTCTCCACTCTCGCAGACGTCTATCTTAAAGAAGTTGTTTCGAGGCACGGAGTGCCCACATCCATCATTTCGGATCGCGATGCACGATTTACGTCAGAACTTTGGCAAGCGATGCACAAATCTTTCGGCTCACGGTTAGACATGAGCACAGCATATCATCCTCAGACGGACGGGCAGTCTGAGCGAACGATCCAGACGCTCGAAGACATGCTTAGAGCATGCGTCATTGATTTCGGCAACGGCTGGGAAAAGCATCTCCCTTTGGTGGAGTTCTCTTACAATAATAGTTATCACACCAGCATTCAAGCCGCTCCATTCGAGGCATTGTACGGACGTAAATGCCGGTCACCTCTCTGTTGGGCAGAGGTGAGGGATAGTCAGATCACGGGTCCAGAGATTGTAGTGGACGCCACAGAAAAGATTGCACAGATACGACAACGCATGGCGGCAGCACGCGACCGTCAGAAAGCCTACGCGGACAAGCGTAGAAAGCCATTGGAATTTGAGGTCGGGGACCGGGTTTTATTGAAAGTCTCACCCTGGAAGGGTGTGGTACGTTTTCGCAAACGGGGCAAACTGAATCCGCGATACGTCGGACCATTCGAAATTATCGAAAAGATTGGCAAGGTAGCCTACAAGTTGAATTTACCAGCTGAACTCGGGGCAGTTCACAATGTCTTTCATGTATCGAACTTAAAGAAGTGCCTATCAGATGAAAACCTCATTATTCCTTTTAAGGAACTCACGATCGACGAGCGGTTGCAGTTCGTCGAGGAACCAGTTGAAATCACGGACCGGGATGTGAAGGTCCTCAAACACAAGAGAATCCCTCTTGTTCGAGTTCGTTGGAACTCCAAACGTGGCCCAGAGTACACCTGGGAACGCGAAGACAGGATGACAGAAAAGTACCCCCAGTTATTCGAAACCAATGCTACCACTACTGAGACTGAAGCTACTACTTCGGAATTTCGGGACGAAATTCCAGATCAACGGGGGGAGGATGTGACACCCCAGGAAAATCAGTGAACGTTTGAACTTACCTAGCTTCCTCAGTGAGTGCATGCCAAATTTCGGGACGAAATTTCCAATTAGTTGGGGATAATGTGACAACTCGAACTTTAGACCTAGTCTTGTGTAACGTTTGTTAGCATGATTCGACCTGATGAACTTGAATGATTATGTGAAAGATATATTGACGTGTGATTTTGTGAACTGCATGATTTATGAATTAAATGAATGTGAGAAATACATATTGGATGAAACCCGGACGCACAACACACAACTCCCACAACCGATCGCACAACACGCACGGCCCAAGGGCAGCCCGATCGAATGGGCCGGCCCACTCCCTCTATGCGCGAATAACTTTAGGGACTTAGTTAGTTTTCTCATTTGTTACCAAAACCCTAACACACACAAGAAACCTAGCTCCCTCTTTCTCTCCCTCTCATTCGCGACGCATAGGCGGCCAAGAACCTCGGGACTTTTATCGTTCGGATCAAATTATCTCGATCGGTTAGTGTTTAATCGTTTTGCTTAATTGAATGATTTCTGAAATTGCATGTTTAATTGGTTAGGGATATGTTTGATTAAGCACTGTTCGATCGGCCGGACTTGTTGGATCGGTCGGACGTGAATATGGTTAGAACCGGATATTAATTGTATGATCGTAATGATGTTGATATTCTTGTTAAATCGGACACGGCAATAGGTTAATCAATTCGTGAGATGACCGGCCGAACATGTTTGTGGATCGGCCGGATATGTTTGTTAATCGGACATCATGTTATGAAATCGGATTTGTTGTCGATAATGTTTAACGATAATGTCTTAGTTGATCGGCCACATGTTTATGAAATCGGAAATTTTGTATGATATTGGGGTTATGTGAGTTGGTTGTAGAAACCCTAGTTTGATCAGTGATATGCTTAGATGATAGGGTTGATTCGTATGAATGTTATAACGTTGTTCTTGTTGATTTCGATTCGGTTAGGGTTCATATGTGTACGTGATAAATTTGCTTGTTTGATCGATAATTATCGAAATAGGATCTGTTATGTGATTGTAACTGAATTCACAATACTCGGTCACACAAATCTCAATCCGGACGGACTGTAAACCGGACGAATTATCGACCGCACGGAACGAACTGTCTTGATAAACCGCACGGATTAACAACCGGACGAACAGTCCGCACGAATTGGCAGTCCGCACGAACTGTCAATCCGGACAGACTGACTACCCGCATGGATGGTCCAATCGCACGAACTACCCAAACAGTCCGCACGAACAAGGCTGTCCGCACGAACTGTCACCCGGATGAGTGTCACTCGTACGGATTTCCATCCGGATGGACCAGTGGCCATCCGCACGAAATGCCACCCGCACGGAATGCCCATCCGGACGGATTGGTTACCACTCGCACGATTTGATTAGTTTTGTTTGGGCCATGACTTATGCTTGCAACTTGTTACCTCTGTGTAACCCTACGTGCTATACGTGAATCGAACCTGACTTGAATAAATGCATGATAGGACGTGATTGACCATTACTTGCTACCTGTTCACTTGTGTATCTGCCGAGCAAACCAAGGTGAGTTCACACAGCCAAGGCATGGGATTCCCGGGTTGGGAATTGGGTTGGATATGTTATTGTTAAAAGAGTTACTCGTACTTACGCATTCTCTAGACTATAGACCATCGTCCTCAGGTTAGTCAGGACACGTTACGTAAAGCCTACGTAACCCAGTATTTGCCATTTGTCTCCCGGGTCGGGAGGACACGTTACGTAAAGCCTACGTAACCCAATACCATCTACTGGCTTCCAGATCGGAAGGCCACGCTGCGTAAAGCCTACGTAGCCCCCACGCGTACCACTGTCCTCGGGGAAGGGCACGCCACGTAAAGCCTACGTGACCCTGTACGTTTTCCTGTTCTCGGTAAAGAAGAACACATGGTCGGAAGTTAGTCTAGTAAGTACCGTTAATGAGAAGCCCTCATTAGCCAGGAGATACATGGGAAGCCCCCACCTTTAGTACACACTAGTATGGGAAGCCCCCACTAGTTATACTTACGCATTACGTTACGAACTTACTTTCTGTGAACTCGCTCAACTAGTTTGTTGATTATTTGCTGCATGCCTTGCAGGACCTTAGGTACATTATGGAGCTTGCACAGGGAGGAGCAGGTCGTTGTGGGCAGATGGATTCTTGAACATTATTCGAACTTATATTTTGAGATTACATACTATGCTTCCGCTACTTAAACGATGTTGGTTTTGAAACATCAATCATGTCATGATGATTTACCTTATTTACTTTTATATTAAATGCTATGTTTGATATGATTGATGGCTTGATCCTGGTCAGTCACGCTCCCAAGCGGTGGTACTCCGCGGGTGGATTTTGGGGGTGGGACAGACCCCGTCATTTTCAAATTGAAAAATTCCACCTCCAGCTTGTGAATGTCGTCACGACTGCAGTACTCTTCTTTAATCAGTTCTTTGAAACCGTTCCACGGGGTGGCATTAGCAACCGCCAACCCAAGCAGTTGAACATGTGCCTTCCACCAGGTTAACGCATCACCTTCGAGCGTTCCAGTAGCATACTTCACCCTATGATCTTCAGGGCATTCACACATCTCGAAAACAGACTCGAGCTTCTCGAACCAGTGAAGAAGACCTACAGCTCCTTCTGTGCCGTTGAAAGTACTAGGTCGGCAATCCATGAAGGTTTTGAACGTGCACACAGGAGGCTGAGTATGCTGACCTGTCGTGCGAGAATAAAAGACAAGGTTAAGCACGAGGGTTGGTTTGTGAAGGTAGGATCTAAACGTCCTACGATGGGTTGATATGGCAGGTTATACCTCCTGCAGGAACAGCTGCGCGTGCCTCAGCAACTCGTTCATTGATCAAAGCCGTCAGCTGGGCTTGAGTTAGGTTGATACGTCCTCCACGTCCGCTCATGATCTTCATCACGAAGCAACGTAAGTGAGAAAAGTGTCGCGAAAGTGCGTAAGTGTGGGACGACAGGAGAGAGTAAACACACAAGGTTCAAATAGCAATTATCACGTTAACTAATGCACGGTGTGAACTATCTAACCGACAATATAACATAGATCATACCACCTATTGTGTCGAGTCTTGCACGTGGAGCGAAGCGTCGTTGTGGATCGTTGAGCACTGTACAGGTTATAGTCTGGTTTTATCAAAAGCTTTTCCTTTTTTTTTTAAACCAAGTTCACTATAACCAATGGCTCTGATACCAATCTGTCACACCCCCAAAATCCACCATGCGGAGTACCACCGCTTGGAGGCGTGACGTGACCAGGATCGAGCCACCAATCATACTGAACAACGTATTTAAGTAAATAAAGCCAACCACAATATGATTGGTGATCAGTTAACGGAGTTTTAAAAATAAACAGCGGAAGCATAAACGTAAAGTCCAAAACATAAGTCCATAGTTTATAAGTTAAAGTTCAAAACGCAAGTTTAATAAGTTCATAAGGATTTGAATATTAAGCACGGAACATAACAGTCCGTACACCACAACGACTCCTTCCTCGTGCAAGCTCCAAGCATTTAACGACCTGTAAGGCATGTAACAACGAGTCAACAACAAAGTTGAGTGAGTTCACGTTTGGTTATTTAGTTTTAAGTTGTTTCTGAAAACATGGTTTGTCTTTCGTTGGTGTAATTGCCGTGGGGGTTACCCCGTAGTTGAAAGCAAGATTAACCAGTTCATTCTTTATTACCCAGACCATATTTATGATTAGTGGGGGCTTCCCCATGTGAACTACTAGACCGTATGATATCGACTACTACGCAAGTAAGTTGTGCCCTACATCAGTGTCTATCATCATTGATGGTTTGCCATAGTCCATTAGTACACGCCCGTCCGACTGGCACGGTGTGAGGTTTGTTAAACCTAATAGCGCTATTAACTAATGACCCGCTCGCCATTGGCCTCGGCGATTAAGTCGATATAAAATGAGGGACTTATGATAGAGTTTTGTCTAGTAAGTTTAAGGTTGTTGTCCTACCCAGGGAGGACGAACGTACGTAGTTCTCCCAAAGAGAATACACAGGATTAATAATGGCATCCTACCCGAGGAGGATGGCCGTACATATCCTACCTAAGTAAGATATGTAGATTCCGTTTTAATTCTTTAACCCATTCCCAAACCACCGGGAATCCCATGCCTTAGAAAGTGTGTGAACTCACCTTGGTTTGCTCGGTTAGATTCTCAAATATAGCTAACAGTCGAGGTCGGTCAATCACGTCCTAATATAATTACCAGTTAATCATTTAGTGGTTTTCAAATAGAGCACAAAGTTCCTACACGTATCTATCACACAACATGCATTACTTTAACGGTTTATGCCCATATAAACTCCCCATCCATTCCCGCTCACAAATAAACATACGATGTTGCACATAACACTTTTATTGACACATAACATGTTAGATCATTCACAGATAGCATACTCAACATTTAGGCACTCAAATTACTACTTATGTCATTTCAACTTAAATATCAGAAATTGTGCTGTTTCGAGCTTTTTAATAAAATAGTTATCTTATTTCAAAAATTCCCAACTTTTTACAGAAGATGCTAAACGATCCAAATATTATTGTGTAAAAATCTCGGGATCCGATTCATTACCAATATTTTATAAAAAATCATTTTCCGGACTGCACTCAGATTTATCTTTTTCTGACTGCAGTCCACGGAATAATTCGTTAAAAATTCTTTGTAAGTCGGGTTGACGAAATTCCAGTGGGACAATTACTACGACATCAGTGTCCATATACAGTACCAATTTCATGATCTAACTTTACACAGAACTGAAGTTATGACAGAAAACAGAATGCGTATTTTCAGCAGTAAAAACTCAGCTTTAGTTGCTGTTACAAAACGACACTTTAAAAATAGTAAACGAAGTCCAAAAATTATGATTCCAGTGCCATTAGAACCGTATTTCATAATACATAAATTAGGCTTCAGAAAATCAGTTTTTCATTAAGTTACGGTCTGGTTACAGCCAACTGAAGTTGGCTGTAAAAACGAAACAGCTTTCTGTTTCAGCTTTTAACTCTCTAACTTGAGTTCGATTGATTCCGTTAACATGTTTAGTGATCACAACAACATCAAACATCAATATTAACCAGCAAAATCATCAGAAAATCAACAAGAATCATAACATCACAAGATCTACATGATTTACACACTTATCTTCTCTTTATCCATCTTTTATTCTATATGTTCAAGACTTGTTTAAGGTTCTTAAGAGTTTCATGGATTCTCATCATCATATATCTATTAACCACTTAAATAACATGAAGAATGAATGGATCTAAGTTCTTACCACTAGTTCAAGACTAGGGAAGTTTGAGTGTAGAAAAGTGATGGTTAAAAGCGAATAGAGAAGGTCCTTCCACTTCCGAACGCACCGAGCTTCGTTGTATACCTTCTAACACCTATGGATGCTTGTGGAATGTATGAGAAATGATTTGAAGGTGGTGGTATGGTGATGGTTGTTGGCTGCCGAGATGGAGAAGAGAGGAGGAGAGCTTTGTGAGTTTGAGTTTGAGTTTAGTGAATATGAGTATGGAGGATGATCTAGTAGTTATATATAATATTTTCCAACACACTATTACCCTCTAGTCCATGTGTCTTCAAGATACTAAGCAATATCAATTAAATAATTGAATAAAATCATGGGGAGTCCTTCTTGTCCCCTAACCGGTTTGGGGGGGGGGTATAGGGTTGGGATGCAATGGAACTAGTTACACTCTAGTTAGTTTTCAAGTGCTTAGTTAGAGCATTAGTGTGTGTCATGCAATATGAGGTGTGTTAGGGTGTTCGGGGACCCTAACTAGCTCAGAAAAGTAGAAATAATGTGTTTGACAATATTTTTGTGTTCCGGGTAAAGTCCGGTTGTTCGGTTCGTTGTTGTTCCGTTAAAGTGATTAATTAATCCGTAAAGCGTCCTATATATATATATATATATATATATATATATATATATATATATATATATATATATATATATATATATATATTTTGTAACGTTTTTAATTTTCAACACCCAGGAAAGCATAACAGACTATTTAATGACTTTTCTGTACACTATTAGTATGTTAACAAGTACATGTAAATATAACACAGATATCAGAAAGCAGTTAAATGATTCAGCACAGTCATCAAGCACTTTAATTTTCATTAATACATTGTACGGAATACATGGAATTTTGAGGGTTGTCACAGGTTAATCAGAGGAACTATGAGTTGTTGAAAGACTGTCCATCAACAAGTGGAGAAACCTATTTAACAACACAGGAAAGTAGTGATCAAGTCAGTCCTTGGATCTTTGATTGTGTAGCCACTGATACGATGACGTAGAAACCATCGGACTTCGTCTCTATAAAGAGACCAAACAGAACCCACATCAAAACGGCAAATGGCGAAAATGTCTTAGTAAAGGGAGGAGGAACTGTTGAAATATCTCCCCATCTGAGACTGTCAAACTGTCTATATGTTCCTTTGTTAGCACACAAGTTGTTATCATTAAGTCATGTTACAAAGGAACTCAACTGCATAGTTCTAATGCACCCTCATTTTTATATCTTACAGGACATCAGAACAGGAAAGATAATTGGGCGTGGTACTGAACGACAGGGCTTATACTATGTGGATGAGATGACTCAGTCAGGGACCGCAATGCTTGCTCACGAAACAAAGAGTAGAGAAGCATGGCTTTGGCATAGACGATTAGGGCATCCTTCCGCAGGATCCCGTCCAACATCACATTAGACTGTGAAACCTGTGTCTTAGCCAAAAGCCATAAGAAACCATTCAAACCGAGTAACACCAGAGTCAGTGAATCGTTTTCCCTAATACATTCAGATGTTTGGGGCCCAGCTGAAACTAATGGAGGTCAGAATTTCTGGTTCTTTCTACTATTTGTTGATGATTGTACCCGTATGACATGGGCGTATTTTTTAAAAAACAAATCTGAGGTTTGTGACAAGTTCAAACTATTTTACACCATGGTCCAAACTCAATTCAAAACCAACATTCAGATCTTACGATCTGGCAATGGAGGGGAGTATGTTAATAACCACATGAAACAATTTATTCAAGAGAAGGGAATGATCCACCAAACCACGTGCCCAAAACACCCAGAACAGAATAGTGTAGTTGAGTGGAAAAATGGCATTCTGGTAGAAATGGCCAGAGCCCTTATGCTTGAATCCAAAGTGTAACACCCCGTGTTACGGAAGTCAAAGTCAAAGTCAAGATTGAAGTCAATGGAAGAAAAGATGGCTAATTGCGATCTGTCACTCCTTGCTTAAATACTAATTTGACTTCTTTGACTTATAATCGAATCTTTTATTTTAATCGCTTTAGTTGTATTATGTGGAGTATCTATTAATAATCAAGGTTTAATCGATGTTTATCGCATGTTTTATCGCCTTATCGCTAATCCCATTCGCGCATTGATTGGTAGATTCTGAATATTGTTTTACGTGTGTGTTACTTACGTGTTACTTGTGCATACTTACTTTATGTTTGTGGTGATTAATCGAAACACAATCGTAACTCTATCGCAACGCAACTTAATCGCAAATGTTAAACGCAAGTTATTTATAGTGATTGTATGTTAGATATAGTATTTGTGTGTTTATATTTCTATCGCATTGCTTAATCGATACTCGTTTAAACGCAACGCAATGCTCAACACGCGAAACGGAACGCCGAAACTCAACTCACCAAACCACCTCGGTCGACTGGCCAACCGATCGGATGAACATCCGATCGGGTAGCCATCCGATCGAAGTGCAATTCGACACCTTTGCACCTTCCCTTTTTGGCAACCTATTGTCACACCCCCAAAATCCACCATGCGGAGTACCACCGCTTGGAGGCGTGACAGACCAGGATCGAGCCACCAATCATACTGAACAACGTATTTAAGTAAATAAAGCCAACCACAATACGATTGGTGACCAAAAGCTAGTTAACCGAGTTTTAAATTAAACAGCGGAAGCATAAACGTAAAGTCCAAAACATAAGTCCATAGTTTATAAGTTAAAGTTCAAACGCAAGTTTTATAAGTTCATAAGGATTCAAATATTAAGCACGGAACATAACAGTCCGTACACCACAACGACTCCTTCCTCGTGCAAGCTCCAAGCATTTAGCGACCTGTAAGGCATGTAACAACGAGTCAACAACAAAGTTGAGTGAGTTCACGTTTGGTTATTTAGTTTTAAGTTGTTTTCTGAAAACATGGTTTGTCTTTCGTTGGCGTAATTGCCGTGGGGGTTACCCCGTAGTTGAAAGAAAGTTTAACCAGTTCATTCTTTATTACCCATACCCTGTTCATTATTAGTGGGGGCTTCCCCATGTGAACTACTAGACCGTATGATATCGACTACTACGCAAGTAAGTTGTGCCCTACATCAGTGTCTATCATCACTGATGGTTTGCCATAGTCCATTAGTACACGCCCGTCCGACTGGCACGGTGTGAGGTTTGTTAAACCTAATAGCGCTATTAACTAATGACCCGCTCGCCATTGGACTCGGCGATTAAGTCGATATAAAATGAGGGACTTATGATAGAGTTTTGTCTAGTAAGTTTAAGGTTGTTGTCCTACACAAGGAGGACGAACGTACGTAGTTCTCCCAAAGAGAATACGCAGGATTAATACTGGCATCCTACCCGAGGAGGATGGCCGTACATATCCTACCTAAGTAGGATATGTAGATTCAGTTTTAATTCTTTAACCCATTCCCAAACCACCGGGAATCCCATGCCTTAGAAAGTGTGTGAACTCACCTCGGTTTGCTCGGTTAGATTCTTAATATAGCTAACAGTCAAGGTCGGTCAATCACGTCCTAATATAATTTACCAGTTAGTCATTTAGTGGCTTTCAAATAGAACACAAAGTTCCTACACGTATCTATCACACAACATGCATCGTTTTAACGGTTTATGCCCATCAAAGTTTCCCATCCATTCCCCACTCAAAATCAAACATACGATAATGCACATAACATATATAACATGTTAGATCATTCATGGATAGCATACTCGACATTTAGACATGCAAGTCACAACTTATCTCAATTCAGCATTTATATTCAAAACCGGCTGTTTTCGGACGTTTTAATAAAATAGTTAAATTATTCCAAAAATTCCCAAATTTTTAAAGGATGTCTTAAACGTTCCATATTTTATTGTGTAAAAATATCGGGGTCCGGTTCGCTACCAATATTTTATAAAAAATCATATTCCTGACTGAACTCAGATTTATGAATTTCTGACCACAGTCCACGGAACAATTTATTAAAAATTCATCGAGTGTCCGATTTACGAAATTCTAGTGGGGTAATTACACATGCATTGGTTTTCATCTACTGTACAAATTTCATGGTCCGATTCATCACAAAACTCAGGTTATGACCGAAAGTATAATACCCATTTATTGCTGTCAAAATTCAGCTTAAGTTGCTGTTACAAATTAATACTTTAAAAATAGTAAACGATGTCCAAAAATTACGATTCCGGTTCCATTGGAACCGTATTTCATAATAAGATATATTAGATTCAAAATATCGGTTTTTCGTTGAATTTATGCCCTGTTTACAGCCTGTTAAAGGCGGCTGAAAATACACATCAGCAAGCTGTTATCAGTCTAAAGGCTACTAAAACGCACACATATGATTACCATTCATTCTAATAATGATTTACAACAGGTTATAAGTTATTTACAGCAAACTAATACTCATATATTTCAGATTTATCTTGTATTACCATGTTTCATCATTATTTACTCTTTAACCAACAAGTTCATCACTCTAGCAAGACTTTTTAGTTTTGATTTTTAGTGTTCACGATTTATCCAACAAAACGCTTATTAACCACTCTAGACAAGATCAAGAAGAGGTTTAGAGTCACTTACTACTAGCTTTTAAGCTAGGGAAGATCAAGAGAAGAAATGAGGTGGTTAATAGCAAACGAAGAAGGTCTTTGATGATCCGCGAGTTCCACACCTCGTGATTCACCTTAATACACCTTTGTCTATGAATGGAATGGATAAAGCAAGATTGAATGAAGGTGATGATGGTGGTGGTGAGTTCAGCCGAAGCCAAGGGAGGAGGGAAGAGAGAGTTTTGGTGTGTGTTGGTGAAATATGAGAAATGAGCACTAAACCTTTCATGCATTACTTATAACCAAGTTTCCACTAAATCCTTTGTGTAATGTATCATGTAGGGGGGGGACATGATCTAATAAACAAATGAAATAAAATCAAGTTGTGTAGGGGCCATGATGGCCATAGATTAGGGGGGGGGTCTAGCATAGGTTAAACTAAATAGTTACAATCTAGTTTCATCTTAAGTATTAGTTACATATATTAGTTAGTAGATATTTTGTAAGAGGTGTCATGATGTTCGGGGATCGTAACTAGCTTGGTAAAAGTGAAACAATGTGTTTAACAATATTTTTGTGTTCCGAGTAAAGTCCGGTTGTTCGGTTCGGTGTTGTTCCGTTAAACTGCTTAATTAATCCGTAGAGCGTCCTATATATATATTTGCAACGTTTTTATTTTTTAACACTCAGGAAGTCATAACAGACTATTTAATGACTTTTCTGTACACTATTAGTGTGTCAACATGCACATGTAAATATAACACAGATATCAGAAAGCAGTTACGTAATTCCGCACAGTCGTCAAGCACATTAATTATTATTAATAAATTGTACAGAATACATGGGATTTTGAGTGTTATCACATTCTCCCCCTGTTAAGAGAATTTCGTCCCGAAATTTAGCGCGTGGTTACTGAGGAAGCTAGTTAAGTTGCGTTGTTTTCCTGATTTTCCTGGGGTGTCACATCACCCCCCCCCCCCCCCCGTTGATTTGGAATTTCGTCCCGAAATTCTGCGGTAGCTTCAGCCTCAGTAGTGGTTGCATTTTTCTTAAACAGCTGGGGGTACTTGAGTTTCATTTGGTCTTCTCGTTCCCAGGTATACTCTGGGTCACGACGGGAATTCCAACGAACTCGGACGAGAGGTATTCTGGTGTGCTTGAGAATCTTAACGTCTTGACCTGTAATCTCTACTGGTTCCTCGACGAATCGCAGCTTGTCGTCGATTGTGAGCTCTTTGAGAGGAACTATGAGGGTCTCATCTGACAAATACTTCTTCAGATTCGACACATGGAATACGTTGTGAACTCCACTGAGTTCTTCAGGTAGGTTCAGCCTGTAAGCGACTTTGCCAATTCTCTCAATGATCTCGAACGGTCTGACATAACGCGGGTTGAGCTTGCCCCGTTTGCCAAATCGGACTACACCTTTCCAAGGTGAGACTTTGAGCAGCACTCGATCCCCAACCTGGAACTCGAGTGGCTTTCTTCGCTTATCGGCGTAGCTTTTCTGACGGTCACGAGCTGCCGCCATTCGCTGTCGTATCTGAGCAATCTTTTCTGTTGTATCTACTACTAGTTCTGGACCAGTGATTTGACAGTCACCAACTTCTGCCCAACAAAGAGGTGATCGGCACTTTCGTCCATACAATGCCTCAAACGGAGCGGCCTGGATGCTGGTGTGGTAACTGTTGTTGTATGAAAACTCCACTAACGGGAGATGCTTTTCCCAGCCGTTACCAAAATCGATTACACATGCCCTAAGCATGTCTTCAAGGGTTTGGATGGTGCGTTCAGATTGCCTATCCGTCTGTGGGTGATAAGCGGTGCTCATATCTAAACGTGAGCCAAAAGAATTATGCATAGCTTGCCACAGTTCAGAGGTAAAACGAGCGTCACGATCAGAAATGATGGAGGTTGGCACTCCGTGCCTTGATACCACTTCTTTTAAGTAGATGTCTGCTAGAGTAGAAAACTTATCCGTTTCTTTGATAGGCAGAAAATGTGCAGACTTGGTCAGTCGATCTACGTTCACCCAAATGGTATCGTTTCCGCGTTGAGATCTGGGCAGGCCAGTAACGAAGTCCATGGATATTTGCTCCCATTTCCATTTTGGGATCTCTGGTTGTTGAAGTGGGCCTGATGGTTTCTGGTATTCGACCTTGACTCTAGCACAAGTCAAGCATTTACTGACGTAGGTCGCTATGCTGGCTTTCATACCAGGCCAC
This sequence comes from Helianthus annuus, assembly GCF_002127325.2. Taxonomy (NCBI): domain Eukaryota; kingdom Viridiplantae; phylum Streptophyta; class Magnoliopsida; order Asterales; family Asteraceae; genus Helianthus; species Helianthus annuus. The sequence continues at coordinate 67,024,867 of NC_035442.2, forward strand.
CAGTATGTAGTTTTTAGGTCGTGGTACATCTTATCCGAACCAGGATGTACCGAATAACGAGACTTATGTGCTTCATCCATCACAAGCTCACATAAGTCTCCATAAAGTGGAACCCAGATGCGTCCGTTAACATAGTAGGCGCCATTTTCTTTTTGTTCTAGTCGTTGCCTCGATCCTCGTAAGGACTCAGCCCTGATGTTCTCTGCTTTCAATGCTTCAACCTGAGCATCGCGAATCTGAGCGAGAAGGTTAGATTGGATGGTAAGCTGTAACGCACGTACACGCTTGGGTATAGTATCCTTTCGACTGAGGGCATCGGCCACCACATTGGCTTTGCCCGGGTGATACTTGATAGCGCATTCATAATCATTCAAGAGTTCGACCCATCGGCGTTGTCGCATATTTAATTCCTTTTGCTTGAAGATATGCTCGAGACTCCTGTGATCGGTGTAAATGGTGCACTTGGTACCGTACAGGTAATGTCTCCATATCTTATGCGCGAAAACAACTGCTCCCAATTCCAAGTCGTGTGTAGTGTAGTTCCTTTCGTGAACCTTAAGTTGACGTGATGCGTAGGCAATGACCTTGTCACGTTGCATCAATACACAACCAAGTCCTTGGATGGAAGCATCGCAGTAAACCACAAAATCATCTGTGCCTTCAGGCAATGAGAGGATTGGTGCACTACAAAGTCTATCTTTTAAGTGCTGAAACGCAGATTCTTGTGCATCACCCCAATGATAGGTGACACCCTTCTGAGTCAGTGAAGTGAGAGGTTGCACAATCTTTGAGAAATCCTTGATGAATCTTCTGTAGTATCCTGCCAAACCCAAGAATTTGCGGATTTCTGTTGGTGTACGGGGTGCAGGCCAGTTCTTGATCGATCCAACCTTAGATGGATCCACATGAATTCCATCCTTGTTTACCACATGACCTAGAAGTGGACTTCGCGAAGCCAGAAGTCACATTTCGAAACGTGGCATTCAACTGCTCTTCTTGAAGAAGTTCCAGCATAAGTCGTAGATGCTGCTCGTGTTCCTCCTGACTCTTAGAATAGATCAGGATATCGTCGATGAACACAATAACGAACTTATCCAGGTAAGGCTTGCACACTCGGTTCATGAGATCCATGAAGACCGCTGGTGCATTCGTCAGCCCGAATGGCATAACCAGAAACTCGTAATGGCCGTAACGAGTTCTGAATGCTGTTTTGGAGACGTCCTCATCTCGGACTCTCAGCTGATGGTATCCCGATCTCAAATCAATCTTGGAGTAATAGCTCGACCCTTGCAACTGGTCGAACAAGTCGTCAATGCGTGGGAGAGGATAACGATTCTTCACAGTCACCTTGTTAAGCTCGCGATAGTCAATACACATTCTGAAAGTACCGTCTTTCTTCTTCACGAACAAGACTGGAGCTCCCCAGGGCGAAGAGCTACGACGTATGAAACCCTTTTCCAAGAGTTCTTGTAGTTGCGTGGACAGTTCTTCAAGTTCTGATGGAGCTAGACGATATGGTGCTCGAGCTACTGGCGCTGCTCCAGGAGCTAGCTCGATTTGAAACTCAACTTGGCGATGAGGCGGAAGACCAGGTAATTCCTCAGGAAATACCTCGGGAAAATCGCGCACAATAGGGATGTCTTCAATTCTCTTCTCTTCCGTTTATGTGTCAGTAACGAGTGCTAAAATGGCAGTGTGGCCCTTTCGCAAACACTTCTGGGCCTTAAGGAAAGAGATGATGCCTTCGACAGCACCACTCTTGTCGCCACGAATCATGAGAGGTTCTTCACCAAAACGAGGAATGCGGACGATTTTCTCCTTACAAACAATATCCGCTTCATGATGAGATAGCCAATCCATCCCAATTACAACGTCGAAACTACCAAGAACCATAGGAATGAGGTCGATGGAGAGGGTCTGACCAGCTAAGACGGGGTTACAACCCTTAACTGCGTGTGTGCCCTTAAGACTTTCACCATTAGCTAGTCAACATGTTTGGTGTTTTAAAGGTAATGGGGTACGCTTAAGCACCTGACTAACTTTTAGGAACACATATCTGTACCCGAATTAACTAAAATAGAAGCAAGGAAATTGTCTGGTAGGAACTTACCCGCCACAACGTTGAGGTTGTTTCCTTCTTCCTCTTGTCCATTTAGAAGCTCATGCTTACCAGTCCTGTGGTTATCCTTATTGTCTCCGTTATTGCTCCCATTGCCCTGGTTGCCGTTGTTGCCACGATTCTGTCTCATCTTCGGACAGTTCCTCTTGAAGTGACTCTCAGCACCGCACTGGTAACATCTCTTATTACCCTGCTGGTGTTGTCGTTGGTTCCGGTTTGCAGGATATGGGCTCCTACAGTCTCTAGCCATATGTCCCAACTTCTTGCACCGATGACAACACGATTCCGCACATGACCCACTGTGGTGCCGTTGGCACTTGCGGCATCTCGGTTTATTCCCTAGGTATCCCCCCTGATTTTGGTAGTTCAGCCCGAGTTTCCTGTGCGGTTCCCGTCGTATAGAGCTACCTTGGTGCTCACCCCAAATATACTTGTTATTAATAAGAGAATTTGCATTGGAAGAGCTACGCTTGGGCAACTTGCCCTGTTCCACCGCCTGATCGGTGAGTTGGTGCGCCAAACGAACGACTTGCTGGATTGTGGGAAGGTTGGCCGCACTCACAGACCCTTGGATTTCCGGGACTAAGCCTCTGAGGTATAGCTTGATTCGCCTAGATATGGGTTGCGACATGTTAGGACATAAGGCTGCCAAGTCGTTGGACCTCTTTGTGTACGCCTCAATTTCTGATCCTTCCATCTTCAAACCAAATACTCTATTTCAAGTTTCAGAATGTCGTTCAGGTGGCAGAATTCTTCCTTAATCAAATCCTTGAAGTCGCTCCAGAGGATGGCATTCGCGTCTGCCAGCCCGAGCATCTGAACTTGTGCGTTCCACCAAGAATACGCTTTCCCTTGCAACATGACAGTAGCGTACTCTACTCGTTTGCCAGCAGGAGTTTCACTTTCTTCGAACGTATATTCGATTCTTCAGATCCAGTGTTAGAAGGTCGATTGTCCCTCCAGTGCCATCGAAAGTGGGAGGTTTACACTCCAAGAACGCCCTGAAGGTGCCCATGCGGGATTGGGTGTGCATGGGTTGACTCCCTGATTGGGTTGCTAAGGCTTCAGCAATCCGTTCATTAATCAAGGTCGTCAGCTGACCCTGGGTCATGTTGAGACGCCCACTCATGATCTTCACATCGAGGGGAACACAGGTAAGAATGTATCGCAACGTGCGTAAGTGTGGGGTGACAAAAGAGAGTAAGCACACAAGGTTCAAATAGCAATTATCACGTTAACTAATGCATAGTGTAAACTATCTAACCGACAATATAACATAAATCATACCACCTATGGTGTCGAGTCTTGCACGTGGAGCGAAGCGTCGTTGTGGATCGTTGAGCACTGTACCGGTTACAGTCTGGTTTTCTCAAAAACTTTTCCCTTTTTAAAACCAATTTCACTATAACCAATGGCTCTGATACCAATCTGTCACACCCCCAAAATCCACCATGCGGAGTACCACCGCTTGGAGGCGTGACATGACCAGGATCGAGCCACCAATCATACTGAACAACGTATTTAAGTAAATAAAGCCAACCACAATACGATTGGTGACCAAAAGCTAGTTAACCGAGTTTTAAATTAAACAGCGGAAGCATAAACGTAAAGTCCAAAACATAAGTCCATAGTTTATAAGTTAAAGTTCAAACGCAAGTTTTATAAGTTCATAAGGATTCAAATATTAAGCACGGAACATTACAGTCCGTACACCACAACGACTCCTTCCTCGTGCAAGCTCCAAGCATTTAGCGACCTGTAAGGCATGTAACAACGAGTCAACAACAAAGTTGAGTGAGTTCACGTTTGGTTGTTTAGTTTTAAGTTGTTTTCCGAATACGTGGTTTGTCTTTCGTTGGCGTAATTGCCGTAGGGGTTACCCCGTAATTGAAAGAAAATTTAACCAGTTCATTCTTTATTACCCATACCCTGTTCATTATTAGTGGGGGCTTCCCCATGTGAACTACTAGACCGTATGATATCGACTACTACGCAAGTAAGTTGTGCCCTACATCAGTGTCTATCATCACTGATGGTTTGCCATAGTCCATTAGTACACGCCCGTCCGACTGGCACGGTGTGAGGTTTGTTAAACCTAATAGCGCTATTAACTAATGACCCGCTCGCCATTGGCCTCGGCGATTAAGTCGATATAAAATGAGGGACTTATGATAGAGTTTTGTCTAGTAAGTTTAAGGTTGTTGTCCTACACAAGGAGGACGAACGTACGTAGTTCTCCCAAAGAGAATACGCAGGATTAATACTGGCATCCTACCCGAGGAGGATGGCCGTACATATCCTACCTAAGTAGGATATGTAGATTCCCGTTTTAATTCTTTAACCCATTCCCAAACCACCGGGAATCCCATGCCTTAGAAAGTGTGTGAACTCACCTCGGTTTGTTCGGTTAGATTCTCAATATAGCTAACAGTCAAGGTCGGTCAATCACGTCCTAATATAATTTACCAGTTAGTCATTTAGTGGCTTTCAAATAGAACACAAAGTTCCTACACGTATCTATCACACAACATGCATCGTTTTAACGGTTTATGCCCATCTAAGTTTCCCATCCATTTCCCACTCAAAATCAAACATATGATAATGCACATAACATATATAACATGTTAGATCATTCATGGATAGCATACTCGACATTTAGACACGCAAGTCACAACTTATCTCAATTCAGCATTTATATTCAAAACCGGCTGTTTTCGGACGTTTTAATAAAATAGTTAAATTATTCCAAAAATTCCCAAATTTTTACAAGATGTCTTAAACGTTCCATATTTTATTGTGTAAAAATATCGGGGTCCGGTTCGCTACCAATATTTTATAAAAAATCATATTCCTGACTGAACTCAGATTTATGAATTTCTGACCACAGTCCACGGAACAATTTATTAAAAATTCATCGAGTGTCCGATTTACGAAATTCTAGTGGGGTAATTACACATGCATTGGTTTTCATCTACTGTACAAATTTCATGGTGAAATATGAGAAATGAGCACTAAACCTTTCATGCATTACTTATAACCAAGTTTCCACTAAATCCTTTGTGTAATGTGTCATGTAGGGGGGGGACATGATCTAATAAACAAATGAAATAAAATCAAGTTGTGTAGGGGCCATGATGGCCATAGATTAGGTGGGGGGGGGTCTAGCATAGGTTAAACTAAATAGTTACAATCTAGTTTCATCTTAAGTATTAGTTACATATATTAGTTAGTAGATATTTTGTAAGAGGTGTCATGATGTTCGGGGATTATAACTAGCTTGGTAAAAGTGAAACAATGTGTTTAACAATATTTTTGTGTTCCGGGTAAAGTCCGGTTGTTCGGTTCGGTGTTGTTCCGTTAAACTGCTTAATTAATCCGTAGAGCGTCCTATATATATATTTGCAACGTTTTTAATTTTTAACACTCAGGAAGTCATAACAGACTATTCTATTTAATGACTTTTCTGTACATTATTAGTGTGTCAACATGCACATGTAAATATAACACAGATATCAGAAAGCAGTTACGTAATTCCGCACAGTCGTCTAGCACATTAATTATTATTAATAAATTGTACGGAATACATGGGATTTTGAGGGTTGTCACACCTATAAATACCCCTCCTATCACATCACTTGATGTGACAGCTCTCTTACTCGACCAGCCGCACTCAAGCCCTCTTTCTCTCGACTTCTCGCGATTCTTGTAATTTTTCAACCTAAATCTTGCATTTCTATGATCTACACACACTTCTTCATCATTTTCTATTTTGAATCTTAACTTTTAACCGTGAAATCAGCGGATTTGAGGTGTTCTAGGGTGATGTCATCATGGAGTTCTTATGAACTTCAAGTTTTGGCCTCATTCCACCAAGAACAACTCAGATCTGAAGGATTTCCACATGATTAAACAATGTTTTCGCATAGATCTACACATATTCATGGTTAAAAGGATTAAAAGATGGTTTTCCAACCTTCTTTCAACTCTTTTACACTCAATGCACTCATAACTGATAGAATCAGAGCTCATTCAGGCCCTCTTCTCTTCCCTAGTGATGTGTCGGGTTGAGATCTGGATCCTATCAACGAGACAGCCGATTTCGGGATAAACATGAACAACCGTCAAGGAACAGTCAACTGATTGGATTAGGGTGATTCATGTTCGATCGAACGACTTGGGACTCAACAGGGTTCCGTTGTTTAGTACGTTGTCATACCGTCTTGAGCAAACTGCAAAACTTTAAAAAATAATAAGGTTCAAGACGATCAGGTTCGTTGGGACGGATTGCCGCCCGATCGGATAGCCATCCGATCGAACGACCATCCGATTATAAGACCTTTAGAACTTTGACACTTAACCATTTTCAATTTTCAAAGAACATCAGTTTCTAACGGATTGCTAATCGATCGGATTGTTATCCGATCGAGTGACCATCCTGCTGTGAACTTGTTCTCACTAAGTGTCCAGCCAATCGGATCGTTATCCGATCGAACGACCGTTCGATCGATTGACCTGAAAGGTAGAGATACTTCTTTTTTTTCAAAATGCTACAACAAAAACTTTAAAGCCATCATACACAAACACATCCTTACCAAACGAGTGTCAGTCCAGTCGAATGGCCATCCGATCGGATGACCATCCGAACTGTGACATCTGTGTCACTTCAACCATCAAATAAATACCAAACCAATGAAATATTGTATTTCATATTTGGGATTTGAAAAAAAAATGTGTATCATTTGCATATATCAATTCTTGTTCGATTTCGGGCTCTAAATTGCTTTCTGAAAGGTTATACTCGCACTGATGCGTAAATATAACCAGTTTAATGCAACATACACTCCGGAATAGTGACATAGGCTTAACATACCCTAAATAACCTTTACATAACTTAGAAATAAGTTTTGGAAGGTTTGGTATGCCGAAATCAAGTCTATTCGGTTACAGGGACTAAATATGACAAACTGCGAAAGTATGCCAATTTGAACTGTAACGAACATTCCGAAACTTAACCATAAGTTAAACATACCCTAAATATCCTTTACATAGCTTAGAAATAGGCTTTGAGGTGTTCGGTTTGCTAAAATAAACTTTTTTAGTCATTCAGGGACTAAAAGCGTCAAAAAGTGCATAAGTTTGCATTTTCGCGCATAACTTACGTTCTGAATACATCCGGACATCCAAAAATTTATGCAAGCATTAAAATATTTTATTTTAGTGTTTGGCATGAGAAAAATCCATTCGTCGTGCAATTTAGATCGTTTTTCGCGCTTATGCGCATTTCGTCGTAACTAAGCGAACATCGCGATCATACGACCAAACGAACCGACATCCGGCATATTTTTGAGCATGTTTCATGTCCACAATATTTAGGCATCATTTTAGGCCCTTAAAGTTGGCTTAACGAGCCTTAAACATGTCTGAAATGGCCTTAAAACACAACGGGGACTGAAATGGAAACTTTGGAAACTGTTGCTGATCAGAAGGACTTTAGCGTGACACCTAGCCCCTTTGGCGTCACGCGAGGCCCCTCCAGATGCAGAAATTCGTTTTTATAGCTATTAACAACTGTTATGCACTCCAAACCCTCTTGTAAATGGTATTTCTGAAAACTAGGGGCCATTCTATGGGTGCCCAAGGTTTCCCAAAACAAGGGGCACACATGGACGGTTGAGATCGAGGCACGTTATTCGATGAACGATCCTAACGGTGGTCCTTTTCCTATAAATACCCCCACCCTTTTCACCCCCAACACACTTGATTTTTGAGATTTCTCTAAGTTGGGGTGTTTCATCACCTCATACCTGAGAATACTTGGAAAATCAATCTTGCGGGGACCCTTTGTAAGTATTCTTTCGCGTTTTTCATTCGTTTTAGCGTTAAAGTCAAACTGCGTTTGACTTTCTGCATTGACCAGTTTATGGTCAACGCGAAGTTCGTTTGAACTTCATAACGTGAGCGTAATCACGATGGTTATAGTCCGTAGTAACTATACCTACTGATTACCACGTTATCTAGGCTCAGTGACGAGTCGTAGTTTCGACCAAAATGCGTTTTCTCGCGTATTTTGTAACCAAACTACTCTAGGGTATTAAAACCGTTTGTTTTAATACCAAACCTGTTTTCTAACTTAACTAAACATGTTCTAGCATGTTTAGCTCGTCACTTTTAGATTGTGCTTGTCTAGGGTCGTAAAGGTAAGCGATCTAAACAATCGCTTATACTTTCGAACCCGACCCATTTGGTCGATCATTAGGATCCGACCAAACACTTTAGGTGACCATAGTTGTATAGGGAATAACCTTCCGAGGTTATACCTTATGGTCACGTCGTTTAAGTAGTTATATGATAGGTAGTTTATATGCCTTAGGAAAATTACCAAAATACCCTTTTTACACATAAATTCATTTTAAGCATATGTAACCTAAATTTTGACATCTAAACTGATTAAGTAACTATATTAGGCATGTTAAGGCATATTTTACTTGTCATAGGACTAGTTAAGCGGTCGAACGCGTTTTACGCAAACGACGCGTTAAAGTAGCATAAGCTACCCAAACGGGTCGTAATGGGTCGTAAGCACTTAGGTTTGGTTTCATTTTAGTATGTGGGCTTTGTTTAACCATATCATATGAGTTCCAATACTCATTTGGTTTACGAAACCTCATATTATCAAATCTCCCGATTTAGGTCCGGTTATTTATGTAGTTATCTATATAGGGTGTCGTTTGATTCCGTGATCCCTCTAGCTTTGCTTGGTTGTTGTTCAAGATTTCTAAGCACCCTCAAGTGAGTACATAGACCCCTCTTTTAATATTTTTCAAACATTTTGGGGTGAAACACATGTGCCTACTTGTTACTTTCATGCTTTTCATGTTTTCATATCATATACTTGTTATGTTCACTAGTACACTATTAGTACGTGATTTCATTATGTTTTTGCTATGTATGTCCTTTGTTACATACTTAGTACATTTGATTTACATTACCTTTTCATGCTATGTATGTTCATCATACTAGTACATTGGTTTACATCACATCACATGCTATGTATGTTCATTTTGTTCATACTTAGTACATTCACATCACATCACATGCTTACATTTTGGTATGACATTTGGTTTGTTTAAATGGGACAATGTACATTCATTAACATTGATCACGCCGCTCGGTAGTAGGTAGTGGTACCATAGGACTTGACAAATCCCGTTCCTAAAATCCTAGGTTTGTTTGGATGGATGGAATGACCGCATCTGAAAACATTTCTTTTTGATAACTTTTACTCTAAGGTTATCCTGCTGTCTCAAGGCTTGAATGTATGGAATTTTCACAACACCGCATAGATGTTTGTATCAGTATAGCATGCATTTCCACAAAACATAACTTTGATTTAAACCAAGTTTTACTTCAATACTTTGTTTTGTGCATTTACACCTATGGTTTAGTTGATGCATTTCGCTAGCCATACATATCATTTTGGTTACACATTACATGATTTACATTTGACACATGAACATTTTTGACATTGGTTATACATTACATGATTTACATTTTGACATAAACATTTGACATATTATTCAATACATTTGGCAATTGGTTTAAACATAGACATTTTACATTGGTGGTTTGTTTGGGTAAAGTGATTTAAGTAACGAGGCGTGTGTAATATGATACAAGCATGGTGGATACGCCGCTGGTACTTCCTATATATAAGTGCTTGTATGATATTACATATCGCAGCGTTGTTTAAATCATTTCAGTTTAGACATATAACATATTTTTCACAAGACATTGTTTTACAAACAACTTATTTTATACAAACTCATTTTTACTTGGTTATTCATTTAACCTTACACTACTCTTTTACATATCATCTACCTTATTATCGCTTTCAAACGTTTTATAAAAGCAAACACATAAACTGGATTCATGACAAGTTTTCATTAAACATTTTCTTAAACCTAAGTCATGAATCCTATTTTCACAAAACCTATGTACTCGCCGGCATTTTTATGCTGATATATTTTCACATGTGTTTCAGGTACAATAGTTGATGAAATTTGATGATGATATTAATGCATGCTCACATAGGATTGGACGAGGCCTTAGTGACATTAAAAGATGCAAGACTAGTTAAATTTTGTATTACTTCTTTGTTTGTTAAGACATTGTAACTCTTAAGTCAATAAAACAACATTTCAATTTCCCATGTGTTATGAAACAATGATTCTGTTACAACACTCCCCGACGATTTCGCCACGTTTTGTTGTTTTACGTGGTCGGGGTGTGACAGAAAAGTTGGTATCAGAGCTCATGGTTATAGGGAATTAGGTTATTAGCAATGCTTTGACCTAGTCTATAACCTTCCTAGGACCCTAACGCGAGTTTACTTGCGTTTAGTCATAAAACAATACCGTCACCTATCCTTAGGCGATAACCACAACAAAAACACAAAATTCAAATCCGCTTTGAAAACTAATCATCTGTTCTAGGATGATTGATTACTAGGTTTTGAACCCTTTGTTATAAGGTTTTGAACCCTCTATGTTTTCAAATCTCGTCAAAGTTTGGGTCTTTTGATGTGAACACGTGCAAACTGGAAGGGTGAATGCCTGTACTCTGAGTTTTCTGTCTAAGGCTAGAGTGTTCGTACAAATCCGCAGTATCGGACCAGTCACTCTTACCTGGGAACTCTTGGGGTGAGTGTTCACTTATAGGCAAGCATGTCTTTAGCGATACATTATTATGACCCGTTTGCTTTGATTTGTCACCATCTCATTTATTTGCCTTAGGTAACAAACAAATGATCGCAATTCATATGCATTGCCTTTCTGTTTTGTTTATCAGATAACATTTCATTTGTTGCTTCCTATGTCCTTCATTTTCTTCTAGAATGTCTCTTTACCTCAACAACGGTCAAATGTCCGAGCAAGCAGCCAAACTTGCCCAGCAAATAGGCGAAGTAATTCTGAAGTCCGTGGATTTAGGTATTGCCATGTCTCGCCTCAAAAATGGATCAACTCAAGAGTCACTGAGGAAAGTAGAAGTCAAGCCTGCACCAAAATCAAGGAAGCGTAAGGCTTCAAAGAAACCCGCAACAGATGCACCTAATCCAGCAGGACCTTGCCAAAAGGCAACACCACCTGCTAAGAAGCAATACAAAGGAACGGCACCACTATGCGGCAAATGTAACGGGCATCACCAAGCTCACCTGCAGTGTCGTGTGTGTGTGTATCATGTGGGCGAATTAGTCACCTGGCAAGTACTTGTCGTATCAACCTAAGCCAAGGTGGTCCAAGTCAACCACAAGCCAACCCTATCCGAGCTCGTTTTCCACATGGATCGTGCTACAACTGTGGTGAAATGAGCCATTTCAGGAACAAATGCCCAAAGATTGTCAATGAAAATCCAACCCTTGGATGAGCATTTGGCCGAGCAAAGGATGTTGCTGTCTTATGCCTTTGTTTCTTTTGTTTTCTTATATTGTGAAACAATCTGTTTTGTTCATAAATAAAAGTCGTTGTTCGCAATTCTGATATACAAATGTAGTTACATGTGTGTATGGCATTTCCCTATGATATCTACATCAAGGAGCTATGCTCTTTACAAACTACTCTTGTAATTCTCCCTTTCAAGTGATCGCTCATGATTACCTAAAAAATTTTAAGTACTCGTTTCATTCTAGGAGACGAAGTACATGAAATAAAGTGACATTATGAGTAATCGTGCTTTTGCACATCTGTGCCTTTGAATCCCTGGCAAGATAACTAAGGGTATTTCCAAATCTCATACCCATTACGTTCTGATTTTTCAACATGCATAACATAAGTTTTCAAAACAACCTCCATAATTTCAAAAACATTTTATATAGTCGAAAACATTTTTAATATAGTGTATTTACTTAATATATCAAATGCATGATTTCAAAAACATTGTCTATATTTTCAAAAACAACCTCCATGATTTCAAAAGCATTGTCTATGTTTTCAAAAACGACCTTCATGATTTCAATATGTTATTAATACAGTATAATTACTTATATCAAGTGCATGATTTCAAAAGCACCATTCATGTTTTCAAAAACCTTATACATAATTTCAAAATTCATCTTGCATGATTTTAAAACATTTTTATAAATATACCTACCTAATACACCTACTTTATGATCTCAAAAGTATTATATATAAGGTTTCCAAAAACATTGAACACATTTTAGAACCCCATGCATAGTTTTCAAAATATTTTCCTCATACATTGACTTAACCTTCAAATTCCGCTTCATGTGTCGCCTTGGCATATCTAGCATCTCAATTTCATAACCATTTTTACTTCATGTTTTGACTTAAGCACACCCAGTGCAAGATTTCAAAACATCTTCAACTTCTAAAATCCATATGGGATCTTCTTATCATTACAATTAGATCCTTGTGGATGATTATCATTCAAATCAGAGTCCTTAATTGGATTCTTTGTGTACCTTAATTCAAACATTTCGGTTCCTTATAATCGAAATCGAATTTTCTCTTTAAGATCTTTCTACCTTCATAGTTAAATTCTTGATAATGTTTAAAGCACCAATCAAAATCCACTGATTGGATGTCCGGTGTGCTTTAAATACATGTGCACAGTTAGTAGAACAAATTAACAAAATGATGACAAATTTAAAATCAAGTTAAACAATTATGTGATTATGCACTTTGTGTTTTCTTTTATGCATTTTGTGTTTTTTTTATATACTCTGGATATTCGTTATCCAAATCCTCGTAGAATCTTCCATATCTTCATATGAGTAATTCATAGTAGGATATTCAAAGGTACTACCATAAATCCTTAATGGGCTTCTACGTAATCGTTAAAGACCCTTGGATTATATAGTACCATTCCATAATTCAAGAAAAAAAAAGAGACCCTTTGAGTGGTCTAGTCAAAAGATTGATTCAGAATCAGGTTAAGAATGACATGTGGTGATATAGCTGAACAGACTCCTTGGTAGTCTATTTAAATCATTCATTGATTTAATTAAAAGACCCTATGGAGGTCTAAGCACAATCATCACCGGCTCGTTCATTGGTTCCTTCCCCTACACATTATAAGATGCACTACGTGACTATGCAAGGAATTACGTAATTATGGATGCATACATAATTACGAAGTTCAGTGCACGGAAACACAGTAAGACTTATTATGTGTAAGAACCAATAGTGGCAACCGTAACAAAATGTGAACTATGTAATAGAGGTACGGTGGACGCACCAATAACACTTTATATACTTGTATATAAGTGTCCCTCTCACATTTCAAGCATGATGTTATTTAAAGTTACTAGAAGTTCAGGACCCTAACCAGTACTGTTCGATCTTTTCAACTTCATGTCTCAAGCTCTCACAAGTTTCCTCTAAATAAATTTCGGGACGAAATTTCCTGAAGTAGGGGAGACTGTGACATCTGTGTCACTTCAACCATCAAACAAATACCAAACCAATGAAATATTGTATTTCATATTTGGGATTTGTAAAAATATGTGTATCATTTGCACATATCAATTCTTGTTCGATTTCGGGCTCTAAATCTCTTCCTGAAAGGTTATACGCGCACTGATGCGTAAATATAACCAGTTTAATGCAACAAACACTCTGGAATAGTGACATAGGCTTAACATACCCTAAATAACCTTTACATAACTTAGAAATAAGTTTTGGAAGGTTTGGTATGCCGAAATCAAGTCTATTCGGTTACAGGGACTAAATATGACAAACTGCGAAAGTATGCCAATTTGAACTGTAACGAACATTCTGAAACTTGACCATAAGTTAAACATACCCTAAATATCCTTTACATAGCTTAGAAATAGGCTTTGAGGTGTTCGGTGTGCTAAAATAAACTTTTTTAGTCATTTAGGGACTAAAAGCGTCAAAAAGTGCATAAGTTTGCATTTTCGCGCATAACTTACGTTCTGAATACATCCGGACATCCAAAAATTTATGCAAGCATTAAAATATTTTATTTTAGTGTTTGGCATGAGAAAAATCCATTCGTCGTGCAATTTGGATCATTTTTCGCGCTTATGCGCATTTCGTCGTAACTAAGCGAACATCGCGATCATACGACCAAACGAACCGACATCCGACATATTTTTGAGCATGTTTCATGTCCACAATATTTAAGCATCATTTTAGGCCCTTAAAGTTGGCTTAACGAGCCTTAAACATGTCGAAAATGGCCTTAAAACACAACGGGGACTGAAATGGAAACTTCGGAAACTGTTGCTGATCAGAAGGACCTTAGCGTGACACCTAGCCCCCTTGGCGTCACGCGAGGCCCCTCCAGATGCAGAAATTCGTTTTTATAGCTGTTAACAGCTGTTATGCACTCCAAACCCTCTTGCAAATGGTATTTCTGAAAACTAGGGGCCATTCTATGGGTGCCCAAGGTTTCCCAAAACAAGGGGCACACATGGATGGTTGAGATCGAGGCACGTTATTCGACGAACGATCCTAACGGTGGTCATTTTCCTATAAATACCCCCACCCTTTTCACCCCCAACACACTTGATTTTTGAGATTTCTCTAAGTTGGGGTGTTTCATCACCTCATACCTAAGAATACTTGGAAAATCAATCTTGCGGGGACCCTTTGTAAGTATTCTTTCGCGTTTTTCATTCGTTTTAGCGTTAAAGTCAAACTGCGTTTGACTTTCTGCATTGACCAGTTTATGGTCAACGCGAAGTTCGTTTGAACTTCATAACGTGAGCGTAATCACGATGGTTATAGTCCATAGTAACTATACCTACTGATTACCACGTTATCTAGGCTCAGTGACGAGTCATAGTTTCGACCAAAATGCGTTTTCTCGCGTATTTTGAAACCAAACTACTCTAGGGTATTAAAACCGTTTGTTTTAATACCAAACCTGTTTTCTAACTTAACTAAACATGTTCTAGCATGTTTAGCTCGTCACTTTTAGATTGTGCTTGTCTAGGGTCGTAAAGGTAAGCGATCTAAACAATCGCTTATACTTTCGAACCCGATCCATTTGGTCGATCATTAGGATCCGACCAAACACTTAAGGTGACCATAGTTGTATAGGGAATAACCTTCCGAGGTTATACCTTATGGTCACGTCGTTTAAGTAGTTATATGATAGGTAGTTTATATTGTAACACCTCGTAAAATCATGTCCAATGATGTATTGACCCGTGTAATAAACCCTAATAAAGTCAAACCTTGAAATTTAGGGACTAAATTTTTTCGAAAAATCGAAAAACTTTAATTATAAACAAACTGGAAGTATTAACAAAACTTAAATAAGTTTTTAAAATAACCTTTTATGGTTTTATATTCACAAATAAGCCACTTGTTGATCAAGTGTAGTCGTTTGCGTATTTAATTAAAAGTTTGCGCAATAAAGGGTTAAAAACGTCAACATGTTAATTCTTACCTCTGAGTGACCTTTTAACAGACCGAGAGCTTCATGATATTTGATTATGCTCTCGAGAATGCTAATCGTTGGCCGTCCAAGGCTTTTGTGCCTTTAAGTGACGTTACGCGCAACTTTGTAAGTATGAGGGACTAAAAGTGTCAATATGTTTAATTATACCTCTGAATGACCTTTTAGCGAACCTGAAGCATCGTGATGTTTAATAATACTTTCAAGAATGCCTAATATGGATTTGATGAGGCTTCAAGGCTACTAAATGATGAGATGCGCGAGTTTACGCAATGGAGGGGCCTAAAGCGTCAACTTTTGAATCTACGCCATTCGGTGACCATTTAAGCAAGCAGGAGTGTAGTAATATTTAAGTATATGCTTGGGAATGCCCATCATGGGCCATGGAAGGCTTGGACATCATTAAACGGCATTTCGCGCTACTTTGCGCAATTAAGGGACTAATTGCGTCAAACTGCGAAAGTAGGACGAATCGTATGATAACGAACCTTCCGGAATATGTCCATGATTTAAACATACCCCATTTATTATTTATATAGCTTAGATATAGGCTTAGAGGTGTTTGGTGCGCAAAAATAAACTTTTATGTCATGCAGGGACTAAAAGTGTCAAAAAGTGCACAAGTTTGCACTTTTGCGCATATCTCGCATTCTGAATATCCCCGGACACCCAAAAATTTATGTAAGCACTAGAATATTTTATTTTAGTGTTTGGAATGATAAAATTCCATTCGTCGCGTATTTTGGATCGTTTTTCGCATCCGTTGATGTTTCGTCGTAATTTGACGCTCAACGTGACCGTACGGCCAAACGAACCGACATCCGACATGTTTTTGAACATGTTTCAGGTCCCTTATGTTTAATCATTCTAGTGGAGCCTTAAAATGAGGTTAACGGGCCTTGAACGTGCTTAAAATAACCTTAAATGATCACAGGGACTGATTCTGTAAATGTACAAAAGCTGTTTGCTGTTTTGGACTGACTGGCGGGCCGCGTAAGCCTGCAGGGTCCTCCTACGCGGGCCGCATGGCTTATACAGTAACAGAAAAACCAGTTTGTTGTTGGTTTTGATGAAAACCAGCTTTGTACTCTCATTCTTTAAACAAGGGGCTGCCCATAGATTGCCAAAAAACAGGGGGTAAAGGTGTACGGTCCAAATGTGATCACGTTTATCAAGAAACGATCCTAACGGTCCTCAAAAACCTATAAATACCCATTGAATTTTTGGCTCTCATTGCACCATTCCTTCAAATCTGATGCATTCTCCGTGTGACAACTCGTAATTTCGAGGTTAGAACCATTCGTTTTTTTTGTACTTATAAATCGAGTCTTATACTTATTTTATTTGACGAGTTAATTTCATACTTAACTAAATTATATTATGAGTTTGCATTATAAAAGCGATTAATTTGGAACCGAATCCATATCCTTTTGGAACCGACTCGAACCGTTTGAACCGTAGCCCATGTCTCGCTAGTCGGCCCAACCTACTCGCATAACTCGAAACCTTTGAGGGTCAAACCATAGCATGCATAAGTTATATGTACATTATTAATAGATTATACACATGTATTAGTTGTGTAAGTATATATATAAAATAAAACAATAGTTAGTATGTAATTTAAACCAAATCGTTGCCACCATGTTTCCTTGGGCGTTCCTTTCTGGCAGCCTAACAACTCAACATGGACTCAAGCCCAGTTCGGTTTCAGCTTATCCAATCGCCCCCACCTCTATTATTATACATATATTGCATGTTTTTGTATATAACTCTCAAAACAAAACCCTAACCCACACTTAAACCTAACCTGCGATCACTAGAATCTCTCTCCCTCTGCCTCTCTTATGTTGCACAAAACAGGATCCAAAGAACTCCAAGTTTTCAGTTTCAAGGCCTGATCATACATCCTTCAGCAACTAGGTATCGTGTCTCGAATCCGTTTTTGTTCATTATTAAATCATTGTGTGATGTTATATATATATTCTGCTATGTGATTCTATTTTCATAATAATGGTTGATGGATCATGATGAAAATTATATTGATAATTGCTATTGAGGTTATAGGTTATGTGATAAATCCGTATATTTGAGGGTTTGGTACGTAGGGGTATTTGTAGGAACAAACTAAAACTGCAACTTAGTGAATCGGTAATATATATAGTTGTCGTTATAGTCTGGGTAATCATTCGAACCATGTTTGCGTTTGCCCATATTCTGGATGCTCTTAGGATAATGGTGGTCTGCGTTGCTAGAATCTATGTTAGTTGGTAATTCTGATCGGTTAGATGTTAGCATATGAATTAGGGTTGGTTAATCTTGAATTATTATAATAGATATGATAGAAACGACCTAAACCTGCTGTGATTAATGATATAACTGGTCAGGTTCGCTAATGAAGCGTTTACGGGGTTCGGGTAACGAAAACAGAATCTGTCCAATCGTTACAACCGACTTTAGTTGGCTGTAACGGGGTCATAACTTAATGAAAATTAGATTTTCTTGAGTCTATAACGTGTTATTTCAAAATACGATTCAAATGGCACTGGAATCATGATTTTTGGACGTCGTTTTCTATTTTAAATAAACTATTTCGTTTCAGCAACTAAAGCTGAGTTTTTCTGCAGAAAATACGCTGACTTGCGTAGCCTGTTCCGGGACCTTAAATTATTGAAACCTTACGTTTTCAGAGCCTAAAACCAAGTAACCGGAAATAGCTTTCAAACAGAAGTGGTTTCGTATTTTTCGGACAGGTCTAGGTATTTTTAGCGGAATTATTTGTAAAACTGCTATGAGCTGCCATTTTCTGCAGAAAATGCAGCGAACGTTTTGCGTCATAACTCGGTGTGTGTTTACTGTTTGAATTTAAAAATATTACTGCAGATACTAGGGGTCGGACATGTGATTTTGTTTTGGTTTCGCGCCAATTGGATACACAGATATTTTTAAATAAATTGTTCGGCAAACGTGATCAGATTACATCAAATCTGATCATGGTTTGGCGCAAGATTTTTCACGAAAAATCCGTAAGGAATTTGGTCACCAAATTTTAATACAATGGTCTCTGGTTTGATTGAAACGTTCCATAATTTTTCGGGAACTATCCGATGCCCGAACGGTCCCGATTAACGCACCGCAAATTGTCCGAAAATGCACTTAAAAGCTGAAATTTTGTGACAAGATTTATTTGTGATTTGTGACGAATATGTGGTCGCTAATTCAAATAGCGACACATTGCATGCATGTGTACATATATACATTATAGTATTTTATGTGCAACATGTTAGAATACGTGTAGGAACTTTGTGCTCTATTTGAAACCACTAATTGACTAAATGTTAATCGTACTAGGATGTGATTGACCGACCTTGACTGTTAGCTATTTTTAAGAGTCAAACCGAGCAAACCAAGGTGAGTTCACACAGCCAAGGCATGGGGTTCCCAGGGTGGGAATGGGATTTTGATGATTTATTCGTACATACTTAATTAATAGAACCTAATGATATGGTCCTCGGGTGAGGAAGAGAAATGATAAGATACGGCTAGACTAGTATACCGATTGAACTGATCTTCGCATACACGCCAAGGGTTGGCCGCGATATTATGATTAATCATTCGCACACATGCCTTGGGAAGGCCGCGAACTATAGATACTAAAACTTCGCACACATGCCAGGGTGGCCGCGATACAAATATACATAGTCTAGAATACTTGGGAAAACTTCCCCTAATCTTCGCACACATGCCTAGAAGGCCGCGATATGAACTAATACGATACATGAATTAACGAACGAACAAAAGGCTTACTTTCCTATTACTATTACTGAACTGTTTACTATGAACTCGCTCAACTAGTTGTTGACTCTCTGCTGCATGCCTTGCAGGACCTTAGGTACATATGGAGCTTGCACAGGGAGGAGCAGGTCGTTGTGGGATACGGATCAGGGGATATATCGTCAAACGTTTAAGCACTTGAACATCACTTTGGGTTTTCGTATTATGCTTCCGCTACTTAAAACTATGTTTTGTTGAAACACCAATTATATTGTGGTGGGTTACATTGATTACTTTTAATATTAAATGCTATGTTCAATATGATTGGTGGCTTGATCCTGGTCATGTCACGCCGATAAGCGGTGGTACTCCGCGGGCGGATTTTGGGGGTGTGACAGATTGGTATCAGAGCCATTGGTTATAGTGAACTTGGTTTTAATAAGGGGAAAAAGTTTTTGTTAAAACCAGACTATAACCTGTACAGTGCTCAACGATCCACAATGACGCTTCGCTCCACGAGCAAGACTCAACACTTTAGATGGTATGGTTTATGTTTATGTTACCTACTTGTTAGTTACATTTGCATGGTGCGTTGTTTATGGTATGTTTAGTTAACGTAGTAGCATGATTGCCCTTATTAGCCCTAGTGTGCTTGCTTTGACACTTAACTGTTTACTTTAAACTTGACAAGTAGTGATCAAATTCTTTTCCTGTTTTCTCCTCACCCCAATACGACAACTGTTTTATGCGTTCTATTTATCCATACGACTGTCTCGACATGACGTCACCATCTGACCCTCCGTACATTCGGTTTGCACGTCAACATTCACGAAGACCAGACCTGGCTCAAACGAACTTGGGTTTAGGAGAACTATACCCACTCATCTCTGATGACGAACCTTATCGTCTCCACCAGTCGTCGTCACCAGAAACGAAGCAGTCATAGTTACACGCATTCGTCGTTTGGCAACTCGAGACCTTACCAACCAACTTTTGTTTTGGACAAGTGATATACTTCCGCGACCGTGATGCAACGAACTTCCCTTTTTGTGTCGCGCCGTCATACATCACTACTAGAGTTGCTTCTAGACAACAGATTACTTGGTTGAATTTTTTCGATTATTGTTGGACCCCTGTTTTCGCTCGATTCTCCATATGAACCTCACTAATTTACTGTTTCTTTGATCGGAAACTGATATAATGAAACGCAAGTACCCCCAGTTGTTCAAGAAAGGTGAGTCCAGTACTGAAGCTACTTCGGAATTTCGGGACGAAATTCCAAACCAACAGGGGGATGATGTGGTACCCCAAGAAAACACACAACACAACTAGCTTCCTCAGTGACTACATACTAAATTTCGGGACGAAATTTCTTTTAACATGGGGATGATGTGACACCCCGCGAAAACGTGCGACAACACTAGCTACTTCGGTAACTACGTGCTAAATTTCGGGACGAAATTTATTTCAACTTAGGGATAATGTGACAACTCGTAATTTCGAGGTTAGAACCATTCGTTTTTTTTTTGTACTTATAAATCGAGTCTTATACTTATTTTATTTGACGAGTTAATTTCATACTTAACTAAATTATATTATGAGTTTGCATTATAAAAGCGATTAATTTGGAACCGAATCCATATCCTTTTGGAACCGACTCGAACCGTTTGAACCGTAGCCCATGTCTCGCTAGTCGGCCCAACCTACTTGCATAACTCGAAACCTTTGAGGGTCAAACCATAGCATGCATAAGTTATATGTACATTATTAATAGATTATACACATGTATTAGTTGTGTAAGTATATATATAAAATAAAACAATAGTTAGTATGTAATTTAAACCAAATCGTTGCCACCATGTTTCCATGGGCGTTCCTTTCTGGCAGCCTAACAACTCAACATGGACTCAAGCCCAGTTCGGTTTCAGCTTATCCAATCGCCCCCACCTCTATTATTATACGTATATTGCATGTTTTTGTATATAACTCTCAAAACAAAACCCTAACCAACACTTAAACCTAACCTGCGATCACTAGAATGTCTCTCCCTCTGCCTCTCTTCTGTTGCACAAAACAGGATCCAAAGAACTCCAAGTTTTCAGTTTCAAGGCCTGATCATACATCCTTCAGCAACTAGGTATCGTGTCTCGAATCCGTTTTTGTTCATTATTAAATCATTGTGTGATGTTATATATATATTCTGCTATGTGATTCTATTTTCATAATAATGGTTGATGGATCATGATGAAAATTATATTGATAATTGCTATTGAGGTTATAGGTTATGTGATAAATCCGTATATTTGAGGGTTTGGTACGTAGGGGTATTTGTAGGAACAAACTAATACTGCAACTTAGTGAATCGGTAATATATATAGTTGTCGTTATAGTCTGGGTAATCATTCGAACCATGTTTGCGTTTGCCCATATTCTGGATGCTCTTAGGATAATGGTGGTCTGCGTTGCTAGAATCTATGTTAGTTGGTAATTCTGATCGGTTAGATGTTAGCATATGAATTAGGGTTGGTTAATCTTGAATTATTATAATAGATATGATAGAAACGACCTAAAACCTGCTGTGATTAATGATATAACTGGTCAGGTTCTCTAATGAAGCGTTTACGGGGTTCGAGTAACGAAAACAGAATCTGTCCAGTCGTTACAGCCGACTTCAGTTGGCTGTAACGGGGTCATAACTTAATGAAAATTAGATTTTCTTGAGTCTATAACGTGTTATTTCAAAATACGATTCAAATGGCACTGGAATCATGATTTTTGGACGTCGTTTTCTATTTTAAATAAACTATTTCGTTTCAGCAACTAAAGCTGAGTTTTTCTGCAGAAAATACGCTGATTGCGTAGCCTGTTCCGGGACTTTAAATTATTGAAACCTTACGTTTTCAGAGACTAAAACCAAGTAACCGGAAATAGCTTTCAAACAGAAGTGGTTTCGTATTTTTCGGACAGGTCTAGGTATTTTTAGCGGAATTATTTGTAAAACTGCTATGAGCTGCCATTTTCTGCAGAAAATGCAGCGAACGTTTTGCGTCATAACTCGGTGTGTGTTTACTGTTTGAATTTAAAAATATTACTGTAGATACTCGGGATCGGACATGTGATTTTGTTTTTGGTTTCGCGCCAATTGGATACACAGATATTTTTAAATAAATTGTTCGGCAAACATGATCAGATTACATCAAATCTGATCATGGTTTGGCGCAAGATTTTTCACGAAAAATCCGTAAGGAATTTGGTCACCAAATTTTAATACAATGGTCTCTGGTTTGATTGAAACGTTCCATAATTTTTCGGGAACTATCCGATGCCCGAACGGTCCCGATTAACGCACCGCAAATTGTCCGAAAATGCACTTAAAAGCTGAAATTTTGTGACAAGATTTATTTGTGATTTGTGACGAATATGTGGTCGCTAATTCAAATAGCGACACATTGCATGCATGTGTACATATATACATTATAGTATTTTATGTGCAACATGTTAGAATACGTGTAGGAACTTTGTGCTCTATTTGAAACCACTAATTGACTAAATGTTAATCGTACTAGGACGTGATTGACCGACCTTGACTGTTAGCTATTTTTAAGAGTCAAACTGAGCAAACCAAGGTGAGTTCACACAGCCAAGGCATGGGGTTCCCAGGGTGGGAATGGGATTTTGATGATTTATTCGTACATACTTAATTAATAGAACCTAATGATATGGTCCTCGGGTGAGGAAGAGAAATGATAAGATACGGCTAGACTAGTATATCGATTGAACTGATCTTCGCATACACGCCAAGGGTTGGCCGCGATATTATGACTAATCATTCGCACACATGCCTTGGGAAGGCCGCGAACTATAGATACTAAAACTTCACACACATGCGAGGGTGGCCGCGATACAAATATACATAGTCTAGAATACTTGGGAAAACTTCCCCTAATCTTCGCACACATGCCTAGAAGGCCGCGATATGAACTAATACGATACATGAATTAACGAACGAACAAAAGGCTTACTTTCCTATTACTATTACTGAACTGTTTACTGTGAACTCGCTCAACTAGTTGTTGACTCTCTGCTGCATGCCTTGCAGGACCTTAGGTACATATGGAGCTTGCACTGGGAGGAGCAGGTCGTTGTGGGATACGGATCAGGGGATATATTGTCAAACGTTTAAACACTTGAACATCACTTTGGGTTTTCGTATTATGCTTCCGCTACTTAAAACTATGTTTTGTTGAAACACCAATTATATTGTGGTGGGTTACATTGATTACTTTTAATATTAAATGCTATGTTCAATATGATTGGTGGCTTGATCCTGGTCATGTCCCGCCGACAAGCGGTGGTACTCCGCGGGCGGATTTTGGGGGTGTGACACTCTGAATTGTGAGGGTTTTGAACTCTTTTGAGAACCTCCTCCTGTCCCTTGGACCATTCGTAAGTGTTCTTTCGGGTTTAGTTTAATTATTTAGCGGTTATAGTCGTAAGGTCAAGCGTTTCGATAAACGCTTTGACTTTTAAACGACTAAGCCATGGTTCGCAACGAACACGACTACGTGACCGTAATTAGGTAGGAGATTAACCCTTAAAAGGGCGTCTCCTAATTACCAAGTTTACTTAGTTTAATTGTCGGGTCAAATTAAAGTCAAACGGGTTAGTATTAAATAAAATTCATAACTATTAATATAAAAGTTATGAAATCAGTTTTGCCACTCTAATAACTTGGTAAATATTAGTTGAACATGTTTAAACATGATTCAACCCGACAATTCTAAGTATAGGCCCGGTTCGGAACCGAAAGTCGCAAAAGTTGACTTTTGCTTTGACTTTCAGTTCCGACCCGAATTAGACTTATTTAGATATGCCTTAGGATTCCTTTAGGATTACGTTATAGGTTAGTGTAACCCTCTGAGGTTATACAACCTAAATCCTTAGTTATCCTATTCATTTGCAAGTTTCCGTTATATGCCGAATTGTTGACCGTTATGCCCTTTTGACCTTAAAACGATATTTTTGAAAATGTGAGAGGATAGAAACCTTCACTACTGAATTATAAAGTTGTCCATAAAATTTGACATCAGTTTGAGGTCTAGATTAGGAGTTATGCTCAATAGCGTAATTAGAAGCTTCTTTAGTAGTTAAATAGCGTAAAATTGCATATAGCCTACCTAAACCCAAATTTTTACACAAAACCTTGTACCTACTGTATTAAAATAATATTTTGGGATTTTTAGAAATTTTTATTTAATTTTAGGCTGAGCATAACTTAGTGTTCTAAGCTTAATTCGGCTAATGCCGGTTTTGCCCTTTTGGGCTATAAAATGAGTTTTATGAATCCGATTGACCCCAAACCTTTTTCTACTGACCTAATATGTTAAATAAATTATTTTGAGCCTTCTGGAATTTTAAAAATATCAGCTTTCTATATAAAACCCGGAAATGGCTCCAAATCGCCTTTTTAAGCGTTTTTAACGCATAAGTATGTGCTAGAACCTATTTAAGCATATGAGGATGAAACCTACTGATGTATTCAGTAAAATTTTATATTTTAAACAGTAGGAAAATATCTTAAGATCAGAATTCCAGTTTTGACCTTTTAAGCATATGTGAAATTACCAAAACGCCCCTGCGGTGTCTAGAATGATTAAGATTGATAAATTTCACATAGGATTAATACCCTACTGTTATAACTTAGTAAATTAAGTATATTTACTGATTTAATCAGACTTGTAACTCAGGTTATTATTTAAACCCTTTTACACCCATTAAAATGACCAAAATGCCCTTATGATGCATAAATTGGGTTTAAAACCATTTGGGGCATAATGGAAGGTATCATTCTGATATCACAACATGTTTAAGGCATATTAACTTAGGAAACTTGTATAGCAATCTTATGGTTACTCGTTACGCACTTTATGCGTTCGGATCGGCGTAGGAAACTAGTTTACCCATTTTAGCCGAAACGGGTCAAACCATATCATTTCAGTCTCAAAATCCAGAATGTGATTAAGTTACCCATATTAAACAAGTATGCAAGCTTGTTGGGTCAAAACCACATTCTAAAACTGTCTTCGCCTTATCGTACGTTTAAATTGTAATCTTCATTTAAGAACTAACCGGTCTAGGCTTAGGCCAAATTAAAGACCCGTTAGAAATCTAATAGGTTATTAAAAACCTTCGTTCCAGATTTAGGAGCCCAGTAAAAGCTATCTGTACTTGATTGGTGGTATACGGCTGGGATTAAATTTATATTTAGCTCAGGTAAATACGTTTAACTTATTTTCCCTATACGGGCTTGGGGTACGGTATATAAAATACCGCTTGGTCGGGGAATTGACCTTAACCGGCCTGTGGTTAAGTGCTGTCAAATTAACTCATTTGAAAATGCTGTTTTGTTTGTTTAACGCCTTTTGGGGCTTAATGACCATGTCCCGGATATCCTTGGCATCATTCAAAGAATGGCCACGACCTTAGCACACGGGTGTAGTCGTACACCCGTAGTGCATTTCAATAAAGTATAATCGTCGGCCGAGAGAAGTCTCGTGGCGGAATTATATAAGTGGTGTGTCTATTAATCTTTAACCCGGCACGACCCGGGCTACTGAACGCATAACGAACATGTAATTCTTTTACAAGATTATTAAGCAAATAATTATCCCAAGTTATAAAATGTTTTGTGCCACGGGCATTCAAATCAATTTTTAAAAACCTTTTCAAAATGAGTCAGTTAAATTGTATTTACCAGTGAAAACTGACGTATTTTCCCAAAAAGACTAAGTGCAGGTACTACGCGTAATAGGCTGGTTTCTCCTAGCGTCATATAGAAGTCTCGCAAGCTTAGATGCCTGAAGTCTGTTGAACAATGTTTTATTTTATTTGCGATCCGCCTGTGGATCTTTTACTTTCCGTATTGTGATACTTGGATATTACTTCATATCGGATTGTAATATATTGTTGCTTCCGCTGTGCATTTAAATTGTGTGGTTTGACTATGATGATATCAACTACGTCACGTACTCTCCACCGGGCCCACCGGTAATACGTGGAAATATCGGGGTGTGACAGGTTGGTATCAGAGCCAACACTGAGTGAATTAAACACTAGCCTTTTGTGTTTAATCTTAGTTACACAATTGCACTTTTCTTGATTCTAGAGTCTAGATAAGAACTTAAGACTAATCCCAATTCGTTTTATTTTGTCCTTGATTTGTTTCCTTTGTTATTTTTCTGATTAGCCCCTGCATGGGCAAGTCATTTTTGTAGAAGTCCCGTTTAGGGCAACCATGTATTTGTTTAAATTTTAGTGGAATGGTTAGATTTAAAATAACGTTCCTATATATGATCTACCATTATTATAAGATGGCAAAATCTAAAATGGGACAAGACCTAGCTCAGGTGTCATTTAAGACAGAGCCAAAATGGTACCTCCATAATTAGATTCAGATCCATAATTAACGTCTCAACTTAGGATTGATCTGCGTTATGTTAAAAAGAGAATCTTAGGGGTAAAACCTAGCCACGTGTCGTCGCAGACATGGCCAAGATGGTAGAACCTGTCTAAAAGATTCCAAATTTATGTCAACATCTGTAAGTATGTTAACATGCTGGGCAAATTGTGATGCGGTATAAATCACACAGGCCATCTTTGAAAATTGGGATTTATTTAAAATTCCCTGTAAGTAAAAATAGCCATCCATTAAGGATGAAGTGCCTACGGGTAATAAATAACGTCCTCTGGGACTAAGAGACAGTAGAAGTCTGCAACTCACTGTCTGGAAAAGGTAATGAACTTGGATTCAAACCTTAGTACCTCGATTCTGTGAGAATCCTGGTTATAAATTAGGCTTGTCTTCGTGACTAGGCCTTTGGTGCCAATATTAAAACCGTAATGTAGGATTGTATAAAGGTCCTGAACATAAATGATTAACAAATTAACCAGAAATGGCTATCTAAAACCATGGTTAATAAATCATAATACTGTAAACCTTTCTAAACTAAACCTTGTCCATTATTTCCCTATGTGGCAATTAAAGCTACATGGCAAAGTCAGATAAGGTAAACAACCGTCCGGTGAAAAACCATGGGTTATAAATTTTAGAAAATTCATAAGTCTATTCTAAGGATTCAAATCCTTGTAAATACCTGTAAACTTGTTAACATTCCTGGCAGATGTGATTCAATCACATAATTCATCTTTATACTGGATTCCCCGAAATCCTTCTTATTTGGTGAATAAAGCATCCATTAAGGATGTAATGCTTACGGGCCATATGCATTGTCATATAAGACAAAAGACAGTGGTAGCATACGACTCCTTGTCAAGAAAAGGCAACGAACAACGTTCAAAGCCTAAATACCTGATTCTGCAAGATCATGATTTATAATTTAAAGTTGCCCTTGTGACTTGGCCTTTTTGTGCCATAGTTATATTTTGAAATAAATTTAGGATAATTATAATGGAAATCCTGAATAAAATAAATATCATTCCTTTTCTGCCAGTGAATATATTAAAAAGAATCTTAAAAAGGTATAACCTAGCTTGAATGTCAGTAAAGACCTAGCTATGATGATAAAACCTGTATTAAAAAGATTCGATTCCTTGTTAAACATATTAACACTCTTGACAACAGTGATGCGGTAAAATCACATTTGTCATCTTTATATTGGGAATTTCCAAACCCCCCCCCCCTTATTTAGCCTAAATGATCAGAATGAATCATGGCTAATAATCGTCGAACATGAGGTATACGTCAAACATCCTTTTAAGATGAATGCCTTCGAGCAAAGATGTATTCATGATAAAGATAGTTATTCATAACTTCCTGTCAAAAGGTAATGAGTTATGAAATTTTCCGATCCAAAGGAATCATTGATTATGTTTTAGATTGTCCTTGTGACAAGGCTTTGTGTCATCTAAAGAATCCTTTGAAACAAGCCTTGGTGCTGTATAAAGTGTCTGTACGACATTGACAGTTGTGACTTATATCCCCTGTCTAATAAGAAGGATTAGATTCTGCGTGAACGCCAAAGATGGTTTATTTAAAAACCTAGGCCAAAACATAATCAAATAAATCTTATACTATCTATTGGCCTAAATGGTTTGTTCGCACCATGGCTATTTAATTATCAAATTCGACAATTCATTATGATCAAATTATTACTACTTAGTTAGTAGCCTTCAAAACTTCGCAATGGCGGACTCCTCTGAAGCTCACAATCATCCAGTTGATCAAAATGATGATGCGAGACAGAATTTAACAAGCACCGAGTTGCAGGCTATGATAGATATAGCGGTAAACAACGCTGTGGACCGTGCGTTGAAGGATCATAAGCGAAGGTGCGATGATACTCAAATAAGGGTTATAAAAGGGGTAAGACCGGTTCAAGCTATAACCAGTCCAAGCCAAAGAAGGCAAAACCCAAACCTAAAACCTGCGGGAAGAAGCACTTCGGAAGATGTATCCAAAAGTAGATCATGAGATGTGGCATCTGTATGAAGACAGATCACAAGACTCATGTATGCAAAGACTTGAAGGACGCCGCATGCTATGATTGTGGCGAGAAGAGGCACATAAAGACCCGCTGCCCAAAGAAGGCGACTAAAGAGAAGGGCATTTGGAATTCACAAGCTGAGCCTTGTGAAATCTGTAATGAAGAAAGGCACAAATCTTTGCAGTACCAAGATAGAAAGGACGTAACCCGCTATGGTTGTAAGGAAATAGGGCACATCGAAGACTGATTGCCCAAATAAGACCAAGAAGCCTGGAAGGGCTAAGAAGACCAAAGCTGGGGGCTCTCAAATGGATGTTCAAGAGGCCGCTCAGGATGGCAATGTCATAACAAGAACCTCCCTGATGAATGACGTTCATGCTAGAGTATCACTTGATTCAGAAGAATTGGTCGATGGTACCTCAGAGACCGCTTCAGCGACATTAGATGGAAGTTTTATATCCACTTAGAACCAATCTTTTCCACTGTCCTTGTTTCCTTTGAAATAGAAGGACTCAATTTAGTAATAGGAGTGGATTGGTTGTCTTGAAACCAAACCCATATTGTGTTTAATAAGAAGCAAGTAGTTATCAAGACTCCTTATGATGAGCCCTTGACAATTCTAGGAGACACTGGGTATGGAGTGCCTAAGCACTTGTTAAATTTGGTAATTAACACCAAAGCTTTGAGTATGGAAGACTCAGAAGAGACAACAACAGTCGCGATGTTAGAAAGGCGACGAATGTTAATGGTGTATCAAATATAAATTTCAACGTTAATGGAGTTAATCTCCAAAACTGTAATTAACACAGCTGTTGAAAAAAAAAACTATGAGAAAAGTCATAAAAAGGCTTGAGAAGCCAAATGCCGCTCGCATTAGAACACATGTCGCTGCTCATGAGAAGAGCTATATTCCTAACTCCAAATGTAAAGAATAAACCCAACAAAAGCATATATGGCAAGGAGCCCCATTCCTTTTAGGATATACCTGATAGTACTTCGTCTCTTGAAAATCAAGAGACTTCAATAGTAAAAAGGGGCCATCAATTACAGAAAATTGTTGGAGGAAGTAGGAACCATTAGGCGTATCAGCGGTTATGCTGGAAAGTACACGGTAAGGTATCCACCACCGTCATTCGATGGTAATATCCTTAATTAGTAAGGACCTTATTAGGGTAACCTGTTATTCACATCATGAAATGGAAAAGATGGAATAAGAATTTTCTGACCCTCGCCATAAAAGTTTTAGACCATAAACAGTATGTTTCAAATTCTGTATCTTTGGCTAAGATAGTACCCCATTCCAATTACCCAGAATCCAAGCTTAAATGCAAGCAATTGATGGTGGTTAACAGATATAACACCTCGAAAATTCGTGTTCAATAAAATAAAGACACGTGTCATGTGGGACAAACGTGTCAGGGACCCGAATCAAATACGGACGTATTGTAGGATTTAAAAAGGGCGTCATGTTATTTAAATACCTCTGAACGACCCATGGGCGACATGTTATTAAAATACCTATGAGCGACCCAATATATAAATCCCAAGACCATGAATCAATACGATAAATGTCCAATAAATTAGCCGGTTGTTCCTAAATAAATTAATTTCATAGGTCCCAAAGCTTGCTCATTATGAATCCATTATGGATCTACCTCAGTTGCTTACATTTTTATAAATTAAGAAATAACCAGTCAAGGCTGGGTCCGCCCAAAATTTTGTCAAAGATTTTTAGCTAAGTTTATAGGGATTAAGAATGGAGGCGTTTAACCCTCCTGATGAATGATTAGAGGTAGATCACCTTAATAATGACACTAGATAAATCCCTTGTGGTGATCTTATTGCTAAGAATTACGTTTGGTTTCAGGTATTGCTAAGTCTCTTATAAGACCATAAGTATAGCAAACTTTTAAAATCCTTATAAGAACCCTAGATATTAAGTGTAAGGTAAAACTTGCAGACAGAATCATAGGAACCATTTCTTCTGTTCCTGTCAGAGATCTTCAGTCATAAGGTTCTAGTGTACCCTCGCTCCAGACGAAGTATGTCAGAATATGTAAATGATATCTCTTGATCTCTATCGATTAAGAATACCAGATGGTAGGACAAAAAGCGCCATATGAGGGTTGGTGTATCTTAACAAGTTCCATAGATTGCTTCCATGCCTGATCAACATGGAGGTTTAATGCATGGAACCACAAGGATATCCCAATAAACATATGATACTAAAAGTCAACTAATGGTATTCAAAGAAGATATCCAGAATGGAATTGTTCAAGAAAGTGTCTCTGATTAAGAAATCTGTAGACTTGTAACCTAAATATGCCACTTATCTGACTCAGGCACAGATAAAAGAACTGGAGCATGAGATTTGGAAAATCTCTGTAACTCCTTGGAATTTTGATTATTTTCTCCTAAGATTACCCTGTTTACCTCCTGAGGCAGGTAGAGTTAAGATTAACAGTCCATTTAAGGCTGCAGTATTAAGAAATCTCCATGATAACTAGTACCATCACTGGGAGAATAGAAACCCTAAATAAGATGAATTTTAAGATAAAGGTTCTTAAAGCCTGATTCGTGATTCTAAAAATTTTAATTTTATATATTAAGAAAGACGGTTCATTTTGCTTATGTAATGATTACCGCAACCCTACTTAGGCAACGATTAAGAATCGTCATCAACTGCCCAGGATCATCGACTTGTTCGACTAACTATAAGGATTAGCTATTCCTTAAAGATTGGTTTTAAGCAGTGGTTGGAATAACCATCTCACCTTAAGATAAGCTTTTTCTATAATAGTCGTTATTTAAAAATCAAGGCTGCTCCTTTGGAGACCTTGTATAGATGGAACGTTAAACATCTATTGTTAGAACAATAAATTGGTAAGTCTAATTATCAGGATCTGAAAGTTGCATTGGAAACAACAAATAAGATCATTCGAATTCATAATCATCTTAAAATTTGCCAGTAATCGGCACAAGAATTGAGGATTGATAAAAGTCGCAACCTTCTTAAGTCCGTAATAAGGAATAAGGTTCAATCGAAGGTATCACCCTAAGAAGGGTGTGCTAAATTTTAACTTCTCAGGGTAAGTTAAGCCCTGGATATATATATATATATATATATATATATATATATATATATATATATATATATATATATATATATATATATATATATAGGAACATTCGTGAAATCGAATGCAGCAAAGGTCAATAGCCTATAAGCTAAAACCTATATAAGGAGCTTAGTGGAGCTCGCAATGCGACCCACACTGATAATTTAAGGATATGTTTCGTCGATAAGTTAAAATGCATTATCACATAATGATATGAAGATTTATGATATAATAAGAAACCTGTATCAACCGAGGATCAGCAGGTTAAGAAGCTCCAAAAGGAATACATATACCTATTATACAGGTCAACTAGGGTGCTTGGAAAAGCCCCAGATATGCTATAGAAGTTAAGTCCATTATGCGACAAAAAGTACTTCCATCATTTTAGCAAATCTCGAGGTCGAGATTTCTTTTAAGGGGGTGAGGATGTAACACCTCGTAAAATCATGTCCAATGATGTATTGACACGTGTAATAAACCCTAATAAAGTCAAACCTTGAAATTTAGGGACTAAATTTTTCAAAAAATCGAAAAACTTTAATTATAAACAAACTGGAAGTATTAACAAAACTTAAATAAGTTTTTAAAATAACCTTTTATGGTTTTATATTCACAAATAAGCCACTTGTTGATCAAGTGTAGTCGTTTGCGTATTTAATTAAAAGTTTGCGCAATAAAGGGTTAAAAACGTCAACATGTTAATTCTTACCTCTGAGTGACCTTTTAACAAACCGAGAGCTTCATGATATTTGATTATGCTCTCGGGAATGCTAATCGTTGGCCGTCCAAGGCTTTTGTGCCTTTAAGTGACGTTACGCGCAACTTTGTAAGTATGAGGGACTAAAAGTGTCAATATGTTTAATTATACCTCTGAATGACCTTTTAGCGAACCTGAAGCATCGTTATGTTTAATAATACTTTCAAGAATGCCTAATATGGATTTGATGAGGCTTCAAGGCTACCAAATGATGAGATGCGCGAGTTTGCGCAATAGAGGGGCCTAAAGCGTCAACTTTTGAATCTACGCCATCGGTGACCATTTAAGCAAGCAGGAGCGTAGTAATATTTAAGTATATGATTGAGAATGCCCATCATGGGCCATGGAAGGCTTGGACATCATTAAACGGCATTTCGCGCTACTTTGCGCAATTAAGGAACTAATTGCGTCAAACTGCGAAAGTAGGATGAATCGTATGATAACGAACCTTCCGGAATATGTCCATGAGTTAAACATAACCCATTTATTATTTATATAGCTTAGATATAGGCTTAGAGGTGTTTGGTGCGCAAAAATAAACTTTTATTTCATGCAGGGACTAAAAGTGTCAAATAGTGCACAAGTTTGCACTTTTGCGCATATCTCGCATTCTGAATATCCCCGGACACCCAAAAATTTATATAAGTACTAGAATATTTTATTTTAGTGTTTGGAATGATAAAATTCCATTCGTCGCGTATTTTGGATCATTTTTAGCATCCGTTGATGTTTCGTCGTAATTTGACGCTCAACGTCACCGTACGGCCAAACGAACCGACATCCGACATGTTTTTGAATATGTTTCAGGTCCCTTATGTTTAATCATTCTAGTGGAGCCTTAAAATGAGGTTAACGGCCCTTGAACGTGCTTAAAATAACCTTAAATGATCACAGGGACTGATTCTGTAAATGTAGAAAAGCTGTTTGCTGTTTTGGACTGGCTGGCGGGCCGCGTAAGCCTGCAGGGTCCTCCTACGCGGGCCGCATGGCTTATACAGTAACAGAAAAACCAGTTTGTTGCTGGTTTTGATGAAAACCAGCTTTGTACTCTCATTCTTTAAATAAGGGGCTGCCCATAGATTGCCAAAAATAGGGGGTAAAGGTGTACGGTCCAGATGTGATAACGTTTATCAAGAAACGATCCTAACGGTCCTCAAAAACCTATAAATACCCATTAAATTTTTGGCTCTCATTGCACCATTCCTTCAAATCTGATGCATTCTCTGAATTGTGAGGGTCTTGAACTCTTTTGAGAACCTCCTCCTGTCCCTTGGACCATTCGTAAGTGTTCTTTCGGGTTTAGTTTAATTATTTAGCGGTTATAGTCGTAAGGTCAAGCGTTTCGATAAACGCTTTGACTTTTAAACGACTAAGCCATGGTTCACAACGAACACGGCTACGTGACCGTAATTAGGTAGGAGATTAACCCTTAAAAGGGCGCCTCCTAATTACCACGTTTACTTAGTTTAATTGTCGGGTCAAATTAAAGTCAAACGGGTTAGTATTAAATAAAATTCATAACTATTAATATAAAAGTTATGAAATCAGTTTTGCCACTCTAATAACTTGGTAAATATTAGTTGAACATTTTTAAACATGATTCAACCCGACAATTCTAAGTATAGGCCCGGTTCGGAACCGAAAGTCGCAAAAGTTGACTTTTGCTTTGACTTTCAGTTCCGACCCGAATTAGACTTATTTAGATATGCCTTAGGATTCCTTTAGGATTACGTTATAGGTTAGTGTAACCCTCTGAGGTTATACAACCTAAATCCTTAGTTATCCTATTCATTTGCAAGTTTCCGTTATATGCCGAATTGTTGACCGTTATGCCCTTTTGACCTTAAAACGATATTTTTGAAAATGTGAGAGGATAGAAACCTTCACTACTGAATTATAAAGTTGTCCATAAAATTTGACATCAGTTTGAGGTCTAGATTAGGAGTTATGCTCAATAGCGTAATTAGAAGCTTCTTTAGTAGTTAAATAGCGTAAAATTGCATATAGCCTATCTAAACCCAAATTTTTATACAAAACCTTGTACCTACTGTATTAAATAATATTTTGGTATTTTAGAAATTTTTATTTAATTTTAGGCTGAGCATAACTTAGTGTTCTAAGCTTAATTCGGCTAATGCCGGTTTTGCCCTTTTGGGCTATAAAATGAGTTTTATGAATCCGATTGACCCCAAACCTTTTTCTACTGACCTAATATGTTAAATAAATTATTTTGAGCCTTCTGGAATTTTAAAAATATCAGCTTTCTATATAAAACCCGAAAATGGCTCCAAATCGCCTTTTTAAGCGTTTTTAACGCATAAGTATGTGCTAGAACCTATTTAAGCATATGAGGATGAAACCTACTGATGTATTCAGTAAAATTTTATATTTTAAACAGTAGGAGAATATCTTAAGATCAGAATTCCAGTTTTGACCTTTTAAGCATATGTGAAATTACCAAAACGCCCCTGCGGTGTCTAGAATGATTAAGATTGATAAATTTCACATAGGATTAATACCCTACTGTTATAACTTAGTAAATTAAGTATATTTACTGATTTAATCAGACCTGTAACTCAGGTTATTATTTAAACCCTTTTACACCCTTTAAAATGATCAAAATGCCCTTATGAGGCATAAATTGGGTTTAAAACCATTTGGGGCATAATGTGTCACACCCCCAAAATCCACCTGCGGAGTATCACCGCTTGGGAGCGTGACTGACCAGGATCAAGCCACCAATCATATTGAACATGCATTTAATATTAAGTAAGATAAAAGAAAAACCATCCGTTCAATACAAAAGGTGTTCAAAACATATCAACGTTTTAAAGTGTAGCGGAAGCATAGTAAAGAAACCAACAGTAGTAAATAGTTTAAGCGTTGTAACAGTTCAACATAAGAAACACGATCCTCGTCCACAACGACCCGCTTCTCCAATGCAAGCTCCCAGTGCCTAACGATCTGCAAGGCATGTAACAGAATGATCAACAAACTAGTTGAGCGAGTTCACAGTAAGTAAATGTGTAACAGTAAGTAACAGGTGGCTTTACAGGGCCGATAGTAAGTTATGCTGGTGGGGGCTTCCCATGTTAAGTGACCACTAGACTATTCGTATTATTATCCCTGTTCTTCGTCCGAGAACAGAAGTGTGTATAAAGTGTGCGTAGGTTTTACGCACGTATCCTTCGTAACCTGAGGATAGAAGTAAGTAATGCGTACACGTAGGTTTTACGTGCGTATCCTTCGTAACCGAGGATAGAATGGCATGTGAACCCGTAGGTGTTATCCCAACCTACGTAACCGTCCTGACATCCGAGGACATGATAGGTGATAGTCTAGTAAAGCATATGTACGTTCCTTTCAATAATAACCTTTAACCCATTCCCACGACCCGGGAATCCCATGCCTTAGTAGGGGTGTGAACTCACCTTGGTTTGCTCGGTATGCTAGGTTATGCACTCACAAGTAATTAATCACGTCCTAGTGTATGCACGTATAACAAATCAGTTCATGTTCGCAATTGTACGCATGCAGTTAATTGTTCACATAGCAGTCAGTTTGCATATCGGCACAACACGTAGTATTACACGAATATGTTCATCACCAAGCATGGCATAACAATTAATTCAACATATGTTCTACTATTCAAAGCATTATCAAAACCCTAATATCTTTCGATTCATAATTCATCCTTCGACAGTCCATTATCACCATTTTCCTTCGGACCGAAGGTTATGCTTCGGACCATGTCTATCTTTCGGTCCAACTATCTTTCGGTCCAACTATCTTTCGGTCAAACTATGGTTCGGTCAACAAGTATCCTTCGGTCAAATAATGGTTCGAACAGCTAATATCTTTCAGTCAATATCAGTTATGTTTATCCATTAACACAATTTTCACAATTTAGTAAATATCAACCAGATCAAACAAGCATGATTCCCACGTTTATCAAGAACCCTAATCTGATTAACAAGCATAACACTTTATCCTATACGATTCCGTTTTCAAGAACAGTGAACAATAACAATCCGTAGTGTATACATCACAACCAATCCACAAGCTTTATCATTAACCCTAATCACAACAGATCCAATTTGCATACAAATCCGATGAACATCCAAATCCTACCAATCATGCACAACCGATTAACATACAACCCTAGCATCTTTCAAAACATCCATACTAACCGATCACGATATGAACAATTCGATTAACATATATCCGATTAGTATACGTATCCGGTTAATCATACAGTCAACATATTGCAAGTAAATTGGTAAATCATGAAATCACATACACCTTAAATACTAACCGGAATTGAAAGCAAAAAGGGAATCGTTCAGCAAGAAATCTCCGGTTGTTTGTGATTGCCGTCACACACACAATGAAAACTAGGGTTCTTAGAAAAACTGCCGACTTGCATGTAATACTCGTATATAAACATTTTACATGAATGGGCCAAGCCCATTAGAATAACTGGGTCGAAGGATATGTTTCGAGATTCATCATTCCGAAGGATGATCTTTCGGATCGAAGGATGTGTTTCGACATCCTTCGATTCATGCATCATGTTTCGTGGGACATCCTTCGAAAGTTGGGCCATGTTTCACACTAACTAGTTAACACATAATACAAGTTTCACAATATGGCAATCAAATGTGCAATTAAGCAATTAGTCAATACATGTTCGTGTAATACATATGAAATCAAATCTTGGAATTTCGAGTTGTCACATTATCCCCAACTTAAAAGAAATTTCGTCCCGAAATTTGGTACGCACTTACTGAGGAAGCTAGGTAAGTTACATCGTTCACTGGTTTTCCTGGGGTGTCACATCATCCCCCCGTTGATTTGGAATTTCGTCCCGAAATTCAGTAGTAGTAGCTTCAGCCTCAGAAGTGGATGCATTGGTTTCGAATAACTGAGGATACTTTTCTTGCATCTGATCTTCGCGTTCCCAGGTATACTCTGGACCACGCTGGGAGTTCCAACGAATTCGAACAAGAGGGATTCTCTTGTGCTTGAGGACCTTAACATCCCGGTCCGTGATTTCAACTGGTTCCTCGACGAACTGCAACCGCTCGTCGATAGTGAGTTCCTTAAAAGGAATTATAAGGGTCTCATCTGATAGGCATTTCTTCAGATTGGACACGTGAAATACATTGTGAACTGCACCGAGTTCAGGAGGTAGGTTTAATCTGTAGGCTACCTTGCCAATCTTTTCTAAGATTTCGAATGGTCCGACGTACCGCGGATTCAATTTGCCTCTTTTACCAAAACGAACCACACCCTTCCAGGGTGAAACTTTCAATAAAACCCGGTCCCCGACCTCAAATTCCAATGGCTTTCTACGCTTGTCCGCGTAGGCTTTCTGACGGTCGCGTGCTGCCGCCATGCGTTGTCGTATCTGTGCTATCTTTTCTGTGGCGTCCACAACAATATCTGGACCCGTAATTTGACTATCTCCCACCTCTGCCCAACAGAGAGGTGACCGGCATTTACGTCCGTACAATGCCTCAAATGGAGCGGCTTGAATGCTGGTGTGGTAACTGTTATTGTATGAGAACTCCACCAAAGGGAGGTGCTTTTCCCAGCCGTTGCCGAAATCGATAACACACGCTCGAAGCATGTCTTCTAGAGTTTGAATAGTTCGCTCAGACTGCCCATCCGTCTGAGGATGATATGCTGTGCTCATGTCTAATCGTGAGCCGAAGGATTTGTGCATCGCTTGCCAAAGCTCTGACGTGAATCGTGCATCTCGATCCGAAATAATAGAGGTGGGCACTCCGTGCCTCGAAACAACTTCCTTCAAGTAAATGTCTGCTAAAGTAGAAAACTTATCCGTTTCTTTGATAGCCAAAAAGTGAGCAGACTTTGTGAGTCGATCAACGATTACCCAAATAGTGTCATTCCCACGCTGGGATCTAGGTAAGCCCGTAACGAAATCCATGGAAATTTCTTCCCATTTCCACTGCGGTATCTTGGGCTGCTGAAGTAGACCGGCTGGTTTCTGATATTCAACCTTGACTCTTGCACAGGTTAAGCATTTTCCAACGTACGTAGCGATGTGAGCCTTCATACTAGGCCACCAATAAGTAGTGCTGATGTCGTGGTACATTTTATCCGACCCTGGATGTACCGAATAGCGAGACTTGTGAGCTTCATCCATTACAAGTTCGCGTAAACCGCCATAAAGTGGGACCCAAATACGCCCCGTTACATAGTAGGCGCCGTCTTCCTTTTGTTCCATGCGTTGCCTTGAGCCGCGTAAGGCTTCAGCTTTGACGTTTTCGGGTTTCAGAGCTTCCATCTGAGCTGCTCGTATCTGTGCAGGAAGACTGGACTGAATGGTAAGCTGTAGCGCTCGCACGCGCTTAGGTAGAGAGTCTTTCCGACTGAGGGCATCAGCCACAACATTGGCCTTGCCTGGATGATACTTGATGGCGCATTCGTAGTCGTTCAGAAGTTCAACCCATCTTCGTTGACGCATATTCAAATCCTTTTGCTTAAGAATATGCTCGAGACTCCTGTGATCGGTGTAAATCGTGCACCTGGTACCATACAGGTAGTGTCGCCATATCTTAAGCGCGAAAACAACAGCTCCCAGCTCTAAATCGTGCGTCGTGTAGTTCCGTTCATGAACCTTGAGTTGCCGAGAGGCGTATGCGATAACTTTATCCCGTTGCATCAATACACAACCAAGCCCTTGTATCGATGCGTCACAATAAACCACGAAGTCATCCGTGCCCTCGGGCAGTGAGAGAATAGGCGCGCTGCAAAGCCTATCCTTTAAGTACTGAAAAGCGGTCTCCTGTGTATTACCCCATCTGTAAACGACACCTTTCTGTGTAAGCATAGTGAGTGGTTGCGCGATCTTGGAGAAGTCTTTAATAAATCGCCTGTAGTAACCTGCCAAACCCAAGAATTGGCGTATTTCTGTCGGTGTACGTGGTGCTGGCCAGTTTCTGATCGAATCAACCTTGGATGGATCGACATGAATCCCATCCTTGTTTACCACATAGCCTAAGAAGTGGACTTCACGAAGCCAGAAGTCGCATTTTGAAAACTTTGCGTACAGTTGCTCTTTTCGAAGAAGTTCCAAGATAATACGTAGATGCTGCTCGTGCTCCTCCTGACTCTTGGAGTAAATCAAAATGTCGTCGATGAAGACGATAACAAACTTATCAAGATAAGGTTTGCACACCCTGTTCATAAGATCCATGAAGACTGCAGGCGCGTTCGTAAGCCCGAATGGCATGACAAGAAACTCGTAATGACCGTAGCGAGTTCTGAAAGCGGTTTTAGAGACGTCCTCATCCCGGACTCTCAGCTGATGATACCCAGACCTCAAATCGATCTTGGAATAGTAACACGACCCTTGCAACTGGTCGAATAAGTCATCTATGCGTGGAAGAGGATAACGGTTCTTCACCGTCACCTTGTTGAGTTCACGGTAGTCGATGCACATCCTGAACGTACCGTCTTTCTTCTTCACAAATAACACTGGAGCTCCCCAAGGCGAAGAGCTTGGACGAATAAAGCCCTTTTCCAAGAGCTCTTGCAGCTGTTTCGACAGTTCTTCCAGTTCGGTTGGAGCTAAACGATATGGTGCGCGGGCTATTGGCGCTGCTCCAGGTGCCAATTCGATCTGAAACTCGACTTGACGATGAGGCGGTAAGCCTGGTAAATCTTCAGGAAACACCTGAGGGAAGTCACGTACAACTGGGATATCCTCCAGCTTCTTTTCCTTTGCTGATGCATCAGTAACGAGAGCCAGAATGGCAGTATGCCCCTTTCGTAAACATTTCTGCGCCTTCAAGTAAGAGATGATGCCAACCACAGCACCACTCTTGTCGCCCTGAACTTCGAGAGGTTCTTGACTGGAGCGAGGAATACGAATAACTTTTTCCTTGCATAAGATCTCTGCGTGATGTTGAGATAACCAATCCATGCCGATGACGACGTCGAAGCTACCCAAGACTATGGGTATAAGATCAATCGTGAAAGTCTGACCCGCTAGAACAATGCTACAACCCTTGACTACATGAGCGGCTTCTACACTTTTACCATTTGCTAGTTCTACGACGTGTTTAGTGTCTAGAGGTGTTGGTGTACGTTTTAATAAGTTACTCATTTTCATGGACATATAACTTGTATCAGCACCCGAATCAAATAAGACAGTAACGTAAATATCGTCGAGAAGGAACTTACCCATAACTACGTTGGGATCATTCACTGCATCTCCTCGACCCAACACAAATGCTCGACCACGAGCTTCATTGCCGTTGTTGTTGTTGTTGTTGTTGTTGTTGTTGCCCCCATTATTGTTGTTATGGTTCCCGTTGCCCTGATGGTTGTTGTTGCGGTTCTGGTTCAACTGTGGGCAATCGCGTTTGAAGTGACCTTCAGCCCCACACTTATAACACCCCCTGTTGCCCTGTTGCTGATTCTGCTGGTTCTGTGGAGCTGGTTGCTGAGGCTGCTGATTCTGATTTGCAGGGCGAGCGCTTCTACAATCTTTGGCCTCGTGACCCATCTTTAAACACCTTTGACAACGGCCCTTATTGCACTGGCCGCTGTGATGCATGTTGCAGTTGTTACACTTTGGAAGGTTTCCTCGATACCCTCCCTGTCTGTGGCTGCTCGATGAGTGCTGACTGGGACTTTGGTAACTATCCGTCTTTCGCTGCTGAGACTGTGACTGTACCGATGCTGATCCCTTGCTAGAATCCCCCTCCCATTTTCTCTTACTTTCGCTGGGAGTAGCAAGTGTAGTAGTAGCAGTAGCGGTAGCGGTAGCACTGATACGCTTTGGCAGTTTGCCCTGGTCTACTGCCTGATCTGTGATGCGATGAGCGAGACGCTGGATTTCCTGGATGTTGTTGAGGTTAGCCGAGGTAACGTGGCTCTGTATTTCTGGTGCCAAACCTTTGAGATACAACTCGATTCGCTTGTATGGAGGGTCCACCATAGTTGGACATAACACAGCCAACTCATTCGATCTTTTGGTGTAAGCTTCGATTTCCGAACCAACCATTTTCAAGTTATACAACTCGTCCTCCAACTTGTGAATGTCTTCTCTAGTGCAGTATTCCCTCTTGATCAGTTCTTTGAATTCATTCCAGGGTGTGGCGTTAGCAGCTGCCAACCCTAAGATCTGCACTTGTGCGTTCCACCAAGTGAGCGCAATCCCTTCAAGTGTGCCAGTGGCGAACTTCACCCTGCGAGCCTCAGGGCATTCACACATTTCGAAAACCGACTCGAGTTTTTCAAACCAGTGGAGGAGTCCAACTGCCCCCTCCGTGCCACTGAACGAGCTAGGACGACAGTCCATGAAATTCTTGAATGTGCACCCAGGTTGTTGCTGAGCGGGTTGACCTATTGTGTACGAATAGGGCAAAGTTAAGTACGAGAATTAATGTAGGATCTAAAGATCCTAGTGTCTATACTGCAGGGTATACTACCTGCTTGGGCGGCTGCAACTGCCGCAGCAACGAGAGCCTCTAGCTGGGCTTGTGTCATGGTAATTCGTGCGGCCATTGATCTTCACATCAAAGGCAACATAAGTGAGAAAGGTTCGCGAATAGTGCGATGACAGAAGAGTGTAAGCACATAAGTATTCTCATGCAATGTCAAGTTGTGAGCAAGGTAATGTAAGCATACTACGAGCAAAGTTCTATGCAAATTCTAGCATGTAGGCAATAAACATAACCTTATTACCTAGGAAGTTGGGTCTTGCACGTGGAGCGAAGCGTCGTTGTGGATCGTTGAGAGCACTGTTCTGGTTATAGTCTGGTTTTAATAAAAACGTTTTCCCATATTAAAACCAAGTTCTCTATAACCGATGGCTCTGATACCAATCTGTCACACCCCCAAAATCCACCTGCGGAGTATCACCGCTTGGGAGCGTGACTGACCAGGATCAAGCCACCAATCATATTGAACATGCATTTAATATTAAGTAAGATAAAAGAAAAACCATCCGTTCAATACAAAAGGTGTTCAAAACATATCAACGTTTTAAAGTGTAGCGGAAGCATAGTAAAGAAACCAACAGTAGTAAATAGTTTAAGCGTTGTAACAGTTCAACATAAGAAACACGATCCTCGTCCACAACGACCCGCTTCTCCAATGCAAGCTCCCAGTGCCTAACGATCTGCAAGGCATGTAACAGAATGATCAACAAACTAGTTGAGCGAGTTCACAGTAAGTAAATGTGTAACAGTAAGTAACAGGTGGCTTTACAGGGCCGATAGTAAGTTATGCTGGTGGGGGCTTCCCATGTTAAGTGACCACTAGACTATTCGTATTATTATCCCTGTTCTTCGTCCGAGAACAGAAGTGTGTATAAAGTGTGCGTAGGTTTTACGCACGTATCCTTCGTAACCTGAGGATAGAAGTAAGTAATGCGTACACGTAGGTTTTACGTGCGTATCCTTCGTAACCGAGGATAGAATGGCATGTGAACCCGTAGGTGTTATCCCAACCTACGTAACCGTCCTGACATCCGAGGACATGATAGGTGATAGTCTAGTAAAGCATATGTACGTTCCTTTCAATAATAACCTTTAACCCATTCCCACGACCCGGGAATCCCATGCCTTAGTAGGGGTGTGAACTCACCTTGGTTTGCTCGGTATGCTAGGTTATGCACTCACAAGTAATTAATCACGTCCTAGTGTATGCACGTATAACAAATCAGTTCATGTTCGCAATTGTACGCATGCAGTTAATTGTTCACATAGCAGTCAGTTTGCATATCGGCACAACACGTAGTATTACACGAATATGTTCATCACCAAGCATGGCATAACAATTAATTCAACATATGTTCTACTGTTCAAAGCATTATCAAAACCCTAATATCTTTCGATTCATAATTCATCCTTCGACAGTCCATTATCACCATTTTCCTTCGGACCGAAGGTTATGCTTCGGACCATGTCTATCTTTCGGTCCAACTATCTTTCGGTCCAACTATCTTTCGGTCAAACTATGGTTCGGTCAACAAGTATCCTTCGGTCAAATAATGGTTCGAACAGCTAATATCTTTCAGTCAATATCAGTTATGTTTATCCATTAACACAATTTTCACAATTTAGTAAATATCAACCAGATCAAACAAGCATGATTCCCAC
Organism: Helianthus annuus; assembly: GCF_002127325.2. Classification (NCBI taxonomy): domain Eukaryota; kingdom Viridiplantae; phylum Streptophyta; class Magnoliopsida; order Asterales; family Asteraceae; genus Helianthus; species Helianthus annuus. The sequence continues at coordinate 67,068,723 of NC_035442.2, forward strand.
GTTTATCAAGAACCCTAATCTGATTAACAAGCATAACACTTTATCCTATACGATTCCGTTTTCAAGAACAGTGAACAATAACAATCCGTAGTGTATACATCACAACCAATCCACAAGCTTTATCATTAACCCTAATCACAACAGATCCAATTTGCATACAAATCCGATGAACATCCAAATCCTACCAATCATGCACAACCGATTAACATACAACCCTAGCATCTTTCAAAACATCCATACTAACCGATCACGATATGAACAATTCGATTAACATATATCCGATTAGTATACGTATCCGGTTAATCATACAGTCAACATATTGCAAGTAAATTGGTAAATCATGAAATCACATACACCTTAAATACTAACCGGAATTGAAAGCAAAAAGGGAATCGTTCAGCAAGAAATCTCCGGTTGTTTGTGATTGCCGTCACACACACAATGAAAACTAGGGTTCTTAGAAAAACTGCCGACTTGCATGTAATACTCGTATATAAACATTTTACATGAATGGGCCAAGCCCATTAGAATAACTGGGTCGAAGGATATGTTTCGAGATTCATCATTCCGAAGGATGATCTTTCGGATCGAAGGATGTGTTTCGACATCCTTCGATTCATGCATCATGTTTCGTGGGACATCCTTCGAAAGTTGGGCCATGTTTCACACTAACTAGTTAACACATAATACAAGTTTCACAATATGGCAATCAAATGTGCAATTAAGCAATTAGTCAATACATGTTCGTGTAATACATATGAAATCAAATCTTGGAATTTCGAGTTGTCACATAATGGAAGGTATCAATCTGATATCACAACATGTTTAAGGCATATTAACTTAGGAAACTTGTATATGACTCTTATGGTTACTCGTTACGCACTTTATGCGTTCGGATCGGCGTAGGAAACTAGTTTACCCATTTTAGCCGAAACGGGTCAAACCATATCATTTTAGTCTCAAAATCCAGAATGTGATTAAGTTACCCATATTAAACAAGTATGCAAGCTTGTTGGGTCAAAACCACATTCTAAAACCGTCTTCGCCTTATCGTGCGTTTAAACTGTAATCTTCATTTAAGAACTAACCGGTCTAGGCTTAGGCCAAATTAAAGACCCGTTAGAAATCTAATAGGTTATTAAAAACCTTCGTTCCAGATTTAGGAGCCCAGTAAAAGCTATCTGTACTTGCTTGGTGGTATACGGCTGGGATTAAATTTATATTTAGCTCAGGTAAATACGTTTAACTTATTTTCCCTATACGGGCTTGGGGTACGATATATAAAATACCGCTTGGTCGGGGAATTGACCTTAACCGGCCTGTGGTTAAGTGCTGTCAAATTAACTCGTTTGAAAATGTTGTTTTGTTTGTTTAACGCCTTTGGGGGCTTAATGACCATGTCCCGGATATCCTTGGCATCATTCAAAGAATGGCCACGACCTTAGCACACGGGTGTAGGCGTACACCCGTAGTGCATTTCAATAAAGTATAATCGTCGGCCGAGAGAAGTCTCGCGGCGGAATTATATAAGTGGTGTGTCTATTAATCTTTAACCCGGCACGACCCGGGCTACTGAACGCATAACGAACATGTAATTCTTTTACAAGATTATTAAGCAAATAATTATCCCAAGTTATAAAATGTTTTGTGCCATGGGCATTCAAATCAATTTTTAAAAACCTTTTCAAAATTAGTCAGTTAAATTGTATTTACCAGTGAAAACTGACGTATTTTCCCAAAAAGACTAAGTGCAGGTACTACGCGTAATAGGCTGGTTTCTCCTAGCATCATATAGAAGTCTCGCAAGCTTAGATGCCTGAAGTCTGTTGAACAATGTTTTATTTTATTTGCGATCCGCCTGTGGATCTTTTACATTCCGTATTGTAATACTTGGATATTACTTCATATCGGATTGTAATATATTGTTGCTTCCGCTGTGCATTTAAATTGTGTGGTTTGACTATGATGATATCAACTACGTCACAAACTCCCCACCGGGCCCACCGGTAATACGTGGAAATATCGGGGTGTGACATATATGCCTTAGGAAAATTACCAAAATACCCTTTTTACACATAAATACCCTTTTTACGCATGTGCCTACTTGTTACTTTCATGCTTTTCATGTTTTCATATCATATACTTGTTATGTTCACTAGTACACTATTAGTACATGATTTCATTATGTTTTTGCTATGTATGTCCTTTGTTACATACTTAGTACATTTGATTTACATTACCTTTTCATGCTATGTATGTTCATCATACTAGTACATTGGTTTACATCACATCACATGCTATGTATGTTCATTTTGTTCATACTTAGTACATTCACATCACATCACATGCTTACATTTTGGTATGACATTTGGTTTATTTAAATGGGACAATGTACATTCATTAACATTGATCACGCCGCTCGGTAGTAGGTAGTGGTACCATAGGACTTGACAAATCCCGTTCCTAAAATCCTGGGTTTGTTTGGATGGATGGAATGACCGAATCCGAAAACATTTCTTTTTGATAACTTTTACTCTAAGGTTATCCTGCTGTCTCAAGGCTTGAATGTATGGAATTTTCACAACACCGCATAGATGTTTGTATCAGTATAGCATGCATTTCCACAAAACATAACTTTGATTTAAACCAAGTTTTACTTCAATACTTTGTTTTGTGCATTTACACCTATGGTTTAGTTGATGCATTTCGCTAGCCATACATATCATTTTGGTTACACATTACATGATTTACATTTGACACATAAACATTTTTGACATTGGTTATACATTACATGATTTACATTTTGACATAAACATTTGACATATTATTCAATACATTTGGCAATTGGTTTAAACATAGACATTTTACATTGGTGGTTTGTTTGGGTAAAGTGATTTAAGTAACGGGGCGTGTGTAATATGATACAAGCATGGTGGATACGCCGCTGGTACTTCCAATATATAAGTGCTTGTATGATATTACATATCGCAACGTTGTTTAAATCATTTCAGTTTAGACATATAACATATTTTTCACAAGACATTGTTTTACAAACAACTTATTTTATACAAACTCATTTTTACTTGGTTATTCATTTAACCTTACACTACTCTTTTACATATCATCTACCTTATTATCGCTTTTCAAACGTTTTATAAAAGCAAACACTTAAACTGGATTCATGACAAGTTTTCATTAAACATTTTCTTAAACCTAAGTCATGAATCCTATTTTCACAAAACCTATGTACTCGCCGGCATTTTTATGCTGATATATTTTCACATGTGTTTCAGGTACAATAGTTGATGAAATTTGATGATGATATTGATGCATGCTCACATAGGATTGGACGAGGCCTTAGTGACATTAAAAGATGCAAGACTAGTTAAATTTTGTATTACTTCTTTGTTTGTTAAGACATTGTAACTCTTAAGTCAATATAACAACATTTCAATTTCCCATGTGTTATGAAACAATGATTCTGTTACAACACTCCCCGACGATTCCGCCACGTTTTGTTGTTTTACGTGGTCGGGGTGTGACACGAACGGAGTGACATCCGATCGAATGGTCAACCGATCGGATAGCCATCCGATCAGATTAGCATCCGACACTTAGTCCTTTTCACCATTTAACGCATCGCTCATCATTTATGCTATCGTTAATTATTCAGGCTAATCTCTCAACGCTCCCTTCAATCCAAGAGAGTGTTTACTTGTTAAACGCTATCTGTGAGTATACTCGAACCCTTTTTGCTTTACGCGCTTTTGGGTGTTACATACGTTACCTATTCTAAATCACAATCGACACACAACGCAAACACTATTTATACGCTGACCGTTATTGCATGCTACGTGTTATTCGATGAATGCTTGTATGTTATGTTAATACAGTGATTGTTGCCTGACACCTTAGCAACGATAGTACTATAGTTTGGACTCAACACCTGTCATGGACAGGGGTTGTTAAGGGCTTTACTTCACGTGTCCCAGTGGGGATATGTGTTGCGCAATCTACAACTCGCAGTCACATCTGTGCATATTTCTCTGTCGATAACCTACTTGCATTCACTTTGTACATGTTACATGCTGGTTATGCGTAAACGATTTCGAACTCTATTATTACTATTAAACTTGTATGCTCACCTTTACGCTATGTGTATTGACCTCTATTTTAACGTATGTGACAGGTGCATAGGATGATGTGCTTTACTTGATTTTGTGGAATCGAGTAGGATGGAGTCTAGAAACCAACGAACAATTTTTTGATATTTGAGTTGTCGAAACAGAATTATTTGTCTTTGAATTGTCTGTAATAACTATGCTACTTATTATGTCATGGTATAGGACGTGATGCTTAAATAATTGGTAATCGTAGTTGTTATGGAAACTCCTAGACAATCTGTTTCGCTCAGTGCCAGGCCCGATGTTTCCGTCATCGGTTGGGGTGTGACACAAAGTTCCTAAGTCCTTTTGGCCCGAAGCTATAAACACAACTGTGTATCTCCTTAACCGTTTACCAACCAAAGCACTTAATCTAAAGACTCCCCTAGATACCTTATCTACATTCACTAAACTTCCTCCACCATATACCCTACCACCTCGAGTCTTTGGGTGTACTGCCTTTCCCCATATACCCAGAACTGAACGATCCAAACTTGACTCATGCGCCAAGAAATGTGTCTTTGTTGGTTATGGGGTGAATCGGAAGGGATACAGATGCTATAATCCATTACGACGTCGCGTAATTACCACTGTCCACTTTGATTTTCTTGAAACAGAATATTACTATCAGTCCCATCTCAGTGGTCAAGGGGAGATAGAGCATGAGGACTCACTAAGATGGTTGAAGTGGATTCCATCCGCAAGCGAAGATGAGTCATCTCACACACCCACACATACTGAGCCTGTTGAAAGTCTCACCCAAGAATCACCCAGATTGGTGTCCGAGGTAAGTGACTCTCAAAGTATTGACTCTCAAAATATTGAATCAGACCCTAATAATCATGAAAGTCCTGAGGTAATGGAATAGGTGGAGATCGCTGAGCAAAACAACGCAGCCCAAAGGGAAGTCGAATCTAACGAACAACATGATGGAGGCTCTGGAACAACACCGGGAACATATGTTTTACCTCCGACAGCCAATAGAGGGGTCCCTCCAAAACGGTACTCCCCAGAAAGGGAAACCAGAACTTCAAGGTATCCTGTAGCTAATACGGCCGACAGGAACTTATCTAACAGTGCGAAAGCATTTGTTACCTCTCTATACTCCGAACAAATACCTACTTCCGTAAAGGAAGCCCAAAGTCAGAAGAACTGGAAAGAATCAATGGAAACAGAGATGCATGCTCTTATGAAAAACAACAGATGGGAGAAGTGCAGCCTTCCTAAAGGAAATAAAACAGTTGGATGCCAGTAGGTGTATTCAATCAAATATAATCCAGATGGTTCCATTGGAAGATACAAAGCACGGCTTGTAGCCAAGGGTTACACTCAGACATATGGGATCGATTACTCTGAGACTTTTTCTCCAGTTGTAAAAATGGACACGATCAGAGTCCTCTTCTCTGTGGCAGCCAATAAGAACTGGCCTCTCCACCAGTTCAATGTTACAAACTCATTTCTCCATCGAGACCTAATGGAAGAAGTCTACATGGAAGCACCCCGATGTTTTGGAGCGGGTTTTAAAGAAGGAGAAGTCTGTCGGTTGAAAAAGTCTTTATACGGGCTGAAACAGTCTCCTCGGGCATGGTTTGGAAAGTTCACTTTGGCCATGAAAGAATATGGGTATCACCAAAGTAATGTTGATCATACCCTGTTTCTCAAGAAAAGAAATGGCCTTGTAACGTGCTTGATTATATATGTAGATGACATGATTATTATCAGAAACGATGTAGAAGAAATAACACGGCTGAAAAAGAATCTGTTCTCAAAATTTGAAATGAAAAACCTTGGGAATCTCAAGTATTTCATCGGAATAGAAGTCCTCAGGTCTAAACGGGGAATCTTCATCTGCCAAAAGAAATATGTCCTTCATCTTCTGGCAGAAACCGGGCTGATTGATTGTAAACCGGCGTATACTCCAATGGTGGTGAATCACAACCTTCACATGGAACTTAATGGAGAGCTTGTAGACAAAGAAAGGTATCAACGGCTTAAGTTAATTTATCTTGCTCACACTCGGCCTGATATATCTTACACTGTTGGAGTAGTAAGTCAGTTCATGCACCAACCATAAGTTGCCCACATGGAGGCAGCTCAGAGAATTTTAAGGTATCTCAAGGGGACCGTAGGCCATGGAGTGTAGGACATTTAAATGTTGAGCTCTACACTGATGCAGACTAGGCTGGAGATAAAGGAAACCGAAGGTCAACATCAGGATATTTCTCCTTAGTCGGTGGAAACCTGGTTACCTGGAGAAGTAAGAAGCAAAAGGTGGTTGCTCTGTCGAGTGCAGAAACAGAATTTAGAGGTATAGCTCGAGGGTTAAGCGAAGTTCTTTGGATCAGGAAGCTTCTAGAAGACATCGGCTTCTCTCAGAGGGAACCAAGCAAAATTATGTGTGACAATACGGCTGTAATCCAGATCTCAGAAAACCCAGTTCAGCATGATCGAACGAAACACGTGGAGGTAGATCGCCAATTCATCAAGGAGAAACTGGAGGAAAAAATCATAGAGCTCCCATATGTGCCATCTAAAGATCAACTCGCAGATATTCTTATAAAAGCTGTCAACGGAAACGCGTTTAGCAGCTGCTTAAGCAAGTTAAGTATTGGTGATCCTACTACTCAACTTGAGGGGGAGTGTCAGAAAGAAGACAAAATTTATAGTATAAGGGCTAGTGTGTAACATGGTGTCTTATATAAACACCTCTCTTGTTAACCCAAAAACGATTATTCTTTTTCAATCTAATACAAGTCCCTGTTTTCTCTTTACCGGTTGACACAAATTGCTTCACCTTTAACGGACATCTTGAAAAACAAATATTTTCAAGTGGAACCCACAAGCTCATGAAGCTTTCATGCAGCTTAAGCTTTACATGCAAAACTTAGTAACCTTGGCCCTTCCTAATTTTACACAATCCTTCGATGTTACCGCAGATGCGTCCGATCAAACAATCGACGCCATTTTTGTCCCAAAACAACCAACCCATTGCCTTCTTTAGTAAAAAAAAACTTTGTCCAACCATGCAAACCCAATCCACTGGCACAAAAGAATTATACGACCCCTAGCACTCAGGGACACTTGTTGATGATCTAGTTGCACTTGTAGACATAGTTGTCAAAGATCTAAAGTGTTTGGTTTACTATAAAAGGCCATAAGATGCACACATTGTAACCACACCTTCATTCAACACTTCTGATCATCTCTGGAGCTCAAGTGTTCTCTCTACTCATCTCTGGTCGTGCTTAGGACTTCAGTAAGTGTGCTTAACCCTTTTTAGTTAAGTTTTTGCTTAGTTATAGCTTAAAAGTCAATCCGTCGTAATTAACGATTGACTTAACGATTAATCACTAATGGTCCAGTGATTAGCCAAATCAAGGTAGTTATATGTTGGTAATTATGTGGGTATTAAACCCCTAAAAGGGCACCCTCTGATTCCCACTCTAACTAGTCCAAATGACGGGTCAAAGTTGCTTAGAAAAAGTCAACAGAATGCTAATTTTCGATTTAACGCATAATTAACAATGTAGATGGCATGTAACCTGTTTTATCACTCATATAACTTGATAATAAGTATTATAACTAATCTAAGCTTGTTTGATCCGACCATTTACTGTTTTGACCCGGTTCGGAACCGAAAGTCGCAAAACTTTGACTTTTGCTTTGACTTCAGTTCTGACCCGCTTTGGTATGTTTTAGATATGCCTTAGGACTCTCTTAGGACCAGGTTACATGATGGTATAACCCTATGTGGCTGGTTCGTTGTTTGTCCGAGTCGTTTGCACATTTCCGTTATATGCTTAAATGTTGACCATAATGCCCTTTTGACTTTAAAACGAGAATTTTGGATGTGTGAAAGAACAATAACCTTCGTTACTGATTTCTAAACATGTCCCTAAAATTTCTTGTCAATCCGAGGTCTAGAATAGGAGTTATGCTAATTAGCGCAATTAAGAAAACTTTAGTAATTTAACGGCGCAATTAGCATAAAGCCTATCTAAACCCAAATTTCGACCCCAAACATTTTACACCCTGATGTAAAATAATATTTTAGGATTTTTAAAGATTTTTAATTATTTTTAACCTGCTCATAACCTACGGTTATGGCATTGATTCGGTAAATACCGAATATACCCTTTTCGAACATAAAATGAGTTCTACATGGTATTTTGATCCGAATCCAATTGCTACTGATTTTAAATAATAAATAAAGTATTTTGAACTATATAACCTGTTCAGAAAACTCAGATTTCCTGAAAAACCCGGAAATCTCTTTTATAATCTTTAAAATGGCCAAAATACCCCTACGGGGCGTATATTGGGATTAAACTCGTTATGGGCATAATGGAAGGTATCCTACTGATATCACAACCTCTTTAAAGTATATTAACTTAGGAAACCTGTGTAGGACTCTTACGGTTACCCATTACGCCATTTACGCGTTCGGTCCGGTTTATGTAACTAGTTTACATGAATTAGCCGAAACGGGTCAAACCTTGTCGTTTTTACCTCAAAAATCCAGAGTGTGTTTATTTTACCCATAATATACAAGTCTCCGAACTTGTTGGGTCCAAACCACATTCCATTCCCGGTTTTCGCCTTTCATGCGATTAAACCGTATTTATCCTTTGAAACTAACCGGTCTAAGCTTAGGCTAAATTAAGGACCCGTTAGGATTCTAATAGGTTATTATAAACCTTCGTTCCAGAATAGGAGACCAGTAAAAGATACTTGCATTTGCTTGTTGTGGTTATTACTTGCTCAGGTAAATACTTTTAACTTATTTTCCCTTATACGGGCTTGGGGTACGGTATATAAAATACCGCTTGGTCGGGCGATTGACCCTAACTCATTAGTAGTTGGGTATTATCAATGTGACCCGCTTGAAAATTGGTTTTGTTTGTTTTACACCTTTGGGAGTTTAATGACCATGTCCCGGATATCCTTGGCATCATTTTACGAAATGGCCACGACCTTGACACGCGGGTGTAGGCGTACACCCGACAATGTGTCCATACTTATAAAGGTATAACCGTTGGTGTTCCCGCCACGGTTTTGTACTATGTGGTGTGTCAATTAACCTTAAACCCGGCACGAACCAGGCGACTGAATGCATAACGAACACGTAATTCTTTTACAAGATTAAATTTGATTAATTATCCCAAGTTATAAAAGTTTGTCCTCGTGCATTCAAATCAATTTTATTAAACTTTTTGAAAGTGTCGGTTGAATGTATTTACCAGTGTAAACTGACGTATTTTCCCCAAAAAGATTAAATGCAGGTTCTACACGAAATAGGCTGGCTACTCCTTAGCATCGTTAGAGTCTCGCAAGCCTGGATGCCACTATCTGTTGAACATTATATTCCTATTTTATTTTGATCCCCTGTGGATTATTTCGACTACTTGTGATACTTGGATATTACATTTTGTTGGTTGAAATATATCTATCTTTATGCTTCCGCTGTGCATTTAAATATTGTGTGGTTTGACTATATTGTTGCCAACTACGTCACGGTTATCCCCCACCGGGCCCACCGGTGAAACGTGTGGAAACCGGGGTGTGACAGGTTGGTATCAGAGCCAACGTTGAGTGAATTAAACACTATCCTTATGTGTTTAATCTCAATGACACAATTGCACATACTCGAGTCTAGACAAGAACATAGGACAAATTCGAATTGTTGTTCTAGTTTGTCTTTTATTGTTTATTGTTGATTTAAAATTGTTTAAGCAGGAAATATGCCATCAGCAATCAGAAGAGGAGGAAGAGGCAATGGGCCGATCACTACCCACAATGATCACGAGGCCGGACCTTCACACATGCGAGCTCCTTCCAGCACAAGGAGTGAAGAACCTCAGAGGCGTAGGAGGAACCTCTTTGAGCCCGCTAGACGGTCTACCTCGCACAGTTCGACGCCTTCATACCGTCACTCTTTTGGGCCGAACTCGGAAAACGAGCCCAGTAACCCTCAACCTTCGTTCATACCTCTCCAGCGTTCTGTTTCGCATCGTTCCTATGACGACCCCACTCCTTTCTTCCAAGGCCAGTTCAACCCGGCAGACTATGTCCAAGAACCAGTAGGATTTAACCCTCTAGGACCAGAGGACCATTTCTCCGAAGACAATGCGGTAGGCATGGATGAGGACACGGATCCCATCGAACCTGCAAGAGGTACCCCCAACCATCCTATCGAGATCTCTGATGGGTCATCCTTCCATGGAACACCCTATCAGGGTCCAGACAGTTACCAGGCGAGGTTCAACCAGTGTGAGTGGTACTTTACACCCTCTCACCATTCATCACCTCACCAGCAACAACAGCAGCAGCAGGATCCTTCCGAGGATTCGCGTTTCGTGGCAGTTACGCCACCGCCTCCGCCGCCACCAGTTCAGCAAGCACCTCTGGATCCGCCAAGGCGTAGGAGATCAGGCACGCGGATATCCGCACGAAGAGGGGATTTTCATTTCAGCACCCGTCGACACTCAAGTGGCAGTCATTTTCCGCCACTGCCAGAAGACCCACAAATGGGTGGACCTTCGAGTCACCCTGCAGAGGTGAATTCTGCACCAGTTGCACCACCTCCGCCACCATTCGGCTATGATAACCCGATACCTGTGTACGTCGGTTCCACAGCGTACAACCCGTTTGAGCAGACAGCTCACACTCACTACAACTACATGGGTGGCGACCCATACATAGAAGCGGCAGCAAATTACCACGCCCTTCATCCTGAAGTACCTTATAAAACACCTTGGGGAATGGGATACTCAACTCATGGGTACCCAATACCCGCTAGAACTCCGGCTCAGCACTTGTCGTAGCAGCCGCGTTTTTCCCCACCAGAACAGGAAGAAATCCTCCACCGTTTGAACAGAGTGGAACGAGACTTTGAGCAAGAGCGTAAGAACAATCGTGGATTCCTCAAAGGCCTAGCAAACTTGTTAAAAGGGAAGAAGAAGCGAGATCATTAGTCTCTTTATGTACTATTGTATTTCCTATTTTAATCAAGTCCCTATGTGGACATTCATTGTGTATTTAGTCCCTGCGTGGACTTGCCTTTCAGTCCCTGCGTGGACTTATCTTTCAGTCCCTGCGTGGACATCTATCCTAGTATTTGGTCCCTGCGAGGACTTGTTTTCTGTATAACCTCTGCGTAGGTATTTCGTCTTTTAAAAGCCCCGTTTAGGGCAGTATGTAACCTTTTATATGTATTGGAATGTTAAGTTTATAAATATCATCTCTGTCATTATATGCATAATTATATCAAATAAATAAATCAAAAATCATTCCTTTTAAATTAATCTGCCTACAAGTTATTAAATAAAGAATCTTAGTGGTGAAACCTAGCCTGGTGTCGTTGTAAGACCCGGCTAAGATGGTAAGACCTGATTAAAAGATTCAGATTCTGGTTAACCTCTGTAAACATGTTAACCCTCCTGGCAGACGTGATTCGTTAAAATCACACGTGTCATTTTATACAAGGATCCTTCTAAGGATCCCAAAACCTAAATTAATGATTTATAAATCATGGGTTTACATCGTCCAGTAGATGATCTCTTAACAAGCATCCATTAGCGATGTAGTGCCTACGGGCCATACTCATTGTCGTATAAGACAAAAGACAGTTGTAGTCTATGACTCCCTGTCAGAAAAGGTAAAAGAACTATGTTCAAACCTGCATGCCTTGATCCTCTGAAATCCTGGCTTATAATATAAAGACGTCCCTGTGACTAGGCTTCTGTGCCACTAACAATATTATTTGTAATTAGGATAAGTTATATTAAAATCCTAAATAAATGTGAGTAACAAATTAACCAGATATGGTCTATGTTTACCATGGTTGATGAATTACACAATAAGGGTAATTCTATAACAAACTCCCGAATAAGACTTCTGTTATTATCTTTTGTAGCAGATCAAGATTTCAATGGCTGACTCGGACGAAAATAACAGTCATCCAAACGAGAATGAGAATGATAACGCCCAAGTTAATATAACGGGTGCTGAATTAAAAGCGTTAGTAGACAACGCTATTAAGAGGCCTTAGAGCGGCAGTATGAAGAATATAGAGAGTCTCGAAGTAGGACCCGATCTGCACCACACTCTAAACCAAGAACCCATTCTGAATCTCATAGCAAACCACCCTCTAAACCTAAGAAAGATGATGATTGGCACTCATCAAATGAGAATAGTGCCCGTCCTAAGAAAATAGTGTTCGATGATGCACCTCGCGCCAAGGGTTGCACATATAAGTATTTTGTTTCCTGCAAGGCCCGAGATTTTACTGGGGAAAAAGGCGCTGTGGATTGCATGACCTGGCTGGACGAAATGGACACTGTTGTGGACATTAGTGGTTGTGCTGAGAGGGATGTGGTGAAGTTTGTATCCCAGTCATTTAAGGGTGAAGCCCTAGCGTGGGGGAGGTCATTGGTTCAAGCCTCATGAAAGGTTGCTTTGTACAGCATGTCATGGGAGCAATTTGTTCCCTCATCAAAGAAAACTACTGCCCTCAACACGAGGTCGAGAAGATAGAATCTGATTTCCTATCCCTGGTCATGAAGAACTTGGATTGTCAGGCATATCTTACAAGTTTCAACACCCTGTCCAGATTGGTTCCGTACCTTGTGACCCCGGAACCCAAACGGATCACGCGTTTCATTGGGGGTCTGGCCCCAGAAATCAAAGCTAGCGTGAAGGCCTCTCGGCCTACTACATTTAGATCCGTAGCAGATATATCTCTGTCTCTCACGCTGGATGCAGTGAGACAGAGATCATTGAGAAATGCTGACACTGAGAAAAGGAAACGTGAAGATGATAATTCACGTAGGTCAAGCAAGAAGCATTGGGGGAACCGTGACCACAAGAAGGAATCTGAGACCAAGACGAATGACCAATAGTCGGGCGATAAGCCCAAGTGCAAGGTTTGCAATAAGCACCATTTCGGGAGGTGCAGGTATGAACAGAAATCCCAGCCGAAGGCATGTGGGATTTGCAAGTCCTCTGAGCATAGGACTCTTGAGTGCAAGAAACTAAAGGATGCAACTTGTTATAGTTGCAATGAAAAAGGGCATATCAAGACTAACTGCCCAAAGCTGGTGAAGAAGGCTGAAGAAGGGAAAAAAACCAATGCCAGGGTCTTTCAAATGAATGTTCAAGAGGCTATCCAGAACGACAACGTCATAACCGGTACGTTTCTCATTAATGATGTATTCGCAAGAGTATTATTTGATTCTGAAGCAGATAAATCCTTTGTGGATAGTAAGTTCTGTGAGTTGTTAAAATTGCCTGTTAAAGCCTTGAGTGTGAATTATGAGTTAGCTGATGGGACTATGGAAACAGTCTCAACTGTGTTAGATGGATGTGTCATATCCATTAGGAACCACTCATTTCCTTTATCCCTGTTACTCTTTAAGCTAGCTGGTTTCGACATAGTGTTGGGGATGGATTGGTTATCGCATAACCAAGCTCAGATTGTGTGCAACAAGAAACAAGGGGTGATCAAGACTCCGTCAGGAGAACCACTTACCATTCAGGGAGATACTCGGCATGGATTGCCTGCGCAAGTGTCTATGCTAAAGGCATCCAGATGTTTGAAGAAGGGATGTGTCATTTATATGGCATAGGTGACCATTGGTGAGGAGAAACCCAAGATTGAAGACATCCCAGTCATCTCTGACTACCCTGAAGTTTTCCCGGAAGAACTGTCTGGTTTGCCACCAGATAGGCAAGTGGAATTCAGTATCGACATCATTCCAGTAGCAGCGCCTATTGCAAGAGCGGCTTATAGATTGGCACCGACAGAAATGAAAGAATTGAGAACGCAGCTAGATGATCTGCTAGCCAAAGGTTTTGTTAGACCTAGTTCGTCCCCATGGGGAGCGCCAATCTTGTTCGTCAAAAAGAAAGATGGTTCGATGCGTCTATGCATCGATTACCGTGAGCTTAATAAGGTTACTATCAAGAATAGGTATCCTTTGCCCAGGATCGACGATCTATTCGATCAGTTGCAAGGAGCAAGCTACTTTTCCAAGATTGATCTAAGGTCAGGCTACCATCAATTGAAGGTCAAGGACGAAGATGTGCACAAGACTGCATTTAGGACTCGTTATGGTCATTTCGAGTTCCTAGTGATGCCTTTTGGGCTCACTAATGCACCTGCCGCATTCATGGATCTCATGAATCGTGTTTGTAAGCCTTATTTGAATAAATTTGTCATTGTCTTCATCGATGACATTCTCATATACTCAAAAAGTCAAGCTGACCACGAGAAGCATCTTCGATGTATTCTTAAACTACTTCATCAAGAAAAACTTTATGCCAAATTTTCTAAATGTGAATTTTGACTACGAGAAGTCCAGTTCCTTGGGCATGTAGTCAGTGAGCGTGGTATCCAAGTGGATCCCGCCAAGGTTGAAGCCGTCATGAATTGGCAGGAGCCGAAGACGCCTACGGAGATTCGCAACTTCTTAGGGCTAGCGGGATACTACAGGCATTTCATCGAAAATTTCTCAAGAATTGCAGCACCCCTAACTTTGCTGACTCGCAAGAATAGCAAGTTTAATTGGGGTCCTAAGCAGCAAGAAGCTTTTGATATCCTTAAGCAGAAGCTAAGCAATGCTCCTGTGTTGACATTGCTGGACGGAATAGAAGAATTTGTAGTATACTGTGATGCATCACACACCGGGATGGGATGTGTGCTTATGCAGAAAGGCAAGGTCATTGCCTATGCTTCACGTCAGTTAAAAGTGCATGAAAAGAATTACACCACCCATGACTTGGAGTTGGGTGCCGTTGTATTTGCACTAAAGCTATGGAGGCACTAATTGTATGGCATTAAATTTGTGATCTATTCTGATCACAAAAGCCTTCAGCATCTGTTCAATCAGAAAGATTTGAATATGAGGCAGCGACGTTGGATGGAAACTCTGGACGATTATGACTGTGAAATAAAATACCATCCAGGCAAGGCCAACGTAGTAGCAGATGCCTTGAGCAGAAAAGAAAAAGTGAAACCAATAAGAATCAATGCCAAGAGCATTGAAATCAAGAACAGTCTGAATGAACGATTGTTAGCTGCACAGAAGGAAGCTGTGTCAGAAGCTAACTATCCTAACGAAAAGCTGGGAGTAACTGAGGAACAGTTATACTATGGCAAAGACGGAATTCTGAGATTAAATGGAAGGATATGGGTTCTTGTTTATGGAGGTCTTCGGGACGTTATCCTTCAGGAAGCCCACAGTTCCAGATATTCCGTTCATCCTGGAGCGGACAAAATGTACCAGGATTTGAAGGCAAACTTTTGGTGGATAGGCTTGAAGAAGTCTATAGCCACCTATGTGGCAAAGTGTTTGACTTGTGCGCAAGTAAAAGCTGAACATCAAAAGCCGTCAAGCTTGCTGCAACGGCCTGAACTTCCCGAGTGGAAGTGGGAAATGGTGACGATGGATTTCATCACCAAACTGCCAAAGACAAAGAAAGGAAATGATACAATATGGGTCATAGTTGATAGGTTGACTAAGTCAGCACATTTCCTACCCATTAAGGAGACTTATAGCTCTGACATGTTGGCACAATTGTACGTCAACAAGATTGTATCTCTGCACGGAGTACCCGTGGCTATTATTTCGGATAGGGATACCAGGTACACGTCACACTTTTGGAAAAGTTTCCAACAGTCTTTGGGCACGCACTTAAACTTCAGTACGACTTACCACC
Source organism: Helianthus annuus (assembly GCF_002127325.2). Taxonomy (NCBI): domain Eukaryota; kingdom Viridiplantae; phylum Streptophyta; class Magnoliopsida; order Asterales; family Asteraceae; genus Helianthus; species Helianthus annuus. The sequence goes on from NC_035442.2 coordinate 67,084,604, forward strand.
CTCAGACAGACGAACAGGGTGAGCGTACAATCCAAACGTTGGAAGACATGCTTCGTGCATGTGTGATCAATTTAGGTGGTAATTGGGATAACCACCTACCATTAGTCGAGTTCTCATATAACAATAGCTACCATACGAGCATTAAGGCTGCCCCTTTCGAAGCCTTGTATGGTAGATGTTGATACATGGAATGTCTGTTGACTGCGTCTACAAAAAGTCTGAAGTCAAGATTGGTCTATAGGGGGTCAAAGTGTAAATATTGTGTAAGATAGACTTAGGATCGCTTATATGTCATTGTTTTAGTCTTGGACCGCTTATTAGTCATTAGCCTGGATCGCTTATAGGACAAAGGTGCTGGATCGCTTATATGGCATGTCATATAAGCGACCCAAGATCTCTATAAATAGGCTGGAGCGATTCATTTGATGTAACGATGTATGTGTGTGCTACGGTGCTGAAACTCTGCTGAAATTTTATCAGAAAGCAATATAAACACAAGGAATTGAAAGGATTAGCTGTTGTTACTTTACTTACGTTGATTCCGCCTTCGTTGTAAAGATGAACTACTTCGACTGACTTTTCGGGTCATAGAACGGTCCAACAAGTGGTACAATCAAAATGGATGATATTTTCTTGAATCCGTTCAGCGATATGTACGCATTCTCGGGAAGTACGGACAACAACGATACGTCATCAAGCAATAAAGATAAAAGTCCGCCGAAAGAAAGAAAGAAAGAAGCTTGGGAGTCCGAGAGCGCATTCGGAACATTCAACAAACCCCCAAAGCTTATGGCTATAGAGGATTATAGTAGGTGGGCAACAAAGTTTGAAGATTGGATGATGGCATTTGCATTTCCAAGCTGGAAAAGCATGAAAAATGGCTATGCAAATGGAAAGAAGAATGGTGAAGCTTTGAGATCTGTTGAAGAAATTGATAATTTTGTGGCTGAACAAAAGTGTGTTGCTTTGCTGTTTCAATCGGTTCGGGAGGATATTATCTCTCTAATAGATTATACAAATGCTAAAGATTTGTGGGATAAACTTAAAAATAAGTGTCTCGGAAGCAAAGAGATTCTAAAGAATAAGAAGAAACTTCTTCGGAAAGAATTTGATATGTTTGGATGTCTGAAAAATGAATCAGTGTGTAAAATGATTGAACGGTTTGGTCATCTTAAGCTGGAACTTGCTCGACATGAGATCAATTATCCTGATGATGAGATAGTTGATAAATTGTTTGATTCACTACCTGATGAATTGGATTGGAGATACTACGCACTGATGTTGAAGAACACTATTGCTCCTGGAGAATTGAAACCAGATGTTGTGATTGAGAGACTTGAAAGTCATGAGCTTGAATTGAAGAAATCTTACAAAGTCAATCATTCATCCTATCAGCAGAACTTGGATCTTTATTATCCAAAAAGCTTGATGCCAAAAGCTACTTCTCCAAAAACTGCATTTTCTGCTGAACAAGTTTCTCAAGCACATAAAGAAAGTCAAAGTAGTCCAAGTGGTGAGAGTCACAGTGGTTATCACACTGGTTCATCATCTTCTGCTGATCGTTCTAATGCAAAGTTTTCTTGCAACATTGCAATCGATTTGAAGAACGCACAGAACTTTGATGAAGAATCGGCCAAGCAACAGATGGTTTTTCTAGCGTCTGTTTTGGAGTCCTATGAAGGTCTGGTAGCCGGGAAGATCGGTAATACAAATCTGACCAAAGAAGACTATGATCAGATAGACCCGGAAGAAATGGAGCTGATTGATATACGTTGGGCGATGGCTAGTGCAGTTCGACGTGCTCAGCGTTTTATGGAAATTACCGGGAGGAAATCAATTGGTGGTCCGTCGACAAAGCTTGGGTTCGATAAGTCAAAAGTGACGTGTTTTAAATGCAAACAAAAGGGCCATTTCAAGCGAGAATGTCGGAATGCATACGTTGATGAATCTGAAAATCCATTTCGTGACGATTATTACAAGAAGGCAATCTACCATCAGAATAAATCGGAGCCGCCCAGACTAAAGCAGGCTGAAGAGCAAAGAGAAAAGTCAAGGGCTTTGGCTGTGATCTATGATGACGAAGGGTACGATTGGAGCAAAGATGTGCTACCAGAAGACGATGCTGTAGGTTATGCTTTCATGGTAAGTCATGATGAACCGATTCCATGGAAGGATGATCGTACAGAGGAACAGAAGTACCAATACAGGAAGATGACTGCTGAAACAAAGATTATCAGACTTTCTGGTGTATACTTGGAAGCAAGAAGAGCAAATCGTTGGGATCCGGACAGAGAGTTCTATCTTGATCGGTATGGCAATGTGGCGATTGATGACAAAACGCTAGATATTGAAGCCATCATTCAGGAGTACAAAGAAGAGGATGAATACTGGCAGCATAAGTGGTGGGGAACACCAACTTCGAAGATGATTGAGGAGAAGAAAGAAAAACAGAGAAAGGAAAAAGAAGAGAGAGAGAAGAAAGAAAACGCAGAGACTGAGAGATCGAAGATGGTTGATACGGGGTTGATCGATGTGACTCGGAAGTTGACAACTGAGAATTTAGAGAAAATGGCTGACAAAGTGCTAGCTGCGAAAGCACTTGAGGTAGATTCTAATTCTGTCTCTGAGTCAAAAGGGAAGGTCAGTCAAAGTGAGTCAACATCCAGGTTAGGTAATAAAGTCGATGGAAATGTTGACTGCAAAAATTGCACCAAACAATGCAATTTTTGTAGTACTGTCACGTATTTAAATGATGAGAAATTCAAGAATCTGAAATCAAAAGTTAAAACTTTTGAAGATCAGATTCTCGATCGTGACACAGAGTTAAAAGTTTCAACTGAACGGTTTAATGAATTAACAACTAAATGTGACAAAATTACAACTGACAATGAAAAGTTAATTCTGGAAAACCGTCAGATCTCCGAAAAATTTGAGAAACTTAAAAGTGTTGTGAAAGACAGTGATGATCGAAACGGCAAAACATTCAAAGAAAACGAACATCTAAGAGCTGTGTTGCAATTCAAAGAAAAATCAATTAGTGAACAACTGGATGAGATTGCAAAATTAAAACTTAAGGTTAAAGAAATTGAGATTGAAAATGAAAGAATTCAGTTGAAATTAAACAGCTATAGCTCAGCTAGCTTTGTTTTGCAGCACATCGTTCCCAAACCTATAGGAAAAAACAAAGCTGGTGAGGATGTGTTTTCTGATGGAACGGGTGTAGGGTTTCACAAAGTTCCACCGCCAATTTTAGACAACTACACGAAAAAGCAGTCTAGTTTGGTGGAAATTGAGGAAGAAAGTGATGTTACACTTCCTGAGAACATTGATGTCACGTTCACGTCTTCCAATGAAGAGGGTGTCCAAAATGATGTGGTGAAAAGTGTGATAGACAAAGTGCTTAAGCCGGATTGTGACACTTCTGAGGAGGATGGGTGTTTTCTAGATAAATACATTCCGAAGCAAAAGTCCAAAAACAACTTATATGATGAATCTGATCTTGTCATGTACAAGATGTCGGGATCGGATAAGTTGTTTTCGGATTCTGAGTTTCCATTAGAGAATGTTAATCTGAACAAATTGACAAATGTTTTCAAACTGGTCGAAGTCGAGTTGTCAGCAGTGAACAATCTGAGTCGAAAGAAAGAGAGGGTTTACAACAAGAAAACTGTTTATCCACCACGTTTTTACAATAACAACAGAAACAATTGGTCGGGTGGTTATCAGGGGGGTAAACCATTTCATAAAAGAAATGTTGCAAACAAGAGGTTTGTCGAAAAGAAAAAGTTTGTGAATAGTTCAAGTTCACTTGCTGATGAAGAAAAAGAAATTTTTACAAAATCAAACAAAGAATTTTTTGAGAAGAGAGCTTCACAGGCTCAGTCTGAAGGCACGAGTAGGGTAGCTGATACTCGTACGTGTTTTAGATGTGAACAGGTTGGTCATATTGCACGAAAGTGTACATATGTGAAGCCTAAGACTGAAGCTGTGAAGGTTCAACAAAAGAAAGTTGATGTGAAGGGTAAAACACCGATGTATGTTGAGAAGAAAGTTGTTGGGAAGAAAAATGTTCAAATTAACAACTTGAAAGTAAAAACTGAACCCGTAAAGAAGTTGGTAAATCAAAATGATACATTTTATAAGAGGGTTGCAGTAGTTCAACAGGTGTGGAAACCTAAAATTGAACCTAAAGTTGAGAAGAAAGTTTCAACTTCTGAGGTGAAAAAGGCTGAAGAATCAATTACGGTTGATTATGATGCACAATTTCCACCTCTTAAGTCTAAGAATTTCAAAATTCAAATTGCCAAAGTCACAGTTACACCTAAGGCTGATAAGGCCTGGGTGGACACCATGTTTGACTAAACAATTTGAATTGCCGGAGCTTCCTGGTTCGCGAAGCATGAATCGGCATCTTTCTTGAAGTTGTTTAAATGATGATCTGTTATGTGCAGGATCTTCCAAAACTTGTATCCAGGTGGATAATGGATAGTGGAGCGTCAAGGCATATGACAGGGAAGACCGCATTGCTGTATGATGTGAATGACATTAATGGTGGTTATGTGGGTTTTGCGGGTAATCAAGGAGGAAGGATCATAGGTGAAGGAACATTATCTAATGGCATTATCACGTTTGAGAGAGTTAACTACATCGCTGAGCTGGAGAACAACCTGCTGAGTATCTCCCAGATCTGTGACAGGATGTATACTACTCATTTCACCGACAAAGAATGTTTGATCTTGAAACCGGGATTTGTGATACCTGAAGAGTGGATCATCATGAGGGCACCAAGAGTCAACGATCTGTATGTGTTGGACATGAGCATTGCTACTACAACCACGGGTCAGGCTCATTGTTTTGTGTCCAGAGCAACGGAAAAAGAGTCAAGGTTATGGCACAGAAAGATGGGGCATATTCACCTAAGGAAAATGAATCACTTAGTGCATAACGACTTGGTTACTGGAGTGAATATTAAAGGTTTTCATCTGGAAGGGGAGTGCATAAGCTGTGTCAGAGGCAAACAGAAGAAAAAGTCACACCCTACAAAACAAATCAATTCAGTTTCGAGACCTTTGGAAAGACTTCACATGGATTTGTTTGGTCCAGTGAATGTTAAGAGTATAATAGGAGATTCCTACTGTTTGGTCGTGACTGATGACTACTCCAGATTTTCGTGGGTCATGTTTTTGAAATCGAAAGACGAAACCTTTGATAGTTTGATAGTATTGTTTAAGAAAATTGAGAATCTGTACCGGAGACCGATTTGTAGAATTCGAAGTGATAATGGTACTGAGTTCAAAAACAGTAAGATGGAGGAATACTGTGATGAAAGAGGTATACTGCATGAGTTTAGTGCTCCGTACACTCCTCAGCAAAATGGAGTTGCAGAACGAAAGGACCGGACGCTAATCGAGACAGCCAGAACGATGCTTGCAGATTCCAAGTTACCTATTAATTTCTGGGCTGAAGCTGTTTCTGCTGCATGCTATACTCTCAATAGAGTTCTTACTGTGAAGAAGTTCAACAAGACGTGTTTTGAGCTAATCAATAAACGCAAGCCGAATTTGAAGTATCTAGAACCGTTTGGGTCACCCTGTACGGTAATAGAGCCGAATGGCAAGTTTGGTTCAAAGAACTTTGAAGGAATATTTGTTGGATATTCAGGTCCTACACGGCGTGTCTTTGTTCCAAGTGAAAAGCGTATTATTGAAGCAGCAAATGTTGAATGTCAGGGTTATACTATGCCGCCTCAGAATCCTGGTGATTCATGGCGTTTTCATTATGACAAACTTTGGGAATCGTTTGACATGAGAGAAGAATCAGAGGAAGAGGAAGATTTCTTTGATGAGCTGGATATTTTACGAGAGTATGAATCGTCGCTCAGGTTTCCAGCAGAGTATTCTAGCAGACCTCGGGAGACTTCAAATGATGCTGAAGCAGGTCCTAGTAACGCTGGTGAACATGATGATGAAGTTGCTCCTGGTAATCAGTCGGAGGTGAATGATGATCAAGAAGCTGAAAACATGCCAGTTTTTGACCATGGTGATTCAGATCTTGAGGGGGAGCAGATCCAGTTGTCAAGTCAAACAAACCAAGTTGGTGAACAAGATGCAGAGCAGAATGTTACTAATCTGGAAGGAAATGTAGATGTTCCAAGCGAAGTGATGCCGCGAACTCTTTCTTATCATCCAAAGGAGTTGATAATAGGAGAATTGCAATCGGGCGTTCGGACGAGACGTCAAATTGACCAGGGCTTAACATGTTTTTATTCTACAGTAGCACCTTTACAAACTGAATTTTTATTAAGTTGTTTTATCTCGCAGGTCGAACCGCGAACTTACAAAGAGGCGCTTACTGAAGACTCTTGGGTCATAGTGATGCAAGAAGAATTAAGTCAGTTTGAGAAGTTAGGTGTGTGGAAGTTGGTTGATTTACCGGATGGTCAAAGAAAAATCAATACAAAATGGGTTTTCAAATGTAAAAGGGACGACAGAGGAGTGGTTGTAAGGAACAAAGCTCGACTCGTTGTTCAGGGCTTTAGTCAACAGGAGGGGATTGATTTTACCGAAGTCTATGCTCCTGTCGCACGACTAGAGGCTATCAGAATTTTCCTAGCATTTGCGTCTCAGAAGAATTTCAAAGTATTTCAGTTAGATGTTAAATCAGCGTTTCTTTATGGGAAGGTCAAAGAGGAGGTTTATGTTGGTCAGCCGCCGGACTTTACTGACCCAATCCACAAGAACAAAGTTTATCTGCTGGACAAAGCGTTGTATGGTCTACATCAGGCGCCGAGAGCCTGGTACGAGACTTTGTCTCAACACCTACTCGCTAACCAGTTCATACGTGGAAAAGTGGATGCCACTCTCTTCACTAAAGTCGTTGATGGTCATCTTCTGATAGTACAGATTTATGTAGACGATATAATTTTTGGGTCAACGAATGAGAAATTATGCAAAGATTTCGAACAGGTGATGAAGCAGAAATTTGAAATGTCTTCAATGGGGGAGATGAAATTCTTTCTGGGATTACAAGTTGAACAACTTCCTGAAGGGATTTTCATTCATCAAACGAAGTACGTGCATGATATTCTGGAGAAATTTGGAATGTCAAGTTCTACTCCAGCTGCTACCCCACTTGCGACTAATCATGGAATTCACCCAGATCTCACCGGAGACAGGGTTGATGAGACACTTTATCGATCCATGATAGGTTCTTTGATGTACCTAACTGCTTCACGTCCTGACATCATGTACCCAACGTGCCTCGCAGCAAGATTTCAGTCTAACCCGAGAGAATCGCACATGATTATTGTGAAGAGGATTTTACGTTACTTGAAAGGCACACCCACATTGGGGTTGTGGTATCCTCGCAAAGGCGATTTTACACTCGAAGGGTTTTCCGATTCAGATTTCGGATGCTGCAAAATTAACGCGAAATCAACAACTGCAGGATGCCAGTTCTTTGGTCCGAGATTGGTTACTTGGCAGTGTAAGAAACAAACATTTGTGGCACTATCTACATGTGAAGCAGAATATGTTTCTGCTAGCAGTTGCTGCTCTCAGATCCTGTGGATACAGCAACAGATGCGCGACTACGGTTTGCAGTTTCTTAACACACCTCTGTTTGTTGATAATGAGGCCGCAATTAATATAACTAAAAATCCAGTGCATCACGCTAAAACTAAACATATTGAGATTCGTCATCACTTTATTTGCGATTGCTTCGAGAAAAAGTTGATACGAATTGAGAAAATCCACACTGACGAACAAAAAGCTGATTTGCATACCAAAGCTTTTGATAAAAATAGGTTTCAATATTTGTTAAAACTTAATGGTATGAAATTGCTTTCGGTGTCGGATGGAGTTGTGAGCGTTGATGAGAGTACTGTTGCGGATGAAGATGAGAAACAATCTGCGATGGTTTGTCGTTTTTTTACGTGTTTTGGTATTTAGGGGGAGATAGATAGTTGTACATATTTTATTTTCAGAAAAATACAAAAACAGTGAAAAATGCTAAAATACAAAAACATGATAAAATTGAAAAAGAGCTTGTGTATATAGGGAAAATGATAGTACATCAGCTAGACAATTACAGTATGCTAAAGATTTGGAAAGACAAAATGAGTTAAACAGTCTCACTAATGATGTGTCGATAGGTTTTCGTACATTTAGTAGATTTATTCGGGATATAAACCTAAAAATTCAAACTTGTGAAATTCGTGGGGAACACTACTTGGATATATAGGTAACCCCTGAAATCTTGTTTGAAAGGTCTCGTATTCTGATATACTAGGTGGTTATACTCTATGATGTCTGGGGTATTATTCCGGGACTTCTGCTGAACGGTGGTTCTGACCTAGTCCCTGGCTAATACTTTCACCAAAATGCTTGAAATATAGCATAAAGCCCTCAGCTGATTAGACAATAAAATTGATAATCAGTTGTTGTAGCTAAAAAGATTCTCTAAAGGGAACACACTGCAAAGTCGAAGCTGATATCTCTCTGCTGAACAGAAGTTCTGACCTGAGATCCCTCAGTTCTCGCATACCCTAATTTATGTACAGACATCATTGTAGTATTTTTCCCTGTAAGACTGAATATTGGGATTCTGGATACGGGAGTATATTCAAGAGGTGGGACACATGGATTGATCTAAGTTCTTAAAACACTTAAACAGTATCCTGAATAGATTGAAGTTTGTATGAAAATTTAAGATGGATCAGTATATCGACAATCGAGGTGAATTGTTTAAATCTGAGTATGTAATGTAGCTTAACGGTACTTGTAATCTGTCTGAAAAGCTGATATGATTCCCTGACACGCTCGCCAAAAACCAACCTGTAAATAGTTTATTTTCTGCAATTTAAGTTTTCTGTTATTTCATTTCTTAGTTTAGATCATCTTAAAATCCAAAAAGATTTTATTTCTGTTTTATTTTAGACAAACCAGAGTGGAAAGTTGATTGTCAGATTCTGGAAAGATGAAGCAGATGCAGGAGATTCTGAGCTGAAGAATGAGGGGAGCTTACATTGATGGAAATGTGTTTGTTTTCAAAGCCACAAACAAGTTCATTAAGTTGATACTTGGTATTTTCAGAAAGAAAATTGGAAAATAGTTTTACTAAATCAGTTTGATTCGTCAAAGATCAACCAGGGTCATTAATTTGAATTTGGTAGATTAATCAAGTATTCAGGGTCATTAACTTGAACTTGAAAACTTGAGTGGATTTCTATAACTGATTGAATTTGTGTTTATTGTTTGAAAAGATAAATTGTAATGTTATGGGTTGAGTAACAGGTTTGGATGATATTTCCCAACGGAGGCAAATTGCAAAAGCTTGAACCAGATATCTCAAGATTCCAGCATAATGAGAGGGGGAGTCAGTGAGAGAGGGAGTCTGGGTCAATAGTTAATGGGATGTATGGAGTCAGTTCTAGAACCTGTGAAGAATGCTGGTGAAGATAGACAGAGTTGGTGAAAAGACAAAGACTGAAGACTATGGATCTGAAGATGCTAAAAGACTACGTCAACATCCAAGGGGAGTCTGTTGATACATGGAATGTCTGTTGACTGCGTCTACAAAAAGTCTGAAGTCAAGATTGGTCTATAGGGGGTCAAAGTGTAAATATTGTGTAAGATAGACTTAGGATCGCTTATATGTCATTGTTTTAGTCTTGGACCGCTTATTAGTCATTAGCCTGGATCGCTTATAGGACAAAGGTGCTGGATCGCTTATATGGCATGTCATATAAGCGACCCAAGATCTCTATAAATAGGCTGGAGCGATTCATTTGATGTAACGATGTATGTGTGTGCTACGGTGCTGAAACTCTGCTGAAATTTTATCAGAAAGCAATATAAACACAAGGAATTGAAAGGATTAGCTGTTGTTACTTTACTTACGTTGATTCCGCCTTCGTATGTAAAGATGAACTACTTCGACTGACTTTTCGGGTCGTAGAACGGTCCAACAGTAGAAAGTGTAGAACGCCCGTTTGTTGGGCAGAAGTTGGAGATGTCCAGATGACAGGACCTGATATAATTTTTGAAACGACGGACAAGATTGTCCAGATTCGTGACCGTTTAAAAGTTGCCCAAGATAGGCAGAAGAGCTACGCAGATTTGAAGCGTAAACCTTTCAACTTCAAAGTAGGTGACAAGGTATTGCTTAAGGTATCACCCTGGAAGGGAGTGATGCGATTCGGTAAGAAAGGCAAGTTGAGCCCGAGATACATTGGACCATTCGAAGTAATCGAACGTGTCGGATCGGTTGCCTATAAGTTAAACTTACTGGAAGAGCTTAGTGGTATCCACAATGTGTTCCACATCTGCAATCTAAAGAAGTGTTTCGCTGATGAATCGCTGGTTATACCGAATACAGATGTACACATCGATGAGAGCTTAAAGTTTGTTGAAAAACCGGTGTCGATCGAGGATCGACAGGTTAAGAAGCTTCGGAGGAAGTATATACCGATTGTAAAGGTTAAATGGGACACCCGTAGAGGTCCCGAGTACACGTGGGAGGTAAAGTCCATGATGAAGAAAAGTACCCCTATTTGTTTCAATAAATCTCGAGGTCGAGATTTCTTTTAAGGGGGTGAGGATGTAACACCTCGAAAATTTGCGTCCTATAATGTGCTGACACGTGTCACAAGCTTGGATGTGTTAAAGAATACTAAAGAGGGGCTAAAGTTGACAAACATAGAAAGTATCTGAATTCAAGAGTTAAAAAACGTCAACAAGGGATAAATATACTTTATAATAACCCTAAATGATGCTCGTACCTTCAAACGAATGAATCATGGATCATACGGAACGAAATGTGGAAGAAAGTGAGAGATTACAAACTACAGGGGTTAAATGTGTCAACATGTTTAAGTTATACCTCTGAGTGACCCTTTGGCATACCTGAGGCTTTGTAATGGTAAATTATACTCACTAGAATATGCGATATAAATTTCATCACGTTCTGTTACAATATGAGAAGGTTATGGCCAAATTCGTTTAAGAAGGGTTAAAAGCGTCAAACATTGAAAGTTATGACTTTTTCGAGTAATAATAAACTAACCAGGGATTAATAAGTTGGGTAAAAGTCCCGAGGCCCTTATACGTAAATAAGAAAGGCCCAAAATGCAAAGTGACCCCTCCATAAATCCAAGAGCCAACTGTAATAATTGAAAAAGATTTGAAAATCTTACAGCAGGTCTCAGGCGGGCCGCGTAAAGGTTGCAAAGGGCTTTACGCGGGCCGCGCTAACAGTGAAAGATATGGGCTCTGACAAAGAGATTCAGACAGGCCGCGTAAAGGTTAAGAGGACCCTTACGCGGGCCGCGTCAATGGCACAGATGCAGAAAACGTGGACAGAAGCACTGGTTGGTGTTTTAACCGACTCTAGACATGATTGTAAGGGCATGGGCGCCCCCTAAACGACCCCTAGCACTCAGGGACACTTGTTGATGATCTAGTTGCACTTGTAGACATAGTTGTCAAAGATCTAAGGTGTTTGGTTTACTATAAAAGGCCATAAGATGCACACATTGTAACCACACCTTCATTCAACACTTCTGATCATCTCTGGAGCTCAAGTGTTCTCTCTACTCATCTCTGGTCGTGCTTAGGACTTCAGTAAGTGTGCTTAACCCTTTTTAGTTAAGTTTTAGCTTAGTTATAGCTTAAAAGTCAATCCGTCGTAATTAACGATTGACTTAACGATTAATCACTAATAGTCCAGTGATTAGCCGAATCAAAGGTAGTTATATGTTGATAATTATGTGGATATTAAACCCCTAAAAGGGCACCCTCTGATTCCCACTCTAACTAGTCCAAATGACGGGTCAAAGTTGCTTAGAAAAAGCCAATAGAATGCTAATTTTTGATTTAACGCATAATTAACAATGTAGATGGCATGTAACCTATTTTATCACTCATATAACTTGATAATAAGTATTATAACTAATCTAAGCTTGTTTGATCCGACCATTTACTGTTTTGACCCGGTTCGGAACCGAAAGTCGCAAAACTTTGACTTTTGCTTTGACTTCAGTTCTGACCCGCTTTGGTATGTTTTAGATATGCCTTAGGACTCTCTTAGGACCAGGTTACATGATGGTATAACCCTCTGTGGCTGGTTCGTTGTTTGTCCGAGTCGTTTGCGCATTTCCGTTATATGCTTAAATGTTGACCATAATGCCCTTTTGACTTTAAAACGAGAATTTTGGATGTGTGAAAGAACAATAACCTTAGTTACTGATTTCTAAACTTGTCCCTAAAATTTCATATCAATCCGAGGTCTAGAATAGGAGTTATGCTAATTAGCGCAATTAAGAAAACTTTAGTAATTTAACGGCGCAATTAGCATAAAGCCTATCTAAACCCAAATTTCGACCCCAAACCTTTTACACCCTGATGTAAAATAATATTTTAGGATTTTTAAATATTTTTAATTATTTTTAACCTGCTCATAACCTGCGGTTATGGCATTGATTCGGTAAATACCGAATATACCCTTTTCGAACATAAAATGAGTTCTGCATGGTATTTTGACCCGAATCCAATTGCTACTGATTTTAAATAATAAATAAACTATTTTGAACTATATAACCTGTTCAAAAAACTCAGATTTCCTGAAGAACCCGGAAATCTCTTTTATAATCTTTAAAATGACCAAAATACCCCTACGGGGCGTATATTGGGATTAAACGCGTTATGGGCATAATGGAAGGTATCCTACTGATATCACAACCTCCTTAAAGCATATTAACTTAGGAAACCTGTGTAGGACTCTTACGGTTACCCGTTACGCCATTTACGCGTTCGGTCCGGTTTATGTAACTAGTTTACATGAATTAGCCGAAACGGGTCAAACCTTGTCGTTTTTACCTCAAAAATCCAGAATGTGTTTAGTTTACCCATAATATACAAGTCTCCGAACTTGTTGGGTTCAAACCACATTCCATTCCCGGTTTTCGCCTTTCATGCGATTAAACCGTATTTATCCTTTGAAACTAACCGGTCTAAGCTTAGGCTAAATTAAAGACCCGTTAGGATTCTAATAGGTTATTATAAACCTTCGTTCCAGAATAGGAGACCAGTAAAAGATACTTGCATTTGCTTGTTGTGGTTATTACTTGCTCATGTAAATACTTTTAACTTATTTTCCCTTATACGGGCTTGGGGTACGGTATATAAAATACCGCTTGGTCGGGCGATTGACCCTAACTCATTAGTAGTTGGGTATTATCAATGTGACCCGCTTGAAAATTGGTTTTGTTTGTTTTACGCCTTTGGGAGTTTAATGACTATGTCCTGGATATCCTTGGCATCATTTTACGAAATGGCCATGACCTTGACACGCGGGTGTAGGCGTACACCCGACAATGTGTCCATACTTATAAAGGTATAACCGTTGGTGTTCCCGCCGTGGTTTTCTACTATGTGGTGTGTCAATTAACCTTAAACCCGGCACGAACCGGGCGACTGAATGCATAACGAACATGTAATTCTTTTACAAGATTAAATTTGATTAATTATCCCAAGTTATAAAAGTTTGTGCCTCGTGCATTCAAATCAATTTTATTAAACTTTTTAAAAGTGTCGGTTGAATGTATTTACCAGTGTAAAATGACGTATTTTCCCCAAAAAGATTAAATGCAGGTTCTACACGAAATAGGTTGGCCACTCCTTAGCATCGTTAAAGTCTCGCAAGCCTGGATGCCACTATCTATTGAACATTATATTCCTATTTTATTTTGATCCCCTGTGGATTATTTCGACTACTTGTGATACTTGGATATTACATTTAGTTGGTTGAAATATATCTATCTTTATGCTTCCGCTGTGCATTTAAATATTGTGTGGTTTGACTATGTTGTTACCAACTACGTCACGGTAATCCCCCAACGGGCCCACCGGTGAAACGTGTGGAAACCGGGGTGTGACAACTTTATTACTTATTTGTCTTCGTCCAAGGGAAACACTACTATTTGGGTTATCGTGGATCGCTTGTCCAAGTATGCTCATTTTCTTGCTTTACCATGATCATATACTACAATTTCTTTAGCTACACTTTTCATGCGGGAAATCAATAGGCTCACTACTAGAAAAGTGCATAATTTCCTACACAATTATTTTTGTCACAGATTGAAACACATTTGTGACAAATTTCCTACAATTTTTTTTCCAAAATTCTATGTCAAATTTTTGACGCAACAATGACAGAAAATAAAAAAAAAACCCTAATTAATTGACAGTTGCGTCACAGATCTGTTAGAAATAATCTACAAAAGGTTAAATATTAAATCATTTCCTACAAGTTGGTGACAAAATATTTATTCTATAGTTTAATTAAACATTCCGTCGGAAATGCGTCACAAGTTGCGACACATTTCCGACAACTAAGTCATGTTACTTAATTTTATTAAAAATAAATACAAGGATGTACACTTTTATATTTATTTATAATAGTAAAATTATATAACAATTAAAAATAATTATATTTCCTACCCATTTGTGACAAAATATTTATTTTTAGTTAATTTAAACGTTCCGTCAGAATTGTGTCACAACTTGTGACACATTTTCGACAAAAAGTTATTTTTCATTAGATTTGTCACAAAGGCGTAGGAAACAATCATGTAATAACAAGGATATACACGAATATATTTATAAATAATACTAAATTTAGTTTATTAATGAAAAAATAATTATATTTCCTACACATTTGTGACAGAAGTTTATTTTTCATTAGATTTGTCACAAAGGCGTAGAAAACAATCATGTAGTTTCCTATGCATTAATGATAAAATGTTATTTTTTAATAAATTTAATAATTCCGTCACAAATCTGTCGTAAGTTGTGACATATTTTCGACGAAAAGGTAGTATTTGTCACCAATGTGTAGGAAACAACATATATCATTATTCTTATTTTAAAGAGTTAAATGCCCTGATAGTACAGGTTTGTCCCTTTTTCACCTTTAGTCTCTAACTTTCTAAAATTACATCTATAGTCCCCCAACTTTTCAATTTTCGTTCCCGGATAATCCCTGTGCCTAACATCAGTTAGTTTTCTCAGTTAAGAGGGTGTGAAATGACAAAAATACCCTTTCCTTAAAAAGGGCAAACCACAGGGACTTGTGCATTTAATAAATAAAAAATATAAAAATCTAATTAATTAATAAGACAAATTTCAAGTGGGCCCCACAAACTACCCCACCCTCACCCTACCCCCTATCTTGTTCTTCTTCTTCTTCTCGACATCCATCATGTTGGTGCATCCGTCTGTCGCCTACGTCTTGTATCGAGTCTTGTTTAGAGTTAGTGAGAATAGGGCACGGAATCCAAGAAATTTGTATTTGAAGGTGATTCCGCTTGAAATGACCCTATATCATTTCAAGCGAAACCCCTTATATTCATGATTCCGCTAGAATGCTTTAGTATGTGATTTCGCTTGTAGTGTAACGATGTGATTCCGCTTGAACCGTATGGGTCATGTTCAAGCGGAATAGGAACTACTATATATAGGGATGTCACTTGGAGCGAAATTATAAGCAGTTGTATGTGTTGTCTTCCGGTGAGCCACGGAGTGCTGCCGAAGTGTTGTCAAGCTTGTAAAAGGATTGTATATCAATAAATACAACAGTTTAAAGTGAATACGGCTGATATAGCACCAAAATATTTGTTTTCGCCTCTTGTTTTGGAGAAAAACTCTTCTGATCGACTAGTTCGGGGTCTGAAAACGATCCTACAGGTGGTATCAGAGCTCAGGAGGAAGAGTTCTTACCATTTCAGCTGTGTTTTCTGTTTTTCTACACCTTCTTCTTCAAAATCTAAAATTTTTCACAGTAAAATCGGCTCAATTTCACTGATGTGTGTTGGTGTATGTATAATTTATATGTATAATTAAGCCCTTTTTACACCTTTAGCCAAGTTTTAAATTTATAAAAACACGATATTCACTAACACTAAACACATATATGGGCAAGTGCACCCATCGTGGACGTAGTATAGTGTTGGTAAGATACCGAGGTCGTCCAAGGACACAAGAGCTTTTAATACCGGTTTATCCTCAACGTCTAATCAAATCAAAAAGTGAGAAAAATGTTTTTAAACTAAGAAATTAAAAACTAACTAAATGCTGAAAAATAAAATAAAATAAAAACAGATAGACAAGATGAATCACTTGGATCCGACTCGTGTATTAGTATAACCTTTGATTATTTTCGCACTTTTGCACTTGTTTAAGAGATTATCTTAGTTATTGTAGTAGGCCCCTCTTTTGAAGGCGACGTTACCCTCAACCCAGTAGTTTGAGTCAGCAAGGATACAATCCTAAAGGGTCGGATTATTGGAAGATAATGAATTAAGTTATTAATGCAAATTATGGTAGGCCCCGCTTTTGGCGGTGACGTTACCCTCGACTAAGTAGTCTGAGTCAGCAGGGATACAGTCCTAAATAGCCGGGTTATAGTATTAATAGTAGTTAACTTATGAGGGGGTCAAAGAGTTTGGATCCCCGCCATCCAATACCTATGGGCATTGAAGGAGATCCTACTAAATTTGACCCAGGTCCCAAGCAGGACCTCTAAACGCTGAACAAGGGCAAGACCCTTACCAAACCGTTCCCTTAACCCCCGACCAGGTAGCCAACATACCTCCATATAGACCGTGGAGATATGAATGGTGAAAATCTTTTATTTTATATAGACAGTAAAATAATGCCAAGACACCACGGACAAACGATAAGGAAAGATCACCTTCAACATAAGCAACTAGTTATTAAAGTTATTAATACAAAACCAAATAAAAAGTGCAAAAGATTAAAAATAAAAAGTATTATACTAAACACTTGTCTTCACCAAGTGATGTAAGAGACTTAGGCAAACATGGCATTGATTGTCAAGAACTCTTACTATCAATCTTGGATCCCGAGATGACTCACACACTCTACGATGGACAATGGATGATGGTGGTGGATGATGGTGTTATGGTGGTGGTGGGTGGTGGATGAAGTGTGAGAGAGGTGGTGTGCCAAGGGATGAGATGGAATGAAACCAAGCACTCCTATTTATAGGCTGAACAGAAGGCTGGGCACGGCCCCGTGTCCGCTGGACACGCCCCCGTGCCCGTCTGACACTCTCTCTCCTCATTAATTGTAATTCGCAGTTACAATTAATGCGCCTGCTGTACTTTCACCACGCCCCCGTGCTCACTGGACACGGCCCCGTGGTGGGCAATAGAAGCTTCTACAAGTTTGTCTTTTATGCTGCTTCTTGGGCACGGCCCCGTGCTGGCTGAGCACGGGGCGTGTTCAGGCTTCTGTTTTCTCTTCTTTGCTTTGGAGGATGCCGTTGAGGGTCCGGGCAGTCTACTTTTATTCCTTCCCTTGTATTTATGCTAGAGTTAGTTGTCTTTTTGCTTCTTTTGTGAATTTGAGCTCATTTCATCCTGAAAATACAAAAGGAAGACAAAAACACTCTTTTTCCAACATTAGTACTTAAAAAGGGTTAGTTTTATGCCTTAATTGATATGATTTATATGTTGCATTTTACACACATCAAATACCCCCACACTTGAACTTTTGCTTGTCCTTAAGCAAAACTCTTTAAATGTGGCTTACACTCCCAAATGGAATAGGTAGAAGAGAAGGTTTTTGGCTTGTCATAGAGTGTCGGGAATCCAAGATCTTTTTGGGTTTTATTTTTTTATTTATTTACAATCCTATTCGTTATGATTTATTTAGAACGTTTCATAGGATAAATTACTTATTTGGGCATAACATGCCTTTTTAAAATTTTATTTATATACAAGTTCACATACCTCACGGGAGAAATCACTCAACACTCGGCCGAAGGTGTATTTTTAGTGAATCACTCGAGAGCGGCATGGAGCTTACGCCTTCCATAGGCTTGCCAAGCAATCAATCCTCCTCCTTTTTAACTTTATACCTTTGTAAATATCAAGAGGACTTTTTGGGCGAAGGGTTAGGCTTGGGCTAAAGGTGGGTGGTTGGGTTAGTGGTTAGTAAAAGGGCGAAAAGCGTAAAAAAAACGTCGGTTTTCGTAACAAAATTTTTTAGTGACTTTTTTATTTTGAAGTATTTCTCCAAACAAGCTTTTGTTTGTATAGCTTTGTTTGTTTTTAACTTCATCATCATTTTTTTTTAGTCACATAAAAGAACGAGCTTGCGAAAAACCGAGCTTTGTTACTAAAATAAGGGGTGAAAAATAAAAAGGTTTTTGGTGGGTAGAAAGGGTTTTAGGGTAATGAAATGAAAGGTTTAGGCTCAAAGGGGTTAACTAGGGGGATTTTGGGTAGGTGGTAAAAAAAATGAAAAATAATGGTGTAGAAAGAAAAATGGTTAGTCCTAATGCCTCCATCATTTACTTACTTGGGTTTAAGTTGGTAAGGACCGGGAATGAATCGTCGTGGCAAGTTCTAGAGTTGTAAGAACCAAGCGGCTATTCACACAAGAAACGAAAAATGAGCATTTAGTCTAAAGATGTAAATTTGTATGCTCAATAAAGGCTCAAAACTCACTTTTGTGGGAATGGGTTTTTAATGTGATCAAGTATATATAATTAAATTTCAACTAGACTTGTTATGCCGTTTCATAATTTTCTTATGTTGGTTCTTGTTATCACGACGCTTTCGGTTGTAAATTTTATAAAAATATAACCTTATTAATATTGTGATTCACAACTTAAACTTTAGACAAGTAAAACAAATGAAAATTTTTGAAAAAATTTGGGGTGTTTAGCGGTTCCAATAGAGTTTTGTGTAAGGCTTGTTGTTAGGACTTGCAAAATTTCAAAGTGTTAGCTTCCCCCCACACTTAAATTACACATTGTCCTCAATGTGTCCCAAAAATAAATTTTTAGGTTGATTGGATGTGTGGTGTGGTGTTAAAAAGCAAAGATTTATGTTACTGGTAGTCTGGACACGGCCCCGTGGTGACCGGGCACGGCCCCGTGGTCAGGTGCCAGTAACAGAAATTAAAGAAATGAAACAGAAGCCTGGACATGGGGGCGTGTCTGGTGAACACGGCCCGTGTCCAGTTACCTGAACTGGGCGTTTTTCTGCAGGTGGCTCAGCACGGGGCCGTGTTGGTTGGGCACGGCCCGTGTTGAGCCTTCTATGATGGAGATTTGTGTCGGGTTGCTCTGTTCTTTGTGCATGGGGCCATTTTTCTCGTTCCCCTTTTCATCCATTACCACCATGAGTGTGTTTTATTCATCAATAGCCATCAAACCTTAGAAACCATCATATCATTGCAAACATAGAGAGACATTACATAAAAACTAAAGATGAAAATACATAAATATTAAACCATGGAGTTCTAGCCCTATGTTTTATTTTAATTAGCAAAATTCCCAAGAAGCTACTAATCTTGGTTAGATAAGGCTTTTAGAAACTCCTTCTTCCGGGTGTGGTCCTCCTCACATGTCGGCGAGCCACTCCTCCACCTCCCTTGGAAGGAGAAAAGAGGGCTCATTTGCATTAGTTTGAGGAGTTTCGATTTTCGCTGGAATTTCTTGTGGGCGTTCCATGGGAGGTTCCGCGGGAAAGTCTTCCCACCCGGTAGGGTTGTCAACCCCGAGTGCCAAGTTCCAGTCCTGTTGTGGAAGGACTGGTTCCATCGGGGGTGCTACAAGAATATTTAACCTCTGGTGCAAGAGGTTAATTTCTTGGAAGCTACTTTCGAGTCCCACCGTAGGATCGTTAATACGGTCAATGAGGACCTCCTCCACTGACGTCATTTCGTCGAGAGCCTCCCTTAATGCTATCACATAGTGCACAAGCGTAGCTTCAACGAAGGGCCTTCTTCCCCTTCGGCTGTTTGATGAATGAACGGATGATGTTTCGCTATTTTCACTCGCCATTCTACGAAAAATAAACCGAAAAAACAGTTTATGTGATGAAACAGTATCTGGACACGGCCCCGTGCTCATTGAGCACGGCCCCGTGTTTATCTTTCTACAGAATTTTGAAGCAAGGAATCTTGGGCTTTTAAGTTATTTTCTGAATTTATGTAGGCTTTTTGGACATTAATAACTTTAAACAATGTTACACAACATGTTTTTACCAAGATTCCATGAACAAAACTCATTGTTTCCTACCACAAAGGTTGAAGAATTCAAACTTTTGATGGTAGTTCTTGGAGAAAGATGAAAAAGAAGGAAATGTCTAGAAGAGAAAAGGACAAGATGGGTTGTTGGAACCTTCTTTTAGACTTACCTAGGATTGTTTGAAAGAAGATTCCTTCAAATCTCTGTCCCAAGTTGGTCCAAATGTGCAGAATTCTTGGCTGCATTTATAGAAAACGACAGCCTTCTGGACACGGCCCCGTGTTCGCTGGACACGGCCCCGTGTGCAGGTGAAATTCTGACACAGTTTGTCCGTATTCTGACGTTCTGATCAGAAGGGAATCTTTTGGTGAACACGGGGGCGTGTTGGCTGGACACGGCCCCGTGTCGAGTGGTCTCTATTTTTTATGAAGTTGTCTAGTTTTTTTATGGAGCTTATCTGTTATCGGGTGGCTCTTGATTGGTTGGGACAACCCCAAAGTGCCTAAGATACCTTAATTGTCCCATACTAAGGCGAGAACGCAAGAGGTTATCGGTGAGGGTAATTCCTATTTTCATTCTAGGTGGACAAGTCCAACCCTTTCCCGGGCTCTCGTTAAAGAAGGTGTATGCCGAATCGCTCAGGTCTATGTATGCATCGAACGAAGTCGATGGAGAGTCCTTCACGGCACAATCGGCACAGGGACGACTATCTGCCAAGTCTTTTCTAGGTATGAAGGTATTTTTGGGAGCAACGAGGTTGTCGAAATGCGGTTCCAACATTTCCTCATGGTCATCGTCTTGGGGCGGATCAATAAAATCCTTCCTAAGTTCCTTTGACCAATTTAGAATTAGTTCTTCTACTTGAAATAACTCGTCAAGGAGCATTTCCCCTAGAATATCTGGCTGGGCACATTCGAGGGAGAGATAGTGCTTATTTTTACTTTCGCCCCTCTTAAGGTTACAAGGAATCGGTGGCTCTATATAGTGGGGCCTATAATTTAGAAAATAACATTTTAATTCTTCATGTTCACCTCCACATAATTCACACCACATACCATAAGAGTGCCGAAAGTAAAAAGAATTACTATCACTCATGGTTGTGTCAGAAATTACCAACCGCCGGGATCTAACGGTTCTGTTTTCAGTAAGAGAATCTTGGGCGCCCCCCTCTTGGGCACGGGGGCGTGTTGAGTGGACATGGCCCCGTGTTCAGCTTACTGTCTGACTTAAAACAGGATTGCCAGTTCCAATGATTGAGCACGGGGGCGTGTTCAGCGGGCACGGCCCGTGCTGAGCTCTGCAGAAGCTGAAAAACTAAGAAAAATCCTAAAAATTAAAAAGAAAAATAAAAATATGATTAGGCCGTTGATTCCTAACTTTCTTAAAATCCTTGTGTCCCCGACAACGGCGCCAAAAACTTGATGTGTGTTGGTGTATGTATAATTTATATGTATAATTAAGCCCTTTTTACACCTTTAGCCAAGTTTTAAATTTATAAAAACACGATATTCACTAACACTAAACACACATATGGGCAAGTGCACCCATCGTGGACGTAGTATAGTGTTGGTAAGATACCGAGGTCGTCCAAGGACACAAGAGCTTTTAATACCGGTTTATCCTCAACGTCTAATCAAATCAAAAAGTGAGAAAAATGTTTTTAAACTAAGAAAATAAAAACTAACTAAATGCTGAAAAATAAAATAAAATAAAAACAGATAGACAAGATGAATCACTTGGATCCGACTCGTGTATTAGTATAACCTTTGATTATTTTCGCACTTTTGCACTTGTTTAAGAGATTATCTTAGTTATTGTAGTAGGCCCCTCTTTTGAAGGCGACGTTACCCTCAACCCAGTAGTTTGAGTCAGCAAGGATACAATCCTAAAGGGTCGGATTATTGGAAGATAATGAATTAAGTTATTAATGCAAATTATGGTAGGCCCCGCTTTTGGCGGTGACGTTACCCTCGACTAAGTAGTCTGAGTCAGCAGGGATACAGTCCTAAATAGCCGGGTTATAGTATTAATAGTAGTTAACTTATGAGGGGGTCAAAGAGTTTGGATCCCCGCCATCCAATACCTATGGGCATTGAAGGAGATCCTACTAAATTTGACCCAGGTCCCAAGCAGGACCTCTAAACGCTGAACAAGGGTAAGACCCTTACCAAACCGTTCCCTTAACCCCCGACCAGGTAGCCAACATACCTCCATATAGACCGTGGAGATATGAATGGTGAAAATCTTTTATTTTATATAGACAGTAAAATAATGCCAAGACACCACGGACAAATGATAAGGAAAGATCACCTTCAACATAAGCAACTAGTTATTAAAGTCATTAATACAAAACCAAATAAAAAGTGCAAAAGATTAAAAATAAAAAGTATTATACTAAACACTTGTCTTCACCAAGTGATGTAAGAGACTTAGGCAAACATGGCCTTGATTGTCAAGAACTCTTACTATCAATCTTGGATCCCGAGACGACTCACACACTCTACGATGGACAATGGATGATGGTGGTGGATGATGGTGTTATGGTGGTGGTGGGTGGTGGATGAAGTGTGAGAGAGGTGGTGTGCCAAGGGATGAGATGGAATGAAACCAAGCACTCCTATTTATAGGCTGAACAGAAGGCTGGGCACGGCCCCGTGTCCGCTGGACACGCCCCCGTGCCCGTCTGACACTCTCTCTCCTCATTAATTGTAATTCGCAATTACAATTAATGCGCCTGCTGTACTTTCACCACGCCCCCGTGCTCACTGGACACGGCCCCGTGGTGGGCAATAGAAGCTTCTACAAGTTTGTCTTTTATGCTGCTTCTTGGGCACGGCCCCGTGCTGGCTGAGCACGGGGCGTGTTCAGGCTTCTGTTTTCTCTTCTTTGCTTTGGAGGATGCCGTTGAGGGTCCGGGCAGTCTACTTTTATTCCTTCCCTTGTATTTATGCTAGAATTAGTTGTCTTTTTGCTTCTTTTGTGAATTTGAGCTCATTTCATCCTGAAAATACAAAAGGAAGACAAAAACACTCTTTTTCCAACATTAGTACTTAAAAAGGGTTAGTTTTATGCCTTAATTGATGTGATTTATATGTTGCATTTTACACACATCATCACACATTACACGCGCAATTATGTTTTGATAAAACCTTGAAAGTTTCACAATTAAATCGAGCGAAAACTTAAAATTTTTGAGATTCCGCTTGAAATTGTTTTCGGAAATAGTGATGTCATACTGATTTCGCTCGAAATCAGTCTTTGATTCCGCTTGAAAACATTGATTCCACTTGGAAAGTTTTGATAATTCCGCTCGAAAGACAGATTCCGCTTGAAAGCTCAGCTGGTTATTCCGCTTCAAACCATTACTGGAGATTCCGCTTCAAAAAGCTTTGTGATTCCGCTCCAGATTCTGATTTCGCTTGAGAGTACATTGTTTGTTGATTCCGCTTCAAGGTTACAGAGGAGATTTTGCTTGAACTTTCTGTGGTATTCTGCTTGAAACAGAATTCTTGCTATTTCGCTTGAACTTAGGAGTTTGTGAAACTTTTGAAAACTAAAACATGGACAACAAGTTCTATAACGCCTTTGCTGGTCCAATGAACATTACTCAGAGTGCATTGCTTGAGAATGAAACGGGGACATCATAGAAACCGCCTAAGCTCTTGGATATTGATGATTACAATGCGTGGTCCGAACGTTTTGGAAATTGGGTTGAAGCTTATCACTTGGATGTTTGGGAACACACTGAAGTTCCATATGAAAGGCCCACAAGGAATGGTAATCAGTTAACGCCAATCAGAGAAATGAGTGCTGAGGAGAAAAAGAAGTATAGAGATGAAAAATTGATGGTGAGTCTGCTTCAGCAAGCAATTAAAGAGGACCTTTTGATTTTGCTTCAACATGATGGAAGTGCTTATTCGATCTGGAATGAATTGGAAGCAAAATTTCTGGGAAGTGATGATATGCTTAAAAACAAAATGTCACTCATGAAGAAAGAATTTGATCTATTTCGTGGTTTGAAATCTGGAAACAAGCAAATTATTGAAAGAAACTTGGTGAGAATTATGATGAAATTAGGGATCAAAAAGGATACTGATGAGCTGATTGAGAAACTTGCAGATGCGTTACCACATGATATTTGGGGAACATACCTGATGATGTTGAGAAACAATCGGAAGGAATATAAAAAGTTAACATTGGGTGAGTTCATCAAACATCTGGAAGCTCAAGAGATGGAGCAGAGGAAGATCGCCAGGATGAAGAACTACGATGGAGAACAAGACATCGGCTTCTATTTCAAGAGTGGTGTTAGTGAAAAGACAAATTTTTCTCCAAAGGTTGAAACTGCTTATAATGCAAAAGGTTCTTCTGAAAGTACATCTCAAGGATCAAGCAGCACAACAGGATTCTCTTCATTTCCAACATATGATCCATAGTTTTCTACGACAAAGAGTGGCAAAGTTCTTCAATGCAACATTGCCTTAAAGCTTGAAAATGATCAGAACTATAATAAGGAAGTTGCTAAAAGTCACATGTCTTTGTTGGTAACCGTGCTTGAATCCTATGGAGGCTTAGTTGCAGGGAGGATCGGAAATCCAATGCTCACGAAAGAGGATTACGATCAAATTGATGCCGAGGAGATGGAATTGATGGATATAAAATGGTGCATGGCTAGTGTGTTGAGAAGGGCTGAAAAGTTCAAACAAATTACAGGCAGAGATGATTTTCGCGAGGCTCATGTGTCAACTTTAGGTTTTGATAAGTCTAAAGTTACTTGTTTTCGTTGCAGGGAAAAGGGGCATTTCAAGAGAGAGTGAACAAATCGAGAAGCTAGTGGAGTTCAAAACCCTTTCGGAAACAACGACTATCACAAAAAGGCGATTTATCATCAAGTCACACAACAGCCATATCAACAACAACAGGCACCGCATCAGGCACAAACTGCACATGGCAGAAATGTGATTGAAGATTCAAAGAGAGCATGTCTAGTTAATCAGGGCAAAGATGGTGGTTTCAGCTGGGATAAATATATTCCAACAGACAGTAAAGTGTGTTTGGCAGACCAAGACGATGAAAAGTTGGCTGAAGGTTTCAGTTGGGACAATTATTGTCCAGACCAAGAATTTATGGCTAAAGAGATGTCCAAAGAGATGTCAAACGTTAAAGCTTTTGTTGCTAATGCTTATGATGAGTATTGGGCTGAAAAATACAGAAAATTGAGGGAAGCTGAAGAAGAAAAATGGAGAAAAATTGAAGAGGAGGAAGAACAAGAAGAAGAAGAAGAAGAAAGGATAAAAGCTGAAGCTGAAGCCGAGAAAAAGAAAAGAGCTGAGATGTTTCAAGTGAGTAGAACAGTCAAAGAAGTTCCAAAATTTGAAATTAAAGCTGATGCTGAAGTAGTCAAAGTTCCTGAAAAGTGTTTGAACTGTGATTCTTTGATCAAGCAAAACAATGAGCTGCTACATAACATAAAAAGATTGAAAGAATCATATGATACTTTGAACAGAGAGTTTAACAAGTACACTGAGTCGAACAGTGAACAAGCTGTAGCAATGAATACACTCAAAGGAGCTTACATGAGACAGCTTGATGACGTCAACTACTACACAGAGAAGTGTGCTGAACTGGAATTGAAGTTGGCAACACAAAGAATTGAAACTGAAAGAGTTAACAATTTATTGAAAAGTTACTCATGTTCTACTTTTGTTGTTGACAAGATTTATCCGATTGTGGAAAGATTGAAGACATTTGAAGAAGAGAAGACTTCAGAAGAAAAGAAGTCCGAGACAAAAGAAGAGGATGAAGTAGAAATTTCTGGTAAGAAACCAAGTGTTGTCTACAATAGATGTCCGCCCCCAGTCGAAAATGGATATTCGCCTTGAAATCCTAATTCTGAAAGAGTCAAAAAGGCAATTAACTTACAATAGGAGTCTGGGCCGTCAGATAACTTGCCAGAAAATATTGATGTCACGTTCACATCGTCTGACACTGATCATGAGTCAAAGTTGATAAAAAGTGTGGTCGATCAGGTGTTGGGTAGAGATGACATGAGGAGTCAAAACCGGAGTCCAAATCCAAGTCAAAGTCTGAGTCTGACAAATCAACGTCAACAATCAAAAAGGACAAACGGGTTTATGATAAGGAATTTTTGCTATCAAAATCTAATTTGAATGATGAACCGGTCAAAGTAGCATATACTTTGAAAGATTCTGACAAATTATATTCTGATGAAATTTTTCCAATAAGAAGTGTTAAACTTGAAATGATTAAAAAGGTTTTCAAAATCACAGAAATTAATATTTCTGAAATAAAAAATTTAAATCTTTCTGGAAAACCTAAACAATACACTTCAAGAGACCAACAAAGAATTAACAAGAAAATGGGTTACAATTGTGGTTATAGTTTCCAAAAGAAACCAAACCATAATGGTAATATCAAAAAGAAAGGTCTTGGATTTAATCAACAGAAAAATCATAAAAATGAAAAAGTTTATAAACCAAAAACTGTGTTTGTTTCAGGAAAATCTTCGGAGGCTGAGAAAGAACAAGCATTCAGGAAGCAGACGAATCAAGAGTTCCTTGCCAAGAAGCAAGAAGATTTGAAGAAGAATGTTGTTCAGAAAAAGACAAAAACAAGAACCTGTTTTCAGTGCAAAACTACTGGTCATATTGCTAAGAATTGTCTGAAAACATACAAACCAAAACAGGAAGTTTCTGAGAAACTTAAGGGAAAGATTGTTGAAAAAATCGAACCACCAACGAACAAACTTAAAGTTTTTGAAAATTCAATTTATGAAGTTGGTGAGTGTTCGAAAAATGTTTTCAAAAAGAAGGAAAAACTTAACAACCAAAAATGGGTTGTTAAGAAATCAAGAAATAGTTCTGGTGATGAATCTAATTCCATAAAATCAGAGGAGCCGCAGATTGTTGTGAAAGATGAGAAGAAAGTTCCAATAGTGGATGATGTGAATTTTCCACCACTGAATGCTAAAAACTTCAAATCTAAAATCGGGAAAGTTGAAATTTCAAATCAATTCTTTCCTAAAAAGAAAGAATTGGATGTTGAAAAGCCTTTAACCCAGCAGTGAAAAATATTTTTGGAAAAATGATTGAAGGGAAGGCTAAAGGGGTTAAGGAATTTTATCAATCCAAAAGGAAAGATGTAACCCCAAATGAGACTAAAAAGGTTACACCCAAGGCTGGTCAGGCTTGGGTGGATATATTCTTCGTTGAATAGAAACCTGACTTGTCGGAGCTCCCAAGTTGGTAATCGCGGAGCGTGAATCGGCATCCTTCTTGTAAATTGTTTTGAGAAATGTGAATTGCCGGAACTCCCAGGATGGTAAGTGTGGAGTAGGAATCGCCACCTTGAGAATTCAACCAACAGATGGTAATTGGTTGAAAATGTTTGATAGTTGATCTTACAAGTGGTTAATCAAGGTCATTAAGTTGAACTTGATTTAACTATCTATTCAAAAGTTTTGGTAAACAAAGTGATGAAGTGACCCCAAACCTACAAGTGGTTGATATACAAACTTATTTTCCGGAAAAACCATTTTGATTAAAATAAACTTAAGTGTTTTGAAATCCTAATGGGAAAATAGTTTGTTGTGAGGGGGAGTTATGATTGTTTATGCCAAGTGGATGGAGAATTGAAGCAATTCATATCAGTTGTCATGTTCTTGTACAGTTTATGTTTAAGTTTTCTTTTAAATGTGTTTGAATTTTAGGGGGAGTATAAAAATTTCAGAAAATCCAAAAACATTTGAAAATTTGAAAAATCCAAAAACATGATAAAATGAAAAATGAGTTTTTTGTTGCATAAAAGAGGAGATGATAGTACATCAGTGGACTATCATAACATGCTAAAGAAATGTAAAGACAAAAATGCGATAAACAGTCTCACTACGGATGTGTCAGTAGATTTTTGCACATTTAGTAGATTGTGACGAGATATAAACCTAAATTTCAAACTTGCTTATCTCGTGGGGAACATTTCTTGGATATATGGGTAACCCCTGAAATCTTGTCTGAAAGGTCCCTCTTTCTAAGATACTAGGTCTTTATACTCTGTGATATCTGGGGTATTATACCGGGACTTCTGCTGAATGGAAATTCTAACCTAGTCCCTGTATAATACTTTCTGCAAAATGCTTGAAATATAGCAAAAGCCCTCAGCAAAAATGATTAAACATGTGTCAGATCATGATACCATATCAGAGGATTCAGACGATCCAGAACATTATTCAGATATAGTTTATTCGGAAGGTGAGGCCATAGGGGAGATCTATGTGAAGGGTTCTGATTCATGGGAGTCCCTTGGCAATTTACCCTTCTCTCCCCTTACTATTTACGATCCATGCCACTTGGAAAAAGCTGTTCATTGGATATGTGCAGACGTGACCATTCCAAATCTCATAGTTTCCTTCAATTTCGAGACTCATGAATTTGGGGAAATTCCGGGCCCGGCCCATGTGGGAAAGACTCATGCAAATCCATTTTATGATTTAAACCTGGTTGTTCTTGGTAACCGTCTTTCAGTTTTTGATCGTTTTACAACAAGACGAATGTTTAATATTTGGGTAATGAAGGAGTACGGCGTGAAGGATTCATGGAGTAGAGAATTTGTGTTTGACACCACTGCTTGTGGTGTAGATCTCTACCGTTTTTGTACACCTGTAACATGCAGAAACGATGGGGAACTTGTGGTGGTGAGTGTTCATGGTTTAATTGTATTTTATGACTTGTTGAAGAAGACGGGTAGAATCGTAGATCACCCGCCACTTATATTTCCAACTGGAGTAGTGATGCATACTCCTAGCTTAATGTCATTGAGGGATGTTGTGAGAGGTACCAACTTGGAAGTGGTAAATGTGGCACCAAGGTATGGAAATTTAGCCTCTTAATTCCTTCAACAACTATATATAGAAGCATGTTAGTTAAGCTTGGCTAAACAGGTGGGTCGGGTTGGATGATGGTTCGTAACAGTTTGGGTCAACTGGGTTACCGTAAAGGCGGGCTCTGAGCAAAGTGAGTTCAGCTCAGAACGAACCGTTTAAAAACTATCAATTGGTGTCGGTGAGACAACAGGTAGGGTGTTGTTATAATCAATGGTCGTGGGTGGTGCTATAAGAATGGCTCGTTTTTACCCTTTGTATAATTTGACAAACATTATAAGAGTGACTCGTTTTAACCCTTTGTATAATTTGAGTAGACCCACCCAAATTGACCTTCGTCTAATTTATTTATATCTTTTTATTATACAGGCTTGCTGATCCAAATTCGAGCGCGCGTAACAATCTAGAGATATCAACTTTCTCAGAGGAGGCCGGGGCTGCAAATTGAACCGTTGGATGTTCCTATCCTAACCGCTGTCATCTGATCTGACTAGCTGCATAGCGGGTTGATCGTGACCTTAAGGGGTTCAATCCTAGTAGTTTTGTACCAACAGTTTATTACCTTATGTGTTCTGGTACTAGTTTTTAATGTTTAAATGTTTGATGACTTTTGTTTGGTTTCTGGGCTAGTTCTTCTTTTATATTAATTAATAGTAAAGTAATAGTAATTTGCATTTGGTTAAGCTGGGTTGTGTGTGCTTGTTGTTACTTTGTTTAATCAAATCTGTTAACTGTCATGTTTGGTTGGCTTAACGAAAATGTTGGTTCGACCACTAAGATTTTAGACAACTGACCAAACCGGTTGGGTTGGCCGGACAAGCCAACATGGTTCTGTTTAACATAAGAGTAGAGAAAATAATCAGTTAAATGTATATTAAAATTACAACCATTGTTTGGCTATTATTCGACCTCCAACGTTGTTTTACACCTGCAATATGCAGAAACAACGGGGAAATATGTAGGAGTCGTTCGCATATAAATAAAACAGAACAGATTTATTAAATAATTACAATATAGAAATAAAAGAAAGCTGAAAATTACAGAACTATTATAACTGAAAAATCATAATACAAGGACAAAAATGAAGCAGAAAATAAACGAGTCTTGTATTTAACATAGGGCCTTAAAACAAATTTCGAGTCTCCCAAGAGAACTCGTTTTGTTTCCCAGGGTACAACAGTCGGAGCAGTAGTACTATCGGAGCAGCCTTGAGGACCCGAAGAATACCATGAGAAGAGCAAGAGAAGGATCAGAAATAGGGATGAGCAAATCCCGATCCCGAAAATCCTGATCCCGAATTTCGCCAAAACTGGGTATCGATACCGATACCGAAATATGTCGGTACGGTAGCGGTATATCAAGGTAAAATCGGTATTTTACCGGTACCGTCCTGATCCCGAAAATATTGATACCGGAAATGCCAAAAAGTGGATACCGTTTCTGGTACCGAAATCGATGTGATGCTGCATTTATATAGCAAGTGGGGAAACTGGTGTTGGTGAAACTAGTGTCATTTGCAATGGATGTGATGTTGTATTTATACAGCATCTGAGATGAAACAGCAAAAACAAATTAAATAAGAGAATTAAATTTCATTAAACGTTTTCAATGCACTTTAAATCGTCATTTAATTCTAAGTCAAAACCGTAGACTCGTCTGTTTCAAATGCTGAAATGAAACTGTCCAGTCATTAAAGTCTGGAAGCTTCTGTCTCGTGCGCGCGCCACTTTGGTTCACTTTCATGCGCGCAGGTCACCAGTGAACATATACGATCACGTCACACAGTCGTGCCGTATTGGCTCACTTTGGTGCGCCACGCGCGTCACATCAGTGTCCATGCGCCACTGCGCGCAGACCAGCCTGGTCATGCGCCATGTACCCGTGCGCCCGCCTGCCACGTCATACGCCAAGGCTTACCTGCCACCTTGTCCTTACAGCCCTTGTGCTTCACCACACGCACGGTCGAAAATACAAAGGCGGCTCGCGGCGTTGCGAGCGTGCGAAGTGCAAAGTGCGTCATCAAAGCGCCACATTGCGCCTATCGCCCACGCCACGCACACGCGTGTGTGCGAGTTAGGGTGCTCCGCACCTTTCGCGAGTACACTAGTGTGTGCTTCCATGAAACAATAAGGATGAAGTGCTCCCACTTAAATACCTTTTTAAGTTTCATCTCCTCCAATGTGGGACAAGGTGTCACTTTTCCATTATTTCAGCATTCAACATGTGGGACGATGTGTCACTTTACCATTATTTCAGCATTCAATGTTTCAAACACCAAACTTTAAGCATCGATATCTCATTCATCTTAGCTCCATTTTGGACGTGGTTTAGTTCGCTACGAAGTTCTTCCAACATATAACACAAACCCACAAATAAATATATGAAATCCCCTCCGTTTCTTATATTTATTTCTAGTCCAAAATTAGAAAAAATGTATTTCCTTTATTTGTGAAAATTGTTATTTTCAAAAAGTTTCCAACCAAATAGTGATGGTAAATGAACATGGTTATATTTTATTACAGGGCTTGTTAACGAGCAAGGGCAGAATTGTAAAATACCTACCACTTCAATCTTCATGGAGTTTAGGATACTTCCTTCACGGGTTGGTTCCGGTACAAACCATATTTATCCTACAAACCGTAAGAACAGATCCTAGTATTTAAAAAAGTTAAATTAGCTCATACTAAAACAATACATACATAAAAGTAGCACCTTTGAATTATATTAGCACATGAAAATTAATCAAGATAATTGATTTTAGCATATATGTGAAATGATATCAACACTTTTCTTTATCAGCACATTGAAAACAAAATGAAGATCCAAATAAAAGAAAAATGCAATTTGCGTCCCTGTGGTATGTGCCAAACATCAACCTGAGCCCCTAAATGCAAATTTTGGTTTTTTGAGCCCCTGACCTTATAAATTCATAACACTTTGAGTCCTTCTGTCACACTGTCGTTTGTTTGATTGTTTGACCCAGGGGTAAGACCGTCTTTTGTCATCTCTTCCCTTCTAAAAACCCCAATTTCTCCTATCTTTCTTCTGTTGTTGCATCTCTCCTTCTTCTCTACTACCAGCAGTAGTAGTTAGGGTTTCATTATCCTCTTTCTATCTCTCTCTCTCTCTCTCTCTCCACACTTCCTTTAATACAGTTACTCAGATTTATACCCTTGCCTCTTGCTCCATCCAATCATCGATGCGCTTATGCATCGTCACTTGACTTGATTTGAATTCGAGTCTCTGTTACTGCCATTGCCGATTTCTCAATTTGAATCTAGTTTCTGCAATGAAAATGGTGGTTTCTGGACCGTTAACACCTGGACAGGTATACATATTAACTGCTATTGCTATTGCTAATGCTAATGATAATGATAATGCTATGTTGAAAATCTATTGTTGATTAGTTCGATTTGGCATCTGTCGGTGTGTAGTTGTTAGGTTCTAGTTTTTTTGTTCTTGAGCTGTAGATAATTGTAGATTACTGTGTGAAGTGTGAACTTTGATGAGTTCATTAAGTGTAATATTCAATTATTGCATAATTGCTCATTGTAGTTAGTTGGTGCAATAACTTGTTATAGAGTTTCCTTTTCAGCTTTAAGATTGTTTGCTCTGTTTTGATTATTGTTTGCTCTGTTTCCTTTTCAAACCGTATTGTATCAATACGTGTTGGATGGAAACAAGAAAAGTAACAATTAACAAATACAAGTGTAAAGAACAAACAGAGAAATATGTTAAGTTTAAATACCTGGTGTCATGTGGTATATGTAGTAGATGTAATTTTGTTGTCATATCAATCCAGTATACTGTGTACTTCACAAATGCAAACACAATTTACAAACGTCATGTGTTAGGACCATTTAGAAGAGTTGAAATTTGAATGTTACACAGTGAGGCTGATCATGGACAACAGCTTGATCTTTGTTAGAATCACTTTAGTATTTAACCCTTGTTAGTACATGACCATTTTACCTGCCATATGTTGTTTACAGTGAGGCTAATCATGGACAACAGCTTGATCCGATGAAGTTTAGGTGAAGTGGTGGTGGTGGCAGATAGGTGGTGGTGGCAGGTGGATTATGCTGGTGATGGGGGTAGTTGCTGGTGGTAGGATAATTAGAGAGAGAGAGAAGTAGTAGAGGGGTTATTTCATGGTGTTTGTATTATTTAGTAAAAAAAAAAATTTTGAGAAAAAAAGCAAGAAAAGAATTTAGGGGCTCAGGTTGATGTTTCACTCATACCACAGGGACTCAAAGTGTTATGAATATATGCAAAAAGATGGTCTTACCCCTGGGTCAAACAGTCAAACAAACGGCAGTGTGACAGAAGGACTCAAACTGTTATGAATTTATAAGGTCAGGGGCTCAAAAAACCAAAATTTGCATTTAGGGGCTTAGGTTGATGTTTGGCACATACCACAGGGACGCAAATTGCATTTTTCTCTCCAAATAAAGAATTAATTGCTTGTTAGCATAGTTATAAAGAATTCAAGATAATTGATATTATTTAGGTTATCATTTTACCATTTCTCTATAATTGGTTGGATGACACATGTCACTTTTTAAATGGTTGTTACAGTTTGTATACGAAATGTGGTTTGTATTTGATTCTACTTCCTTCACTATATACCACCCCAATCACATTGCGCTACGTCATCGAGTAAATTGCCACAACGCCGACGAATTTCAAGCGGCCCCATCACCATGCCGCCCTCTGGTTTCGACGTGGTTGAGGCAAGGCCGGGCCGGAGGGTGTGCGGGATGGGCGACGGCTCAGGGCCCAAACCCATCGAGGGGCCAAATTTTTTTGTTTTTGTATTAGTTTTACACTGTAAAGTTAGAATATATACGTAATAAATCAAAAAATGCCATTGTGAAGCACTTGGATTGGTGGTTTGAAAGTCACCTTAATAAGAAGACACGAGTTCTAATCCTGGCATTCTCAGTTATATTTAATTTTTTTTTCTTCAAAACCTTTTATATCATTCCACATGAAAAAGGGCAATTACAAAGCAATGGCAGGTAGTCGGGCAACAAGTTGCGCCGCCACCCCCTTTTGAATAGAAAAACCAATTCTACTAAATACAAAGTTTGAAACCTTTAGCGACGAAGAATTACTATTAACGACTTTTTGAACCCGATTCAAGAGTCGTACAGCGTTAGGAGCGAGACCACCAAAGGTATCAAACGCAAACGGGACAAACACATGTTGATTCTCCCGGCAAGCTTTGTCATGTTTTGCCACTTTGCTCGCCTCTGCCTTGAGCACCGCTTGCCCTACGACAAAGCCCTTGTCCTTGAGTCCGACAAGGGGGGAGACTCCAGTTAGATCTACACAAGCGTGTTTCCCCCCTTCCCATCCAAACACAAGGATGTCCGCCGGGCGTAAAGTGGACCTCCCCTCTAAGGGGTCAGTAAGGAAATTTACTGGAGCCTCCTTTTTGGCAGAGATCCCGGCCCGCTTAAGAACATCACATAACACATCTCTCACCCAATCATGCCGATATTTAAACCCTGATAGCTCTTTACAGTGGATCGCGTGCTCGCCGAAAGAATCCAAACACGCTTTGCGGCATACCGGACATGGCTCGTCAACTGGGAACAAAGGAATCATCAGTCGGTATCTAAGGATAGCACGGTATTCCACAGCCGACATGTGTTGCCCCAAGCCTTCAATTGGTGTGACAGACAGAAAATCCTGAGCATGTGGGGCACGTAGACATTCAAACACAGCTCTTTGCCGAGGGGATAATACAAACTTCTCTTCAAACCTCTTGACAATTTCTCCATATATGGCATTCGCCAGAATTTTCTGGGATTTAGGAGGGGCGGTGTCTTTAATGTAGAAACCGCCAATATCAAGGTCGGGAAGAGAACTATGCAAAAGGTCCAACGCACTCTTGTAATCGGAGTCTAAAACATCCCCACCACATTCTCGGAGTATGTGGTCTTGTAAACCCCAAGATTGGGCCCTTGAAGCCACGAAAGCATATGAAGAGGCATCCTCGGCCGTACAAATCCCTAAGCCTCCGAACCGGGTCGGGAGAGAAGCCAACCTCCACTGGAGATCACCAAAAAAGGCACCCCCACAAACAACAATATCCTCTAATGCTCCCCGGAGGCCTTCATCAAAAACAGAGACAGCTCCCCTGACCAAAGAAGGTTGACACGTTCGAAGACCAAACAACAATTTAGCAACACTCATACAAGAACGAAGTAAGAGGAGCTCGCTCTGAGGGTCTCGTAGGCGTTTAAGGCACCTCATCAGCTAGACTGCACAGTTCGATCTTTTAAGAGCCATACCACTAATAAACTCTGCATCACGACTAATGGCACCCCCCAGGAGTTTCACACCCAGCATCGGCCTCCCAATCCCCTGAGGGAATAAGCCCTCCTGAACCTTACACCATTGCAGGTTGGCCAAAAAACTTCAGTTTTCTTTATATTAAGTTGAAGCCCTAAGGAAGGACCCTCAGCTCTGATGATATCTAAAGCATTAGCCACTTGGGTGGCATCTCCAATAAGCATTCCGTCATCTAGGTACCAGGCGTGAAATAGAAGTTTGCAGCGATCCCTTATTCGGTGAACGAGGGGGTGTAGAACAAGGGCAAAAAGGAGGGGCCCCAAGGGATCCCCCTGCTGAACGCCAGTAGAAGACCAAATATACTCATCCCCCACATATAATCTAGCTGGTTGACCATATAAAAAATCGACCCACGTAGAAATAGAAGGACACCTTTTCCTGACCTCGTACAGTAAGGCTGTCCTATCAACCAAATTAAAAGCGTTCGAAAAATCAACAGTAAGCATAGCAAGAGACCCATCTTGGTGGTACTCATTAAGGAACCTGTTCGCACTATGAAGAACGGCCTCTGCCCCACACGGAATCCCTACCCCAAACTGGAAATCGCCAAGGTATTTGGCCATCTCCTTCCCAACACCTTTCATAGCCACCTTGGAGATCACCCTCCTCCAAATCGACCCAACAGCGATAGGCCTAATCCCATTATCCGGTTTGAGAAGAGGTGTAAGAGGAGCAGAAGCAACAAACTCCGCCAGACTCCTCGGGCACCTCCCCCCCAAGCACAAATTAACCATAGCTGAAGTAGCCCTAGGCAGGCTATCAGCAATCACAGACCCCTCCCCACAAAAAGCATCTAAAAGATGTTGGGCCCTTAAGCCGTCTCTCCCGCACGATGTACCTTTGGGGAAAGATTTAATACACCCGAGCACACAATCGGACTCCACCACAATAGGAGGCTCAGAAGGCAAGGAGGCAGGCATGGAAGGAGGGGGCATACATGGGTGCTTAGCCACTAAAGCCTCCAGAGTATTCTTATTGAGAGGGGCGACCCCCGAGGAGCATAAAACCTTAACCGCTACAGTGAAATGACCATCAGCAACCTTACGTAAACATTGTTTCACATTGGTCCCCCCACACTCATTATCATCCTCAGTGCCCTTTTTGATTCCATCGGTAACCCCCCTCGCGGGTTGATCAAACAACAATTGGACAAGAGTGGCAAAACCCTCACGATCACCCCACTGAGCCAAAGACCGCTGGATGCTAAGGCACTGGCCCGTCTTCCTATTGCCCGACCTCTTGTCCTGACGACCAACAGGCTTGAACACCCGCAAGGTGCAACGTGGTAATATCAAAAGTCGAACCCATGCCTCAACAGAATCAGGCATAGCAACCACCTTGTCCAAAGCTGCAGTTAAGACTTGGGCAAATGCCATACGACAACTAAGGGGGATACTCTTAACAGTCTTGATGGGAAGAGAGAAAACACGGTCAAGCAAAGCAATATCTACACCCAACTCTTCCGACGAGGTATCAACGTTTTCAACACCGGGTCTAGTGATGCCAACAATGAAACCCTGTTCATCTCTCTCACCTGGCACAAACCGAATAACCTTATCCTCATGGTGGCATGCCCGACTGAAAGCATGAGGGCACATACACTCACCACATAACCATTGTCCGGACACCCTCAAAGCTTCACAAACAGAGGTAAAAAGATTAAGATCGTCAGCAATTGCACATCTCAAAGAATCTTTCCTCTCGTCTGAGCCCAAATGGTGACTCTTGATATGTGCCATTAACCTTGGGAATCCCTTAGCCCCCACCAAGCCATCGGGGCAACAATGAAACCGTCGGAAAGGACAAGGCCAGAAACCGCTACCATTAGAACCAACCATAACAAAACTAAGTAAGCAGAGTCGACACTTAGATAATGTCGCGTACGCCACCACCAATAAAGAAAACCCAACCCAAAAGGAAACGCAGCTGATGGGTCAAAAGGTAATTGAACCACTACGCTAAAAAACCCCAAAGAAATCACCTAGGCATTTCGTCGAACACCTTGCGTGCGAAGAAGAAAAACATAAAAACTTTTAAGTAGAACAGGTTCTTGATCGGAGCAAAGGCCTAAAGGCCTAAAAATTTTTGAACATTTTTGTAGACGCGCTGGGCTGAGGTTTCCATGCCTCTTCCACGCGGTCTACACCGTGTGTTCTAAAAGCGATAAAGCCCCTTTAAAGACTTTGTGTAATGGTGTTGGAGCCTACCCAAACACGCCCTGCAGATGCAATCTCTCCGGCACCATGTGAAGATGCTAACAAACGGTATGAAGTTAAACCTCAAATATGTTCCCTTTCAATCTTACAAACAAATGAGTTAACATCTCACTTCATGTCGCTATGTATCAGGCACCGATTCATGCTCTAAACATAAACCCTAACCTTCACATTGCTGCATCTGTAAGTATCATCTTCGTATCTAATCGTAATTTATTTATGTTTGTTTCATGGTTACACATATTTTCTCATTCAATATTGTTGGATAGATTGGTATTAA
This sequence comes from Helianthus annuus, assembly GCF_002127325.2. Taxonomy (NCBI): domain Eukaryota; kingdom Viridiplantae; phylum Streptophyta; class Magnoliopsida; order Asterales; family Asteraceae; genus Helianthus; species Helianthus annuus. The sequence continues at coordinate 67,122,420 of NC_035442.2, forward strand.
CATAGAATCCGGTACATCTAGTTTCTGATTTTTTAGAAAGATATTGCACACAATATTGCAAGAAACACTGCAATTTTACAGCAATTATTATATGTTTTGGCTTGGAACAAATGGATTTTACACACTATAAAGTATGATTTCAGTAGTTGCTCATGACAAACAAGACTATAATAAAAATCATATACAGTAGAGTATGATGAGTCTAGCATACACTGTTAGTTAGGACCGGAAATGATGCAATACGCACACACATTAACGGTAAACTTTGTTGGATCGTTCCGGTGACCCTAAACAGTCAGTATGAGTAGTTCATCATCATTTACAAAGGCGGAATCAATGCAAACAATGTCAAACAGCTTGTTCCTTTTCAAGTCTTTTCTATTACTGATTTCCTGAGCTTTTACACGTTCAAATGACAAACGGACAGCACCTCGACTCAGAACATATGACCTGATTCCGCTCCAAATGAACACACACATCTCCTATATATAGTGTTCCTGATTCCGCTTGAAACATCCCCAAGCGGAACCTGATTTCGCTCCAAACACATTCAAGCGAAATCAACATGTAAGTTCAAGCGGAATTATAAACATCAGATTTCGCTTGAAATGACCTAGTGTCATTTCAAGCGGAATTACATCAAATTCACACTTTCTAGATTTCCGTGCCCTGATCTATCTAGTTCTAGACATAAGACTCGATTAAGACGAAGTTAACAGACACTAGATGCACCAACAAACTTAAAGAAAGCCGAACATAGATATTTACGTGGTTCGGTTAGTGTGATCTACGTCCATGGTGTACAACTAGTGATTCATTCTATTCAGGTGCTCAAGGAATTACAAAGGCTCTACCATCTATTTATGATTACTAGATTAGGGTTACAGACTTTGGGAACAAGAAACGTTAATTTAGGTAGCCTGTCAAGTTAACCGATTTGGAGTATTAGGGCTGGCTGACCTTAGGATGAAGCCTCCACAAATCCCAACAGGCCAACATACACCTTACGTATATGCGTCTATCTGTATGTATGTGTGTACCTCTTTATAACAACAGAGGCGTCCTGAGGATTTAAGTGCCTCGGCCGAGCAAAGAAAAGGCCCTTTGGCCTAATGAATTATATAAGATATTTTTAAACGACGATTAACCTTAGAGCAATAAACATAGCAAAATACAGGGTTGCTAAATTCACTGGTTTCTAATGTGTCAAATACCTTCAACACCATATAAAGTTCATCATCATCAATATCCGATCTTTAGTTTTTTTTTTACTTTTTATTATTAATTACACTAGATAGATGTTTGGATAACGGATATGGATCAAAATAAGACTAATGAATGTGCTGAGGATACGTGAGATCTTGGATGAAATCCTTGTGGAGGCAAAGGACCAAGCGGGAGAATGATAACTACATTTGAAGAGGCAACATCTTCAACGGTATGTGTGATTTCCTTTTTGATATTTACCAAAACGTTGAACCATCCAAGGAATATTATTGTGTTGACTTAGTAAAAGGTTAGTAAGAATTTTCACTGGTTCACTAAACCTAGTGGGTTAGTAGGAAATTGAAGGTTGGTGGATTCATCTATTGACCTTGAGAAAGAGTTTGATGCTGATCTAATGAAGGTTTTCCACTTAGGTCAAAGTACTACTTTTGGAAAGTGATTTCAGTACACGCCTACACGATCGGTTATTTGATTATCACTAGGAAGTTCCCTAATATATAGCATATATAATATATGTATATATAGTATATATAACATATGTTTCTAATTTATAATTATATGGGTCCTATTGGATTGTATGAATGGTATTACTAATTGATTTATAGTCATTTTACTTGAAAATATGATTACATGATTCATGAAAATGAAATATAACATATTATATAAAATTGAAAAATATTACATGTTTTATATAATTAAAAAAATATTATATATACACATATACCGTTGGTTTTAAAAAGCGTGCCTGAGGCGCGAGGCGCACTCGCCCCAGCGCCTTATGCAACCTGAGGCGCAGGCTGTACAGAAAGGTTAATATATAATCTCCTTGCGCGTCGCGTATGTAAAGCCCGCTGCTTTTGCGCTTTGCGCCTAGGTTTTAGACCTCGTCACTTTTGTGCGCTTTGCGCCATTTAAAACCAAGCGTATATCCAAAACCAAACTATAAAAGCCGGTTATAAAAAAGTTCACTACTGAACCATTATTTTCTCTATTAGTTCAGTTAATTTGGTTATGATTTAGTTATTTGGTTTTTCTGCTCACTCCTAGCATTATATTCATGACAAAATCATAGTTTTTCGATGGTTGAGTCATGATCGCATTAATGCTATTTAATATCTCCCAATCCTCTATAAATGACCTACCCCAATTGCTTTGAGATCATCGAACCGGTGGTTGCTCCTACGTACAAAACCCTAAAATCAATGGCAGCAAATGACCGATCCCTGATTGAGCTCCCAAATCTCAATCTGGAAGATGTTCTTTCAAAGCTGCCATTACCATCTCTCATTGCTTGTTGCGGTGTTTCCAAGTCCCTCTTGAATCTCATTAAAAATGATTCAGATTTTGCACGAATGCATTTTGCAAAATCAGAACCCCAATTAATGACTCAGATTCAGAGGCACCCGGGTTCAAGTATCTACTTGATTGATTTGGATACTGATACAACTTCGCGAGTTGAAGTTGAGCCTAATTTCAACATCCCGTTAGATGGTTTTTATATAACACAATCGTGTAACGGATTACTTCTTTTGGAGAGAATGAGCAAAGCTAAAGGTGTTCACCGGTGTATGCTATACAATCCTGTTACAGGTGAATGCACACTGCTTCCTGAAATTAAACATGTTTATATAGACGCTACGTTTGTGTTTCTTTACTGCCCGAAAACAAACCAGTTTGAAGTTGTCTGTTTGAATCCAGATTCAGATGTTTCATCTGATTCAGATCATGATCCCGATACTGATTCAGACCCAGAAGTTAATTCTGATTCGGAAATGGTGTATCCAGAAGATGATGTGATGGGGGCGATCTATGTAACGGGGTCTGACTCATGGGAGTCTCTTGGCAAATTACCCTTTTCTCCTCACCATCCATGCCACTTGGAAAAAGCTGTTCATTGGATATGCGTGGACGGTACCGTTCCATATTTCATAGTTTTCTTCAATTTCCAGGCCCGGCCCAGGTGGTGCTGGCTCATCCATATGCAAATGATTTTTTAACCTTGGTTGTTCTTGGTAACCGTCTTTCAATTTTTGACCGTCTTACAGAAGCAACAAAGTTTAATGTTTGGGTAATGAAGGAGTATGGCGTGAAAGATTCATGGAGTAGAGAATTTGTGATCGACACCACTGTTTGGGGTGAGTACGACCTCCACTGGTGTTTTACGCCTGTGATATGCAGAAACAATGGGGACGTAGTGATGGTTAGTATATTTGGTTATATTTTATTTTATGACTTGTTAACAAAGAAGGGTAGAATCGTAAATCACCGGCGACTTTGGACTGCAATGACGCATACTCCTAGCTTAATTTCATTGAGGGATGTTGTGAGAGGTACCAACTTGGAAGTGGTAAATGTGGCACCAAGGTATCAATCAATATATACCTTGTTTCAGATACAAGATGTTAATTTCCTTTATAAAAGTTATATATATATTATATATATTTTGTATTATACAGGGTTGCTGATCCAGGGTTGAATCTGGAGTTAGCAGCAACTTTCTCAGAGGTCGGACTACAAGTTGGACTGTTGCCTGCCGATCCAACTACTCTTGCTTGGCAGATTAATTCTAGTATGAAACAAATAAGGTTTTTAATCATGGTATGTCAAATGTAAAGTCGAATGAGACCAAAATCGACAATGTATAACCTTTTATGTTGTGGTACTAGTTTCATGTTCAAATGTTTTGAGGAATTATGTTTGGTTCTTCATATGTTGATAGCAGTTTGGTTTTTATCTTTACAGTTTGGTTATACTAGATAAACCGGTGCAGTTAAACTAGCCAGCTTTAAAGGTTGTTATTTGTATTAATATTTATAATGACAAAATTGGTTATTGAACACTATACATGTAAGTTTTTATTATTATGTGTATAATACTGTCTTGAACGTTAGAGTGCCCTTAGAGAAAAAGCTCCCTAGCTCTCTAAATAAGAGTTTCATGTGGTTACAGTTCATCTATGACCAAACAAAAGGAGGAAACGTATTATACAACATCATAGACTGTTAGTTATTAAATAGTAGTGGGGTTAAACTAAACATGTCTGATAGTCTAGGGTTATATATGTTAATACCTAACAAGGGGTTGTAGGAATTTTCGTGTAACTTTTAGAAAAGAGTAAATTGCCATTTTAGTCCCTGAGTTTTGTCCAAATTTGTCAGTTTAGTTCAAATAGTTTTTTTTGTGCATCTGGGTCCCTGACTTTTATATTTTGTTGCCATTTTGATCACTTTGCCTAACTCCATCCAAAAACTCCATCTTTAACCAGGGGTATTTTGAGGATTTTCATTTTAAATGTTTTTAATTGCCATTTTGATCCAATTCAAAAAATATCAAAAAAATTCAAAAAAATCAAAAAAATTCCAAAAAATAATAAAAATTCTAAAAAATCATAAAAATTCTAAAAAATCCAAAAAATTCTAAAAAATCCAAAAAATCCATTTTGGCGCGAACCGTTTCGACTCGTACCGTTTCGAAGCTGAACCATTTCGACGCGAACTGTTTCGACCCGTATCGTTTCAAGCCGAACCGTTTCAAGCCGAACCGTTTCGACCCGTACCGTTTCGAACCGAACCGTGCCGTATCGAACCGAACCGTTTCGAGCTGAACCGTTTCGAACCCGAACCGTTTCGACGCGAACCGTTTCGACGCGAACCGTTTCGACTCGTACCGTTTCGAAGCCGAACCGTTTCGACCCGTACCGTTTCGACCCGAATCGTGCCGTATCGAACTGAACCGTTTCGAGCTGAACCGTTTCGAAGCCGAACCGTTTCGACCCGTACCGTTTCGAAGCCGAACCGTTTCGACCCGTACCGTTTCGAAGCCGAACCGTTTCGACACGTACCGTTTTGAGCCGAACCGTTTCGACCCGTACCGTTTCGAACCGAACCGTGCCGTTTCGACCCGTACCGTTTCGAAACGGTACGGTCGAAACGGCACGGTTAGATACGGCACGGTTCGGTTCGAAACGGCTCGGTTCGATACGGCACGGTTCGGTTCGAAACGGTACGGGTCGAAACGGGTCGACTTGAAACGGTTCGGGTCGAAACGGCTCGGTTCGATACGGCACGATTCGGTTTGAAACGGTACGGGTCGAAACGGTTCGGCTTCGAAACGGTTCGTGTCGAAACGGTTCAGCTCGAAACGGTTCGGGTTCGAAACGGTTCAGCTCGAAATGGTTCGGTTCGATACGGCACGGTTCGGTTCGAAACGGTATGGGTCGAAACGGTTCGGCTTGAAACGGTTCGGCTTGAAACGGTACGGGTCGAAACGGTTCGCGTCGAAACGGTTCAGCTTCGAAATGGTACGAGTCGAAACGGTTCGCGCCAAAATGGATTTTTTGGATTTTTTAGAATTTTTTTAGAATTTTTATGATTTTTTAGAATTTTTATTATTTTATGGAATTTTTTTGATTTTTTGGATTTTTTTTTTGATATTTTTTGAATTGGATCAAAATGGCAATTAAAAACATTTAAAATGAAAATCCCCAAAATACCCCTGGTTAAAGATGGAGTTTTTGGATGGAGTTAGGTAAAGTGATCAAAATGGCAACAAAATGTAAAAGTCAGGGACCCAGATGCACAAAAAAAAACTATTTGGACTAAACTGGCAAATTTGGACAAAACTCAGGGACTAAAATGGCAATTTACTCTTTAGAAAATAATTTTAGTCAATTTGTCAAACAAACTGAACACAGCGGAAAAACATGTACACGAGGTTCGGTTCTAAACCGATTCCACCAGTGATCTTGTTACAATCAAAATAGGTTAAAATAAAATAAAGAATCGTGACATCCAAGAAAGACACCTTGGTTCAACGAACGATCTCGCTAGATGATCGTTGACCACGAAATCATGTTTGTTCGTTTGAAACGATTTCAAACGAAACCTTTAAACTAAAGAAAAATAAAGTTCAAAAACTTTACTTACCTTTTTGCATAAACGAAGAAAACAAAAGAAGGTTTACTTGTACTAGAGTCTTGATCTCCAACCTTGAAACTTCAAACAAATCACCTTCTCTCCTTTCGTTCCCCACGAATATTATGAATCTGATTGTGTTTTAAAAACCCTCTAATATTTGTTGGGTTTTTATATGGTCACAACAGGGTATAGATATTTAGATATGTATATGCAACATCATCTATCATCAATTAATTCAAAACACAATCCCCTTTTTCATAATTCCGTATATTGAGGAATCTAGATTTAATAAGAGGTCTTTTTTTCTTTATTATATATATATATATATATATATATATATATATATATATATATATATATATATATATATATATATAATTTATTATAATTAACAAATTAATTATAACATATCTTATTAAATCCGGCTCTCCGTAATTATTCTAAATAATTACCCGTTTCTTTTATTACGATTGTTATTTCGTGATCCGTGATTAACTATTAAAACACCGTTAGTTGTTCGTTGCCCAAAGTGTAACTCTTTGGGTCGTACCTTGACGGCAACGTTGAATTATAATCGACAATTGAACATCATATCCAACAATCTCCCACTTGGTCGATTGGTTGATTAAGTTTTAACGTAGACAATAGTGGGTGCCTAGTTGCATCATATTGCCCCCGGCAAGGTATGACAAATTTATGTCAACTAATTCTTTGCACTAATCAAATCTTTGGTTATGCAAATACTATAGCCCTGGTTATCGACTTATTTATCCCTCTGTATTGAACACTTGTTGAACATGAGACATGGATCCAATTCATTCTCATATATTATTCAACCATTTCTAATTTCGTTCCTGATTTGAAGTGGTTTATCAAACTACTACTAGTTCGAGCGTGGCCACGCGTTTAACACTAGTTCAAACCAACGAAAGGCGCCAGTGTCACACCCCAACCGATGGCGGAATCATCGGGGCGCGGCACTGAGCGAAACAGATTGTCCAGAAGTTTCCACAACAACTATTATTACAAATTCAGTTATATGATACGTCCCATACCGTATCCCAAATAAATAAACAAGTTATCATAGAAAGCAACTAGGCAAATAAATTCCGTTCCGACAACTCAGATTCAATTATTATTACCGACAAATGTTTATTATTTCTAGACTCCCTAGCCTCGATTTCATCACCACGCGCCTAAGCATCCTAGCAACTTAAGCACCTGTCACATACGTTAAAATAAAGTCAATACATATAATGTAAAGGTGAGCACACAAGTTTAGTAATAGCATATAGAGTTTGAATAGTTTACGCATAACCAGGCACGTACACAGAGGAAAACGATGCATGTTAATTATCGACATGGGACCATTGATACCAACGACTGCGGGTTGACCGTCCGAGACGGTTCGCAATACATGATTACCACCGTAATCCATGCAAGTAATTGTCCTTAACAACCCCCGTGTGAACGAGTGCTGAGTCCAAACTATAGTACTATGTTGCTAAGGCAGGTAGATAGCACTCCACGTGTAAACATAATAAACAGCATTCATTTAGTCAAATAGCACATGCATTCGGTTAGCGTTCAAATAGTTTGTGTTTAATTGTGATTTGATAAGTAACGTATGTAACACCCAAAAGTGCTAAAAGCAAAAAGTGATCGAGTATACTCACAGTGATTGATTGTGGATTGAAGGGAGCGCTGAGAGTAAGATTAGCCTGAATGGTTCAATAGCATAACGATAAGTAACGCGGAAAAGTAAACAAGTATGGATGGATCGAATGGGCTGGTCGATCGAACGGCAGGTTCGATTGAACGACCCGTTCGATCGGCTGGTATATTCGATTGGACAGTCACGTTCAATCGGCCGGTAGGCTCGATCGGCTGGACCATTCAAGTGGATTGTTTCTTCCTCTGGTGTGTTTGTGTTAGAGGATTTGAACTTTTGAAGTTTTTGTTGCAGTATTTGAGAACACTGAAGTGTTCCTACCTTTCAAGTCGATCGATCGAACGGTTCGTTCGATCGGCTAGCTCACTCGATCGGCTAGGAGCTTCATGGTTAGTTCCCAACTGAATGTCACTCGATCGAACAGTCTGTTCGATCGGCTGGCATTCCCTACTACGAACGAGTTGTGAAAACGATTAAGTGTTGAAGCATAGTATCTCATGATCCGAACAGTAATGTTTACCAATCGTGTGACCTATTCGATCGAACATTACTTTGTCAATACTATACTTCAAAAGTTTGGAAAAGTGGGACGCCATGTGCTAGCCGATCGGCTGGCCCGGTCGATCGGCTGGTGTGTCCGATTGGCTGGGCTGTTCGAACAGCCTAGCCGTTCGGCCAGCATTTCTGACCTGGTCGGCCTTTCGTCTAACACTTGTCTGTTTGTTTATTTGTCATTCTTTCAAGGTAACTTGACAACGTGTTGAACTATGATAACCTCCGTTCTTACTTGTTTCCTTGGCTCGAACAGGAATCACCCAAGTCCGGCCGGTGAACGGTTCGGAATGTCGGTTTAAAGTTTAACCCGAAATCGGTGAACCTTGTTCATAGAATCTGAATCTTGAACCCTTTAACTGTTTGAATGATTAGTTAGCCGGTTCAAGCTTCGTTTCTATTGATTTGAAGGCATTGAGTGTAGAAGAGTTGAAAGAAAGTTGGAATTCCTTCTTTCAATCCTTCACAACTTGTGAATGTTTAGATCTTTGGTAGATCTTAGCTTATTTATGTGGAAATCGGTTAGATCTAAGCTAATCATAGTTGAATTAGGCCAAAACATGATGTTCTTGAAGAACACCATGATGACATCACCCAAGAATACTTAGATCTTGGTGATTTCACGGTTAAAATCCAAGTTTTGAAAGATAGAAAGGTGTAGAATCAAGTAATGATCAAGATCGTACAAGAATTAGAGTGAAAACTTACCGTATTTGGGAGAAATCTGAGAAAACGTGAAGAAGATAGCTGGTTCGGTCAGAGCTTTCCAAAAATGGAAAGTATGATAATGACAGCCCTATTTATAGGCTCCAAAAGAGGTAAGTGTCAGCCGATCAGCCAGGAGCTCCGATCGAGTGGGCTGCTCGATCGGCTGGCAAGATGCTAGCCGATCGGCTGGCCTGTTCGATCAGGTTGTCTCCTGTTCAATCCGCAACACGCTTTGAGTATTTTGCGACGATTTTCGACGTTTCGATTTCGATGGACGATGATACGAATACGATAGAGTTTCCTAGTCAAATTACTTTCAGTCCCAACTACTATATCTAACATACAATCTTCTATAAGTTACGTTTCGATGTCAGTTTCGATTGAGTTCGATTGCTTTTCGAGTTTCGATTCGATTTTCGATTGATTTGCTTGAATACCACACCAAACATAAAGTAAACATGCACAAGTAACACATAAGGCACACACACACATATATCAATACCATAATTTGCATAATTCGAGTCTCGAGTTCGATTGGTTGTTAGATCGGTTTGATTACTGATTAGTTAACTTTATCGCGTTGTTACTTCCTATCATTCTCAGTCGTAGGTCGGTTCGCTTTTAAAACACATTCGATTACTTCGATTCTTGCTGATTACAACACTTACTCCACATAATACAACTAAAACATAAAATCGACTATCTACAGTCAAAGAAAGTCTGAGTTGACTTGGACTTTGACTTTGACTTTGACATTCGAAAACACGGGGTGTTACAGCCTCCCCTTGTTTAGGGAATTTCGTCCTGAAGTTAGGCCGAAGGCTACACGACACCGTGATTTACCAATTTGATACTTTAGATCTATTTATTTAAACAGCTGCGGATACTTGGCCTTCATGTCGCTTTCGAGTTCCCAAGTGAACTCCGCGCCTCGTTTGCCTTCCCATCGGACCTTCACGATCGGGATACGGGAGCGCCTGAGTTGCTTGGTTTGGCGATCCATGATTTCGACAGGTTTTTCCACAAAGTGCAGTGTTTCGTTGACCTGAAGATCATCGAGCGGTACGATTAGATCATGATAAGCAAGGCATTTTCGGAGGTTAGAGACGTGGAAAGTCGGGTGGACGTTACTGAGTTCCTCCGGTAATTCGAGTCTGTAGGCGACTTTTCCGATTCTTTCCAGAATTCTAAAAGGTCCAACATATCGAGGCGCTAGTTTCCCTTTCTTGCCGAATCGGACTACACCCTTCCAAGGTGATACCTTTAAGAGTACGTAGTCACCAACTTCAAATTCGAGGGGCTTGCGTCTTTTATCGACGTAACTTTTCTGTCTGTTCCGAGCTTTTACCAAGTTGTCTCGAATCTGGTGGATTTTGTCAGTCGTTTCTTGTAGAATCTCGGGACCGGTTAGTTGCGAGTGACCGATCTCGGGCCACACAATAGGCGATCGACATCTTCTACCATACAAAGCCTCAAAAGGTGCCATTTGAATGCTGGCATGATAGCTATTATTGTACGAAAATTTCACCAATGGCAGGTGTTTGTTCCAACTACCACCGAAATCTATAACACACGCACGGAGCATGTCTTCAAGTGTACGGATCGTTCTTTCAGTCTGTCCGTCGGTTTGAGGATGGAATGCAGTACTCAGATTAAGCGACGTAACAAGGGCCGCTTGAAACGTTTCCCACAATCGCGAAGTGAACTGAGCGTCACGGTCTGAAATGATGTTACGAGGCGTACCATGATTACGAATGATCTCGTCGGTGTAGATTTGGGCTAGTCGTTCCACCTTTTGTCTTCTCGTATTGGCAAAAAGTGGGCTGACTTCGTTAAACGATCAACTATGACCCAAATACTGTCGTGACTTGATGGCGTGGGCGGGAGCTTCGTTATGAAATCCATAGCTATACTTTCCCACTTCCATATAGGTATCGGCGGTTGTTCGAGTAAGCCAGAAGGTCTTTGATGTTCAGCCTTGACTCTTACACAAGTTAAACAGCTTGCAACGTATAGAGCGATATCCCGTTTCATACCCGGCCACCAGTACTTATAGCGCAGGTCCTGGTACATCTTGTCTGCACCAGGATGAATAGAATACCGGGACTTGTGGGCTTCGTTAATAATAATCTTTCGCAAATCGGTCCGCTTAGGGATCCAAATTCGGGCTTCATTAATAATAATCTTTCGCAAATCGGTCCGCTTAAGATCCAAATTCGGTCCAGATAATAGAATATCCCATCTGATTTGCTTACTAACTGAGCTCCGTCGTGATAGTTTCTCTCTCTTTTCAATGTACACTCGTTAAAGCAAGCATGTTGAGCTTCTCGGATGAGGGTTTCGAGGTTGTGCTGGGCTTGGATGTTTCGGGTACTGAGCACGTAACTCTTTCTGCTGAGCGCGTCAGCAACCACATTCGCCTTACCTGGGTGATAACGAATCTCACAGTCGTAATAATTGAGAAGTTCTACCTATGGCGTTGACGCATATTAAGCTCTCTCTGATTAAAGATGTGTTGTAAACTCCTGTGATCAGTGTAGATCGTACACTTAGTGCCATACAGGTAGTGTCGCCAAATCTTCAATGCAAAGACAACCGCGCCTAGCTCGAGGTCATGGGTTGTATAGTTCTTCTCGTGGATTTTGAGCTGACGAGATGCGTAGGCTATAACCTTGTCTCGCTGCATGAGAACACAGCCGAGACCATGGTTAGAAGCATCACAGTAGAAAATGAAGTTGTCGCTTCCATCGGGCAGCGTAAGAATCGGTGCGTTGCACAGCATATGCTTGAGGGTTTGAAAGACAGTCTCTTGTGCGTTTCCCCACACAAAAGGCTTGTCCTTATGGGTAAGAGCAGTAAGCGGCACAGCGATCTTGGAGAATCCTTCAATGAATCGTCGATAATAGCCCGCTAGTCCGAGAAAAGAACGAACTTCGGACGGGTTCTTAGGCGTAATCCAGCTTTTGACAGCTTCAATCTTCGCAGGATCGACATGGATACCTCGACTATTCACTATGTGACCCAGAGATTGAACCTCTTCCAACCAGAATTCGCACTTGGAGAACTTAGCATAGAGTTGGTTTCCCTGAAGTAACTCGAGAACCAAACGTAGATGTTGCGCGTGTTCGGTTTTCGATTTGGAATAGATCAAGACATCGTCGATGAACACGATGACGAAACGGTCAAGATAAGGCTTACACACGCGATTCATTAGGTCCATAAAAACCGCGGGTGCGTTGGTTAAACCAAAGGGCATAACAACAAATTCGTAATGGCCATAACGGGTTCGAAAAGCGGTTTTAGGAATGTCTTCCTCTTGAATCCGTAGCTGATGATACCCTGAACGTAGATCGATCTTAGAGAAGCAGACTGCACCTTGTAGCTGATCAAACAAATCGTCAATTCGTGGCAAGGGGTATCGGTTCTTAATGGTTAGCTTATTCAATTCCCGATAGTCGATGCACATCCGGAACGATTCGTCCTTATTTTTGACGAAAAGGACTGGCGCGCCCCAAGGAGAGGTGCTTGGGCGAATAAAGCCTTTTTCGAGTAATTCCTGGAGTTGATTCGAGAGTTCCCGCATTTCGGATGGAGCGAGTCGATAAGGGGCTTTGGCAACGGGGTTAGCTCCAGGAATGAGGTCGATGCGAAAGTCGATATCACGACTTGGTGGTAGTCCGGGAAGATCGACAGGGAACACCTGAGGAAATTCACGAACCACTGGAACATCTTTAACTTCAACTTTCTTTTTCTTTTCCTTCTCCGCTACTACAATGTTGGCCAAAAATGCTCGGTATTCCTTGCGGAGATACTTGCTGGCTTAAATACAAGACATAAGCTTGAGGCCTTTCGACACTGTTTCACCGTATACACATAGAAGATCACCATTCGCGAGCAAGAATCGAATCATCTTTTCGAAGCACACAACTTCGACATGGTTTTCACGAAGAAAGTCCATGCCTATTATGACGTCAAAGCTTCCGAGTTGCATTGGAATAAGGTCGATTGTGAAAATGTGATTGTTGAGTTTGAGAGTACAATCACGGAGTACTGAATTAACGGCAATAGTTCTTTCTGTAGCAAATTCGACTTCGAATGACGAGGACAGATAAGAGCGCTTACGACTAAGTAGCTTCTCGAATTCAAATGACACAAAGCAGTTATCGGCTCCAGTATCAAACAAACATGATGCATAAATACCATTCACAAGGAACATACCATTAACCACGTTGTTATCCGCCTGAGCCTGGCGGGCATTGATGTTGAAGGTTCGGGCATGGGCTGCTTGCTGATGTTGCTGAGGCTGCTGTCACACCCCCAAAATCCACCTGCGGAGTACTACCGCTTGGAGGAGTGACTGACCAGGATCCAGCCACCAATCATATTGAACAGGCATATAAGTAGTTATAAAAATCCAACCAATACAATTGGTGTTCAAACAAAACATAGTTTAAGTTGCAAGCGGAAGCATAAGATTTAAAACCAAAACATAAGTTCAATTGCTTCCAAGTTTAACATGGCACGCAGCTATCCATTGTAACACCTCGAATTTTTGTGTCCAATGATGTGTTAACACGTGTCATTTGTTTACACGTGGCATCTATAATAAATAAAGGACTAATTTTGACAAACCTTGAAAGTATATAAATTCGAGGGTTATAAATGTCAACAAGGGTAAATATATTGTATAGTAACCCTAAATAATGCTTGAACCTTCAAACGAATAAAACATAGATCGTGCGGAAGTGAAACGCGGAAGAAAGTGAGAGATTACGAGCTACAGGGGCTAACTGTGTCAACATGTTTAATATTACCTCTGAGTGACCCTTTAACGTTCCCAAGGCTCCGTAACAGTATTATACACTCACTAGAATATACTATATAAATTCCGCAAAGTTCCGTCTTAAAACGAGAAAGTTATACTCGAATTCGTATGAGAAGGGTTAAAAGCGTCAATAATGAAAGTTAAGGCTTTCTGAATAATTAATAAACTAACCGGGGACTTAACAACGCGGGTAAATAACACGAGGCCCCTATCGGTAAATAACCGAGGGCCAAACCGCAAAGTTACCCCTTCAAAACCGAAAGGTCAGGTAAATCATTACGAAAGATTTCGTTATTAATTACCAGGATTTCGTAATCATTTCAAAAGATTTAAGATTTCTGGAATTTCAACCTCTCGCGACCCGCGTGAAGGTTAGACTTAAGTTGAGGCGGGCCGCGAGCCACCTCAATTACGCATCTGATTTCTTAAACTCAGGCGACCCGCGTAAAAGTGCATGGGAACTCCCATGCGGGTCGCGTGAAGTGCCCAGATGCAGAAAGTTGTAGTTTCTTGCCTTTTGGAGCTTTTGAACGATCAAACAACCAATTAATGGAGCATGGGTGCCCCCTACACGACCCATACCACTTAGGGACACCTGCCCATAATCCATGATCAAGTATAGCATGTGTTGTAATGATCTTGAAGGTTTTTGAACACTATAAATAGCCACATTGGTTCATAACATTCACCACAACACAAACACTTCTATCTGATCATTCTAAGAGCTCTCTAGCATCCATCTCTGCTCTATAAGCAAGAACACACTTCTGTAAGTCGTTCACAACCATTTTAGGCATACATTTCCATAGTTTTAGCCTATAAACACAACCGTCGTAACTAACGGTTGTCATTACCATAACTTGCAAATGGTTCAGTCTTATGACGGATCAAAAGTAGTTTTGAGAAGGTAATTATGTGGGTAATAAACCTCTAAAAGGGTTCCCCCTGATCACCACTCTAACTATGTCAAATATCGAGTCAAACGTGCGGTTAAAAAGTCAACAGAAAGCTATTTTAGCGATTTATGCATAATCTGTAATGTACATGTTACGAAACCTGTTTTGACACTTATAAAACATGATATTAAGTATATAAACTTGTTTGCGCTCGTTTGAATCGATCATTTGCTATATTGAACCGGTTCGGAGCCGAATGTCGCAAAAGTTTGACTTTTGCTTTGACTTCAGTTCTGACCCGTTTTAGTGAGGTATAAATATACCTTAGGACTCTCTTAGGACCAGGTCACATGTCGGTATAAACCTCTGTGATCGGTTCATGAGTTATCCGAGTCTTTTGTGCATTCCGTCATTCGCCTAAAAGTTGACCGTAACGGCCTTTTGAAATTAAAACGAGTATTTCGGACACGTGAATGGACCAAAACCTTGCTTATTAAATTATAAGCATGTCCGTAAAGTTTCACGTCAATCCGAGGTCTAGAATGAGAGTTATGCTAAAAGGCGCACTTAAAGTAAACTTTAATAATTAACGGCGCAATTAGCATAACACCTATCTAAACCAAGATTTCGTCACCAAAACTTTTACCCACTATATCAAAATAATATTTTGGGAATTTTAAAGATTTTTAATAATTTTTACCTCGCTCAACGAGTATTTCGGACACGTGAATGGACCAAAACCTTGCTTATTAAATTATAAGCATGTCCGTAAAGTTTCACGTCAATCCGAGGTCTAGAATGAGAGTTATGCTAAAAGGCGCACTTAAAGTAAACTTTAATAATTAACGGCGCAATTAGCATAACACCTATCTAAACCAAGATTTCGTCACCAAAACTTTTACCCACTATATCAAAATAATATTTTGGGAATTTTAAAGATTTTTAATAATTTTTACCTCGCTCATAACCTGCGGTTATGGCTACGGTTCGGTAAATACCGAATATGCCCTTTTCGGCCAAAACATGAGTTCTACAAGGTCTTTTGACCCAATTCCAGTTGCTACTGGTTTTAAATAATAAATAAAGTATTTTAAGCTTTATAAGCTGTTCGGGAAACTCAGATTTCCTGTAGAACTCGAAAAGCCCTTTTAAAGTCTTTAAAATGACCAAAAAGCCCCTACGGGGCATAATGTTAACTTAAACTCGTTACGGGCGTCACGGAAGGTATCCTACTGATACCACAACTTCGTTAAGGCATATTGACTTAAGAAATAAGCGTACGACTCTCATGGTTAACCGTTTCGCCTATTGCGCGCACGGTTCGGCTTATGAAACTAGTTTTCATAAATTAGCCGATACGGGTCAAATTATATAATTTGAACCCCAAATTCCAGAGTGTGAACCATAAACCCATTTAAAACAAGTCTCTGAACTTGTTGGGTCAGAATCACACTCCATTCTCGGTTTTCGCCTTTCACGCGAATAAACCATATCTATATATATCGGAACCAACCGGTCTAGGCTACGGCCATTATGACGACTCGTTAGGATTCTAAGAGGTTAATTAAAACCTTCGTTCCAGATTAGGAGCCCCAGTAAAAGCTACCGGTGATTTAATCCAATTAAGGAAATATACTTGCAAAGGTAAATACTTTAACTTATTTCCCCTATATGGGCTTGGGTTACGGTATATTAATACCGCTTGATTGAGCATTATATTCATCCATCGCTTAGGTGGTTAATTAAATAATATGATCGGCTCATTTAAACAGTTTTGTTGCTTAAAAGCCTTTGGGGGGTTTAATGACCGTTGTCCCGGATATCCTTGGCATCATTTTACGAAATGGCCACGACCATCGACATCCCGGTGTAGGCGTACACCCGGTATAAAGTGTCGACATTAAATTAAAAGACGTAGCCGTTGGTTTTTATACTACGGTTTTACGCAAACGTGGTGTGTCTATAAATCTTTAACCCGGCACGACCCGGGCTACTGAACGCATAAAAGAACATGTAAAACGTTCACAAGATTTAATTATAATTTTCCCAAGTTATAAAAGAGTTTGTGCCTTGTGCATTCAAATCAATTTTAATAAACATTTTCAAATGTGTCAGTTGAATGTATTTACCAGTGTAAACTGACGTATTTTCCCCAAAAAGATTAAGTGCAGGTACTGTACGAAATTGGCTGGTATTAGCTGCCTAAGCATCATGAATAGTCTCGCAAACTCGATGCCGTATCTGAATGAACAACATTTATTTATTTTGATCCGCTGTGGATATATTCAACTTCTGTAATACATTTGATATTACAACCAGAGGTTGAGTTTATATATTTATCTTATGCTTCCGCTGTGCATTATATAATTGTGTGGTTTGACTATATTGTTGCCAACATCGTCACGGTAATCCCCCACCGGGCCCACCGGTGAGACACGTGGAAATCGGGGTGTGACATCCATGTCCCACAACGACTCTCCTCCGTGCAAGCTCCAGCTAAGTACCTATGGTCCTGCAAAGCATGTAGTAACGAGTCAACAACAAGTTGAGTGAGTTCACAGTTGGGTGTTCGTTTTAGTTTGTTTCGAAAACAGTTTCCTTTATCTGGCATCCTGCCGTGGGGGTTACCCCATAGTTGAAAACGTGACTTGTTTATTCCCGGTTACCCTGGCATTCCAGCCGTGGGGGCTACCCCGTGTTAGTTATCTGGCATTTCGGCCGTGGGGGCTACCTCATGTATACACTAGACTCGTTACCATATCGACTGCTGACTGTAGTCATGTTTATGTGCCCTGAAACTGTCAATGTCTATCATCATTGACGTGCCCCAGATCCATTAGTTCACGCCCGTCCTCTGCGGCACGGTGTGAGGTTTGTCAGACCTAAATAGCGCTATCTAACTAATGACCCGCTCGCCATTGGCCCGGCGATTAAGTCGATATAAAAGGAGGGACTTCGTGATAGAGTTTTGGTCTAGTACGAGTTATCTGTCCGTGGGGACGAGGAATTACATTCCTGAACCATTGCTGTCCTACCCAAGGAGGATGAGGAATCCACGTTCCTTAACCCCATTCCCAACCCAGGGAATCCCATGCTTTGTAGAGGGTGTGAACTCACCTTGGTTTGCTCGGCAGATACACAGAAAAGTCAATCAAGTTGTAAGTGGTCACTACGTCCTAACATAGATACCGTTCATGTCAGATTCAAACCAAGTAGTGCACGTATGTTCTTCACGTATTGTACACAAGTAACAATCATGGCATACAAGTCTAGCATGGCAGTTCATCAACAGTTCGCAACAAGTTCCACAGTAACATTCACGCATTTAACAGTAACACAAGAAGCCCATAAGTCCGGCCCAAATACCTAAGCCCGTAGCAGTGTGCAGGTCCAAACAGTTAGTTTGTGTACGTGGTCTCGAGTTGTAGCCTACTAGTTCTCGAGTCGCAACTGAGGAGGTCTCGGGTCATGTCTCGAGTCGCAACAAGACTCGCAACCCTGGTCTCGAGTTATGCTGCTTGTACTGGCATTGTGTGGTCTCGAGTCGAGACTAGAGAGTTCTCGACTCGCAACCTGAGTCGCAAACTGCAGTCTCGAGTTGTCATGTTCATGGTCTCGAGTCGAAACCAGGTGTCTCGACTCCCAGCACCTGCTGATCTGCACAGTTGTACTATCCAATGGAATTTTGATTTCATGCAACATGGTGTACTATCCATACAAACATGTTTTGTTGTCTAACAATTAACCACAATGGATCAAACACCTCAATTTCAGATATTCAAGGCACATTCATAGCATATTCATGTTGTTCATCATACATTCGAATAGTTCATTATTTTAGGGTTTTCATTTTAACAACATGCTTCATCAATAACATCTATCCTAGCATGAACTCGAGCTAATAACATCATCGGTTTTTACATCTAGCACATTCAATCAATGCAATAACATTCTTAAATAAGATTTATCATCAACATATGCTAATCCGATTTCATGAACACAAACCTCCTAAACATAACCAAGCCATTCGGATTTAAACCCATATAAAGCCGATTTCTAACATTTCATCATCACATAGTATCATCATTTGACAACAAATAACTATTTTCTATCAAGCAAACATCTTTATCATAGATAAACAATCATTTCTCATGTATTTGTCATTATACCACTAAATGAGACACTAACCGGCTAGAGGATAGGAAGGGTGAACTCCGAACGCCGATTCCAAGCTTGAACCGAAGGTCCTAGTGTTGCTGGTTTGAATCCGAGAGGATGAGAGAAGAAGGATGTTGAGACTTAGGATTTTTGTGAGAGGAAGGGAGAGTGTGTGTGTAGGAGAATGTGTGTGAGTTGCCCAAAAATGGAAAGGTTGGTTATCATCAAGGGTTATATACTAGTTCAAGTTGATGCACCCTAATGGGTTTCGGATGAGGTGCACGGCCCAACCGGCCCCTATGTTGCACTGTTCACTCGAGACCGCATGGTCTCGAGTCGGGTTCTTGTGCCTCGGGTCGCATACATACAAGCATACATATAAACATAACATATAATTCACATAGGATGTTCACATATATCATTACACCAACACGTCAACTAATCACATAACGTTTCAAGTAGGTTACATCGAGATACAATGAAAGGTTCTAAATTTCGAGTTGTCACAGCTGCTGTTGTTGCTGTTGCTGCTGGGGCTCTTGCTTAACCACCCTGTTCGGGCATCGATTTGCAAAGTGGTTAGGGTTACTACATGCAAAGCAGACTCGAGCATTGACTGCTGGTGCTGGAGCTGCTGTTTGGCCTTGAGGAGCAGGGAGAAGAGCTTGGTTGACAGTGGCTTGAACTGGGGCTTGACGAGGACCATAGCGACAGTTCGCAGTGAAAGACCGTACAGATTGCAGTGAGCGCAAAAACGACAAGCTAGACTCACTGGGTGATGATACGAACATGTCGGGCAGAGCGGGTGTGGGCCTGTGTATGCACGCTTTGCTAGCGGTGCATTGATCACTGGAGCTGAGCGCTGGTGCTGCTGCTGTTGAGCTGGTGCAGATTGGAGTGGAGTAGCAGTGGTTGCGGTAGCACAGCTCTTGTTGCTGGAGCTGTTGTTGTTGTTCTTCTTATTCCTTCTTGAAGACTTGGAGGATTGAGCAGATGAGTCGGTGGGTGTTGCAGTGGCTTGATGCAGAGACTTGGTTTGCTTATCCCAGAAACCAGACTTGACTCGCTTATCGTTGATCTCAGCGGCGAGTAAGTAGGTTTCCTCAATTGTTGCTGGCTTGGCGGCGTGAACAAAGTCGGCTACACAGTCGGTTAGGGCTCGGATATACTTCTTGATGGCTTGATCTGAGGTCTTGACTTGATCAGGACATATGATGCTAAGCTGCTTGAAGCGAGCAGTGAGAGCAGCGTTGTCTCCATCCTTCTGCTTGATTCCCCAGAACTCGTCCTCCAACTTTTGGCGTTCATGAGGAGGGCAGAATTCTTCGATCATAATCGCTTTCATCTCCTTCCATGATAGCCCGTAAGCTGCATCATTTCCGCGCTTGTTTCGTTCGTCCGTCCACCAGTCTAGAGCACGGGACTGGAAGATGCCTGTTGCATTGAGTGTGCGGAGATGCTTGGGACATCCGCTCTGGCGCAGAGTGACTTCGACCGAGTCGAACCAGTGAAACATGGCTGTTGGACCATCTTCGCCAGTGAACTCTTTTGGTCCGCATGCTTTGAACTGCTTGAAACTGAAAGCAGCCTTGCTTGAATCCTTAGGGATTTCAGCTCGGGATTCTTCAGACGACTTGCTAGCGTTTTCGTACACCTCACTCACAGCTTTCGCCACCGTTTTGGAGATGATGGCAGCGAGACGTCTGTCCCTCTTTTCCTGGCGGGTGAGTGGGGCTCGGGGTCGGGATCCAGACGACGACGTGGTCTGCATTAGACATCGTCACGAGTCTCAACACAACGAGATTGAATCTCACCTCACACGTCTAGACTACTAAAGCTTAGAATCACGTCGAATCACATATCACATAGTCACATAATCACATAACCACAGATACACATAAGCACCGAAGCACATAGAACACGTAGGTCACAGAAGCACATAAGTACTTAGAGCACAAAGCACAGAAACACGCAAATACCTAGGCACTTAATCACTGAAGCAGTTAGAAAACAGAAACTTATCCTTCAAAGTTCGCGTGTCGTTCGAATAGTATGTTGGATAGCATCGTATAGTATAGTCTAACTTAGTCTTATAGCATAGCATAGTATGATATCGTCTTAGAGTTGTGATAACTGGATGTCGAATTGAGATAGAGCAGCAGATGTGTGTCGTGTGTGTCGATCGAAGTGGTAGTAAAATCGAATATTACCTCAAAATAAAACAGAGAAAGCAAATATAACACAAAACAGAGAAAGCACACATAAACACATAAAATCAACGAGTCATCAGAATACGCGGTTGTGGTTCTCAGAATCGAATCACATAAAATCGAGAGATAGATTGTCTGCGACTTACTAGACTTCGACTACCCAAGGCAACTCGACTATTCGCAGTAGACTTGTCATCATTTTCGACTCTAGAGGTCATGTTTCTGCCTCGATTCTCGGGCATTCCGCACGCGCTTCCTAGGTCATACTTGTGAGTTCAGGTCGTTGGAGTCCATCGAGGCCTTGGTGAGATAAATAGAATCCAGAACAAACTGCCAAGGTCAGGGTTTCACCCCTCGGCTTATCAATTTCTTCCTTGTTTTTAATGAGGTAAAGGAGATTATTCATCAAAATATGGATTTCACTCCTGATTTGGCATAACCTCCTTTCCTTGTTGGTGAAAATAATGAGATATGCATGAATAAGCGAATGAAATCAGCATAAGTCAGGCAGTTTGGTCAGGATTTTGCGGCTTTCACACCTATTCCTAACTAAATCTACCGACTTTATTTGAAAATTCGAGTGCAGTGATAGTGGAGGATTGCAGAATAAGCACATAAACTTGGTCTGATGGTTCCTAACTATAGTCTAGATCTCTAAGACAGCGACCCGGACTAGGTCGTGTCTGCCTAATTCCCTATAGTTATGGCTCTTATACCAATCTGTCACACCCCAACCGATGGCGGAATCATCGGGGCGCGGCACTGAGCGAAACAGATTGTCCAGAAGTTTCCACAACAACTATTATTACAAATTCAGTTATATGATACGTCCCATACCGTATCCCAAATAAATAACCAAGTTATCATAGAAAGCAACTAGGCAAATAAATTCCGTTCCGACAACTCAGATTCAATTATTATTACCGACAAATGTTTATTATTTCTAGACTCCCTAGCCTCGATTTCATCACCACGCGCCTAAGCATCCTAGCAACTTAAGCACCTGTCACATACGTTAAAATAAAGTCAATACATATAATGTAAAGGTGAGCACACAAGTTTAGTAATAGCATATAGAGTTTGAATAGTTTACGTATAACCAGGCACGTACACAGAGGAAAACGATGCATGTTAATTATCGACATGGGACCATTGATACCAACGACTGCGGGTTGACCGTCCGAGACGGTTCACAATACATGATTACCACCGTAATCCATGCAAGTAATTGTCCTTAACAACCCCCGTGTGAACGGGTGCTGAGTCCAAACTATAGTACTATGTTGCTAAGGCAGGTAGATAGCACTCCACGTGTAAACATAATAAACAGCATTCATTTAGTCAAATAGCACATGCATTCGGTTAGCGTTCAAATAGTTTGTGTTTGATTGTGATTTGATAAGTAACGTATGTAACACCCAAAAGTGCTAAAAGCAAAAAGGGATCGAGTATACTCACAGTGATTGATTGTGGATTGAAGGGAGCGCTGAGAGTAAGATTAGCCTGAATGGTTCGATAGCATAACGATAAGTAACGCGGAAAAGTAAACAAGTATGGATGGATCGAATGGGCTGGTCGATCGAACGGCAGGTTCGATCGAACGGCCCGTTCGATCGGCTGGTATATCCGATTGGACAGTCCCGTTCGATCGGCCGCTAGGCTCGATCGGCTGGACCATTCAAGTGGATTGTTTCTTCCTCTGGTGTGTTTGTGTTAGAGGATTTGAACTTTTAAAGTTTTTGTTGCAGTATTTGAGAACACTGAAGTGTTCCTACCTTTCAAGTCGATCGATCGAACGGTTCGTTCGATTGGCTAGCTCACTCGATCGGCTAGCTCACTCGATCGGCTAGGAGCTTCATGGTTAGTTCCCAACTGAATGTCACTCGATCGAACAGTCTGTTCGATCGGCTGGCATTCCCTACTACGAACGAGTTGTGAAAACGATTAAGTGTTGAAGCATAGTATCTCATGATCCGAACAGTAATGTTTACCAATCGTGTGACCTATTCGATCGAACATTACTTTGTCAATACTATACTTCAAAAGTTTGGAAAAGTGGGACGCCATGTGCTAGCCGATCGGCTGGCCCGGTCGATCGGCTGGTGTGTCCGATCGGCTGGGCTGTTCGAACAGCCTAGCCGTTCGGCCAGCATTTCTGACCTGGTCGGCCTTTCGTCTAACACTTGGCTATTTGTTTATTTGTCATTCTTTCAAGGTAACTTGACAACATGTTGAACTATGATAACCTCCGTTCCTACTTGTTTCCTTGGCTCGAACAGGAATCACCCAAGTCCGGCCGGTGAACGGTTCGGAATGTCGGTTTAGAGTTTAACCCGAAATCGGTGAACCTTGTTCATAGAATCTGAATCTTGAACCCTTTAACTATTTGAATGATTAGTTAGCCAGTTCAAGCTTCGTTTCTATTGATTTGAAGGCATTGAGTGTAGAAGAGTTGAAAGAAAGTTGGAATTCCTTCTTTCAATCCTTCACAACTTGTGAATGTTTAGATCTTTGGTAGATCTTAGCTTGTTTATGTGGAAATCGGTTAGATCTAAGCTAATCATAGTTGAATGAGGCCAAAACATGATGTTCTTCATGAACACCATGATGACATCACCCAAGAATACTTAGATCTTGGTGATTTCACGGTTAAAATCCAAGTTTTGAAAGATAGAAAGGTGTAGAATCAAGTAATGATCAAGATCGTACAAGAATTAGAGTGAAAACTTACTGGGATTGGGAGAAATTTGAGAAAAGGTGAAGAAGATAGCTGGTTCGGTCAGAGCTTTCCAAAAATGGAAAGTATGATAATGACAGCCCTATTTATAGGCTCCAAAAGAGGAAAGTGTCAGCCGATCGGCCAGGAGCTCCGATCGAGTGGGCTGCTCGATCGGATGGCAAGATGCTAGCCGATCGGCTGGCCTGTTCGATCAGGTTGCCTCCTGTTCGATCCGCGACACGCTTTGAGTATTTTGCGACGATTTTCGACGTTTCGATTTCGATGGACGATGATACGAATACGATAGAGTTTCCTAGTCAAATTACTTTCAGTCCCAACTACTATATCTAACATACAATCTTCTATAAGTCACGTTTCGATGTCGGTTTCGATTGAGTTCGATTGCTTTTCGAGTTTCGATTCGATTTTCGATTGATTTGCTTGAATACCACACCAAACATAAAGTAAACATGCACAAGTAACACATAAGGCACACACACACGTATATCAATACCATAATTCGCATAATTCGAGTCTCGAGTTCGATTGGTTGTTAGATCGGTTTGATTACTGATTAGTTAACTTTATCGCGTTGTTACTTCCTATCATTCTCAGTCGTAGGTCGGTTCGCTTTTAAAACACATTCGATTACTTCGATTCTTGCTGATTACAACACTTACTCCACATAATACAACTAAAACATAAAATCGACTATCTACAGTCAAAGAAAGTCTGAGTTGACTTGGACTTTGACTTTGACATTCGAAAACACGGGGTGTTACAGCCAGAGTGTTCCTCTCCTAAGTATAGAAGCACAGATCCCTTTGGCTACAAACAACTCCCACTAAACTTCAGATCATTCCCAAAACTATCCTTATTACTGCCAGTTACGTACAGCGTTAGATAGAATCAAAGAGCAACCATTCATTTAAGTTAGTTCTAGTATGTACCGCAAGTCTAACGATACAATGATCGTACCTATTCAAAACGTCTTATGACTAAGATCCATGAAGATTATTTTGAAACGAGTTACGCCCAATATGAGTCAACTAATCATATCAGTGGATATGGTTCTCAACACTTTGAGTATCCATGATATGGATCAACCATCTAATTCACAATAGTCTTTTACTAGATTGGTTCTCACGAATCTGATAGACTACGGACATTTTAGAATACAATATTCATAGATACTTAACGTACTAATATTTGAACACAGATATAATAGTTTAAAAGACATTCAACCATTAAACTCAAATAAACATAAAATACTGTTTATAGTTCAATATGCACCAAATTACTAAATTACAAAATCAGACCCACTGTCTAGCATATCTAAGACCTATACTATCAGCATGCTTCTCATGTCTCACTTGAGGTATAGGCTTAGTAAACGGGTCCGCTAGATTCTGATCAGTATCAATTTTCTCTACTACGATGTCTCCTCTTTCCATAACTTCCCGTATGTAATGGAATTTTCTGAGAATATGCTTCGTGCTGTGATGCGACCTTGGTTCCTTTGCCTGAGCAATTGCACCTGTATTGTCACAAAATATCTCGATAGGCTTCTGTACGCTTGGTATAACTTCGAGATCAGCAATGAACTTTTTCATCCAAACAGCCTCCTTAGCAGCTACTGAAGCCGCTATATATTCTGATTCAGTGGTCGATTGGGCCACCACGCTTTGCTTAGAACTCTTCCAAGTTATAGCACCGCCATTTAAAGTAAAAACATAGCCTATCTGAGATCGTGAATCATCACGATCCGTTTGGAAGCTTGCGTCAGTGTAACACTTTACTCTCATCTCTTCTTCCAAACCGCCAAATATCATAAACATATCCTTAGTTCTTTTTAATTACTTTAGGATATTTTTCAAAGCAATCCAGTGACTTTTACCAGGATTCTGTTGATATCTGCTAGTCAAGCTCAGAGCAAAAGATACGTCCGGTCTAGTACATAACATGGCATACATGATGGAACCGATAGCAGAGGCATATGGAACCTTTTTCATATCCTCTTTATCTTTGTTCAATTTGGGACACTGATAACTATTCAGTACGGTTCCACTTGCCATTGGCAAGAGACCCTTCTTGGAATCTTGCATTGAAAAACGCCGAATGACCTTATCAATATATGTACTTTGACTAAGTCCAAGTAGCCGCTTAGATCTATCTCTATAAATCTTTATTCCTAGAATATAAGCAACTTCTCCAAGATCCTTCATTGAGAAACATTTACCAAGCCAGAATTTAACATCCTGCAGCATTGGGATATCGTTTCCAATGAGAAGTATGTCATCTACATACAGGATTAGAAAAGTAATAGAACTCCCACTTGCCTTCTTGTAAACACACGGCTCATCTTCGTTTTTAATGAAACCAAACTGTTTGATTTTCTGATCAAAACGAAGATTCCAGCTTCGAGATGCTTGTTTCAATCCATAAATGGATTTATTCACCTTGCAAACTTTCTTTGGATTCTTAGGATCTACAAAACCTTCAGGCTGCTCCATATAGACATCTTCTGTAAGGTGTCCATTTAGAAACGCGGTTTTGACATCCATTTGCCATATCTCATAGTCATAATACGCGGCTATGGCAAGTAGAATCCTAATAGACTTAAGCATGGCTACTGGCGAGAAGGTTTCCTCATAATCAACTCCTTGAGTCTGAGTAAAACCTTTAGCAACCAATCGAGCCTTATAGGGTTGCACATTTCCATCCATGTCTGTTTTCAACTTGAAAACCCATTTACTTCCTACAGTTCGACATTCGGGAGGAAGTTCAACCAAATCCAAGACTTGGTTGTCATACATGGATTGCATCTCGACGCCTATGGCTTCGAGCCATTTTTCAGATTCATTACCTAAAATTGCAGCTTTGTAGGTTGAGGGCTCTTCTTGATCAATTATCAAGAGTACCTATCAGGTGAATACCTATCAGGTCCATGACGATCCCTCATACTTCTGCGGACGCCTAGTGTTACATCGGATTCCTGAATCCTTTCAGGTTCAGGTTCAACAATATTTTGTTGAGAGGCAGATTCGACTATTGGTTGGTCAATTTGTGGTTCTCGAATTTCCTCAAGATCCACAAGATTATCTCCAATTCCTCGCGCCATAAGCTCATCCTCTAGGAATGTTCCTCGACGCTTAGTGAAAACTCTATTTTCAGCAGGATTATAGAAGTAATAACCAACCGGATATGCATATCCAATGAAAACAACTTTTTCACCGCGAGGATCAAGTTTGTCCAAAGATTCACTGGTAACATAAGCGTTACATCCCCATATGCGAAGGTAAGAGACTTTAGGTCGTTTACCATGCCACATCTCATATGGTGTCTTTTCTACCTTTTTAGTAGGAGCAATATTCACAAGACGTGTAGCAGTTTCAAGAGCATAACTCCAAAAGGAGTGTGGTAAGTTTGTACGACACATCATTGATCGAACCATATCTAATAAGGTTCGATTTCTCCTCTTAGACACACCATTGAGTTGTGGTGTTCCGGGTGGAGTTAGTTGGGATATAATCCCACACTTCTTGAGATGTTCATCAAACTCTTGATTAATGTATTCACCACCTCGATCGGATCGAAGTGCCTTAATCGTTTTCCCTAGTTGATTTTGTACCTCATTTTGGAATTCTTTGAACTTTTCAAAGGTTTCATGTTTAAACTTCATAAGATAAACATATCCATATCTACTATAATCATCAGTAAATGTAACGAAGTATCTTTCCCCGTTCCTTGACATAGTCCTGAATGGACCACATACATCAGTATGTATGAGTCCTAACAGGTCTTTGGCCCTTTCACTAGTTCCGGTAAAAGGGGCCTTAGTCATCTTGCCACTTAGACAACATTTGCATAAATCATAAGTCTCTTGACCCGTGGATTCTAGAATCCCTACGGTCTGGAGCTTCCTCATACGATTGATGTTAATATGGCCAAGACGACAATGCCAACGATATGTTTGATTAAAGCTAGTTTTAACACGTTTAGAGGAAAGAGAGCATACCATATTATTTGATCTATTGTTAGAAGTATCTATTTCATAGACACCATTGTGAGGCTTAGCCTCAAAATAGAACACACCATTTAAAAATGCAGAAATGCTACCATTAACAATATCAAAAGCATAATTAAAACCTTGTTCTCTTAAAGCAGAAACAGAAATAATATTCTTAGTCAAACTAGGAACATAAAAAACATTGTCTAATGTAATAAACAATCCAGAAGGTAATTCAAGAATAAATTCTCCAACTGCCTTCACAGCAACATTCTGCCCGTTCCCAACGTGCAGCTCTAAGTCACCCTGCTTCAGCTTCCTAATCCTTTTTAGTCCCTGCAAATCATTACAAATGTGAAAACCACATCCAGTGTCAAACACCCAAGACTTGCTCGAAAAGGAAAATAGATCAATAACATGTATTGAGGATTCTCCTATTTGCAGCTTCTTAAGCTTCAACTCAGCCAGGTACTTGGGACAATTCCTCTTCCAATGCCCGATCTCATCACAGTGAAAACACTTGGCATCTTTATGAGGCTTTACCTTTGGAGTGGCAACCTTTTTGCCTTTGCCCTTGTCTTGCTTACTCGCCTTGCCTTTTCCCTTGGATGACTTCTTCTTGGTAATTCTTCCTTCCCTGATCGCCAGCACTGGATTGCCCTTAGTTGGGATGTTTGTCTCAGCAGTTTTTTGACATCTGATGCAACTCTGGGATCGTTCTTTCCCACCCATTCATGTTATAGTTCAAAACGAATTGATGATATGAATTGGGTAGCGAGTTAAGGATCACATCCGTAGCTAACTCATTACTAAGGGGTGCGTTTAGACGCTCCAGTTGATCAACGAAGGACTTCATTTTTAGTACATGAGAACTGACCGAAGTACCTTCCTGCATGCGACATGTAATGAGAGATCTCATCACCTCAAAACGCTCATGACGAGCTTGCTGCTGAAACATGTTTTTCAGCTGCTCACTCATCTCATATGCTCCCAAGTTTTCCAGATTCTTCTGAAGTTCTGGAATCATCATAGCAAGCATAAGACATGTCACATCTTGGGAATCATCAACATGTTTTTCCCATGTCCTACGGGCTACACCCGATTAGCAGCAGGTGCTTCGGGAATTGGTCCTTCAAGGACATAAGCCTTTTTCTCCGCCCTGAGAACAATTTTCAGGTTTCGGTACCAATCCATGAAGTTAGAATTATCAAGTTTAGCATTTTCAAGGATGGACTTAAGCGGGAATTTGGTGTTATCAGAATTGTTTGTAGACATCTGTAGAATTTAGAAGAAAATTTTATTAGTAATTTTCATGCATTAACCTAATTCAATTTTGACCCAAGATATACAAAATTTTAGGAATTAGGATGAGATCCCATCTCCCCATAACTCAGTGAATGGACTTAACACTCTTCACTGGCATAGATTGAAGGGTAGGTGACGATCACCAATTGTGTCAGCTACACTATTCTCGGTTTGGGGTCGCATGACGAGTGTTGTCAAGCATTGGTACGTTAACCCCAACTACGCCCACTTTCACAACCGTAGAAGACGAATGCAGGGTAAACACTAACATTCGCTCTCGTGTCGCAAAAGTGATATTTGTCCTCAAATCAGAACTGTAGCCCGACCCATGTAAGCATGGAAATCGCGGAACTACCCCTAACCAAAACCGTAGGCCTGGATGCAGGGTAAACACTAGCACCAGGGGTTCGGATAGATCAGTTCGGGTGTTCTTAATTTAGGGTGGCGTAGAATATCGATTTTATTTGGGTTATATTTTAAAATTACCAGTACGGGTCGTTTTAAAATACTTGTACGGCCTATGGCATGAACATAGGCTATACAATTCCTTTGTAAAATTCAATTTTACGTTTCAATTTGTGACGACTTGAAACACCTTTCAATCACTCGACCGATTAATTTTAAATACCCTATTTAATCTAAGTTGGTCGTGTCGCAAATTTATTTTAATTAATAACTTTTATTAATTATGGTTTTCAAATTAACTTTTAATTTTTGTAAAACCAATTTTGATTTTTGTATTTTAAAATAAACTATTTATTTTAATTACCTATCCAATACTTAATAAACCTTTTATTAAAATTGTCGTTTTAATGATCGTGTATTAATTATTAATTTTATGTACGTAACAAACATCTCATTGCAAAACGCATAATAAAATAAATAAATATGCAATTCCGGGTTCAGAATATGTTCGGTTCGTTCGAGCCCAAGAACATGAACCGAGGCTATTAAGTGTAGCACAAACCCTTTTGTCCTCCCACTTAATCTTGGATCCAATCCAATCAATAAAAATAAACTTTAATATAAAGAAAGCATATATTTGGTTTCATTGTTTTAAACGAAAGGATTAAAAAAAATTGAACTTTATTTTCAAACAAAATAAAGTTGTTCCGTTTTAAACTTTCGCACTAAATTTCGATTTAATATCTTAATTTGGTATATATTAAAAATCATTATTTTAATATTTATGTTTTTTTTATTTTATTTTAACGCGCGTAGCTCCAAAAACTAATTTAGTACGCGTGTTATGTAAAACCAATTCTAGACCCGGATTTGCATAGAATGATCATTAAGCTAAATGAAATAGGTTAAGGCCAAAACTTATTTTGTCAAAGAGGACTTTGACAAGTGTTCATGTTTGGCCTTAATAAAATTTGCCTATAACTATTATACGTGACAGGTTCCTATGCCAAATCTACTCGATTTTAAGCATGCAATCCTATAACTATTTTATAGATCTACAAACACATCTATAAAATAACCTACTTTGATTTGTAAGGTGGCTCTGATACCACTATAGGAATTTTCGTGTAACTTTTAGAAAATAATTTTAGTCAATTTGTCAAACAAACTGAACGCAGCGGAAAAACATGTACACGAGGTTCGGTTCTAAACCGATTCCACCAGTGATCTTGTTACAATCAAAATAGGTTAAAATAAAATAAAGAATCGTGACATCCAAGAAAGACACCTTGGTTCAACGAACGATCTCGCTAGATGATCGTTGACCACGAAATCATGTTTGTTCGTTTGAAACGATTTCAAACGAAACCTTTAAACTAAAGAAAAATAAAGTTCAAAAACTTTACTTACCTTTTTGCATAAACGAAGAAAACAAAAGAAGGTTTACTTGTACTAGAGTCTTGATCTCTAACCTTGAAACTTCAAACAAATCACCTTCTCTCCTTTCGTTCCCCACGAATATTATGAATCTGATTGTGTTTTAAAAACCCTCTAATATTTGTTGGGTTTTTATACGGTCACAATAGGGTATAGATATTTAGATATGTATATGCAACATCATCTATCATCTATTAATTCAAAACACAATCCCCTTTTTCATAATTCCGTATATTGAGGAATCTAGATTTAATAAGAGGTCTTTTTTTTCTTTATTATATATATACATATATATATATATATACTAGTATTAAGCCTCTGCGTTGCAGCGTTTGTCATAAAACTATGTTAAGTAGTAGCAATACTATACCATTGTCAGCGACCATCAACACCGGAAAAGCTCGTAAAAACAAAATAAATAAAAACGCGAAAAAATGACGCCGAGTGAAAATCAGACATAAAATATTTGAATCACGCACGCTCGTTGCTGAGAAATTAAATCGAAACATAAAACATAGAAAAAAATAACTAAGTCCATCTAGGACCCGCGTGTTGGACGAACTTGTCAAACGCAGAAAAATAGATGTGACACGATGGGTCAGTCAAACAGGAAAAAAATATACGAAAAAATGTTAAACCCCACATGCACGTTGCGGTGCGTTAACTCAAAAAATTTAGAACGAAACGAAAAACTTGGGAAAGACGAAAAGTATGGTGGACCAAAATTGAAAATAAAAAATAGTTGGGATTAAATTGCAAAAGATGAAAAACTTTGGGTTAAAAGTAAAAAAAAAAAAAAACAAAGGGTCTAAATTGCAAAATTGAAGTTATTTATTAATTTTAGATAAAGATAAGTATAAAAATAAGTGATATCTATATATTGGTTATTAATAAATATTAATTTTAAAAGAAATTTATTAAACAAATATAAATAAAATTTATGAGGTTGAAGGAGATAATGACATGTGGCATTATTTGGAGTCTTTTATTATATGTTAGATTAGATATAATTTATTATAATTAACAAATTAATTATAACATATCTTATTAAATCCAGCTCTCCGTAATTATTCTAAATAATTACCCGTTTCTTTTATTACGCTTGTTATTTCGTGATCCGGTGATTAACTATTAAAACACCGTTAGTTGTTCGTTGCCCAAAGTGTAACTCTTTGGGTCGTACCTTGACGGCAACGTTGAATTATAATCGACAATTGAACATCATATCCAACAGGGGTGTCATAGTGCCATGTGTTGGGAGCTTGGGTCGGGTACCGCCGCAACCCATGTGAGTATGGGAGTTGTACAACTCGGAATGAGTAGGCGAGGAATAGACCAGTAAACCATGGAGTCACAAAAATCAGTCCCCAACAATCATACTTGCCATCATACCAACAACAATTATACTATCCACATTTTCCCGACACCTAATTCTAACATGCTAGTAACTTCCAACAAAGAGAATTTCCCATTCAATATGGTCCATATGGATATACCAATTTCTGATTGCCACAAGACACACCAAACTTGGAATGTTATCGTCAAGAATCCGAAAATTAGAGTGATGAAACAAGCCACCCACATAAGAAGAACAAGAATCGGATGATGAGATGTCACCCCCTACGGAAAAAAGAGAACGAACGACTACAAAGATGAAGTCCAAACACAAGGAAGAAAGACGTTAGCTAAGTCATATATCTATTTTATCCAAGACCGGAACACGAAAATCAACAAACTAGAGACAGATTTTAGAAAAAAAGGTTATAACTTGTATTATTTATTTTTATGCTTATTTATTATTTATTCTTATATTATAGGTTCTTAAGCAATTGTATTCACAAATGGGGTCATGGGACTAAGCCGTAAGCCAAGTCAAGTCTATTCTACTCAGATCTGAGTCAAATAATGTCAAACTTCAATGGCGTCTACAACAATAGAAGCTTGAATCGAACAAGCGGCCAAGGCAACGACTATGTGCTTGAAGCAACAATGAGAGGGTGTGAGGTAGAAGAGAATGGGTGGGAGAAAATTATTGGTGTAAACGAAACAGACAGAAGATGCAAGGATAAGGGATGAGAGAAGAATTACGTTTAATTTTTTCCATCAACCTATCAATATGAAATTGATCGAAAACATATATGAAATTGATCGAAAACATAGTTGTATACAAAACATCGTGTTTATTTATATAAACAATACTGTATACCGGTATCGTACCGTACCAAACCGATGCCAACCGAACATCGGTTTTCAGTTTTGATAATATTTCGTTTATGCTTTAAATTATTTTATAGAGTTAATTACATAGTTAGTCCCTGTGGTTTGCACAAAATAACATACTTAGGTACTAATAGTTTAAAATCACCTTCTAGGGTATTAACTTTTCATTTTGTAACGTTTGGAGGTATTAACTTCTAGGGTAGTAACATAGTTAGTCCTTGTGGTTTGCACAAAATAACATACTTAGGTACTAATAAAATGTGATTTTAAACCTACAAATAATGTTAATACCTCCAAACGTTACAAAATAAAAAGTTAATACCCTAGAATGTGATTTTAAACTATTAATACCTAAGTATGTTACTTTGTGCAAACCACAGGGACTAACTATGTAATTACAAAAAAGAAAAAAAAAATCTAAATAGATAAACTATACCAAAAACGAGTACATATTTTTATGTTTTTCGGTTAGGGGTTACTTTTTGTGATTTATTATTATCATCGTTATTGTTAATTTCATTATTATTACTTTTCAAATTAGTAGACTAACTTTTGTGTTACTAAACCTAATATCATTGTAAATAATTATTTTATTTTATAATACATACATATTTCCCGCTGTATCGAACTAGGAATTTCCACTAGTTAAAACCAAATAGTTAACTTCACAAGGATTATAGGTGTGTGTATATTTGTATGATTGAGTTCAAATGATAACCATTAAAAAAACTAGCATGTTTATGTTTATTTTGCTAGGTATAAAATAAAGAGCTTGAGGAGTTGAGGGATAGAATGGTGCAAGGCAATCTCTTGAGATGAGATATGGAAGACGTTCATCAGGGCATTTTTATCCCCGAATCCCTTGGTTATGGACTAATTAAAAACCTGAAATAGTTTGATACTCTATCACAACTCACAACGACTAATATCCAAACCAATTGTAATAAACCAATTATATAATATTACATCACGTATCAAAATCAAATAGTTAAACGACAATGTAGTAGACCTACACATGGGGCAAACATTTTTAGACAACAACCAACGCTTGATGCATTCCGCATGAAACCGATGCCCACATTCGAGTCTCCCCATCTTCTCCTTCTTTTCATATTCACCCAAACAAATACAACAAACATCCACTTCACTCATCTTTCCTTGTGCAGTGTACACTTGCAGATGCTCGGAAATCTCTTCCTCTGATAAACCCGAACCACTCGTACAAGCGTTTACTTGTCGTAGCGCACGACCCGCTTCTTGTTCTATCCTCATCAACCTTTCTTCTAGAAAAGCTTCGAATTCATGAATCACATGGTCATATGGTACATATTGATTCTGTGCGTATGAATGCGTAGGATGTTGTTCTTGATTGACCCACATGGCATCAGGGGTGTTGAGAATGGCTATGTCGTCAACATACTGCACCGGTTGAGGGTAGAACATGGGCACGGTGTAATGAGCAGGAGTATTCACTTGATCATACACCATCCACTCAGTATGAACTGCAAATACAGGAACAACGTATGCGTAGTATTGTTGTTGAAGGATGGGGTGGTGATGATAATACGGATCCATGTTTTAATTATTTGCAGCACTTATAACAGTGAAAGAGATGAGAAAAGCATAGATTGATGGTGTTGATGCTACATTTATATATATAGATCGTTACTTGCATTGCAAGTATCAGATGGATATATTCATTCGTATCTAAATCAGATATTATGATTTAGTTAGATCCTTCATCCTCTTAATTGCACCGACTGATCATATATCCCTTCTCACGATTAAATATGTTTTGTATATAAGTTTTATTTTAAAGTCTCTTTTCCCGAATTGAAATCTATTATTAATTTAAAATTTTAAAAAATTGATTTGAAATCCATTAATTTAAAAAAATATTATATACATATATTTTTAGCTTGAATGTCTTTATATATTTTAAATATTTTTTAGTTAGAGTATCTTTGTATAATTTTAAGTTAAGACTTATAACCTTATTATTGTTGTTATATACTGATAGGTTTAATTTTTCGCTCGTATTGTTAATTTTAGCGAAGATTTCTGATATTTTTTTGTACCGTAAAATAGAGAATAAGAACAGGGCCTCTACTAATTTGGATTTTGAAAGTACGACTCTCGCTAAGTTTTCGTTTAAACTCTGTCATTAAACCCTTATTTTGATTATATCTTATAAGTGGTTATCCTTTGACTTCAGATTTTTTGTTGACTCTTATTTAATTATATCTTGTTATGCTTTTTTTTTTTTTAGAAGTAATATCTTGTTATGCTTTAACTTCAGATTTTTATCTAACAATAATTACAAATTTAGTTATGATATTTTTTTTCTCATGTCTATTCTGAATATTTATAAATGGTAGTTATTATTGTTCACGTATTAGGTTTTGATTTTTTTTTTGTTATTACGTGCAACTCCATCTTCTTTAGACAGTGTGTAGTGGGGCGCTATGCCCCCACATAGCGCCGGAAAGCGCCCAAGAACACCGCCACGAAGGGCGGTATGGCCCAAAAATTTTGAGAAGCGCGATGTGGATAGCAGCGTTATTTGAAAGGTTTTGTTTGTTTGTGACCGTTGTAAAACGGTCATTTATATAAAAAAATCAATTATTTTCAAACTTTCCTTTAAATAATACTCCTTTCCTGTATTTTTAAATCCACACACACTCAAACACTCTTTCTCTCTACCAATTTTTTAGAAATCCTTAAATTTTTTATACAATGCATCCATTCAACCGTGGCTTCATTCCTTCCCGATCAAGTGCGGACCCAAACTAAAGTGGTAATCATACTCGCCCCGTGTCGCCGGTTCCCACTCGACCCAATCCTTTCGGCTCCGGTTTTCTCGATTACAATCAACAAAATCTCGGGTTCATGAATCTTTTGAACCAACCGCTATCATGGGACCCGAATCTCTACGGGTGGAACCCGAATCAAAACACCGATGGAATGGGGTCGTCTCAAGCGTTCGGGTCGGCTCAAGCTTTCGGCTCCCCACTACACGAACCCGATGTTGTTCCGGAAACACAACCCGAAGTAGCGGAGACGCAAAAAGGAAAAGGAAAACGGCCACATAAAAAGAAAGCGGAAACCGCCACCCGAGTGAAAAAAAATGTGATATCGTGGGAGTCCGATGAGGAGTATGCGTTAACCCGCGCTTGGATCGATGTGTCAGAGGACCCGGTTATAAGTATATTTTAAAAAAAAATCTGTTTTTCCGTTTTTTTTTGTGTTTTTTTCTGTTTTTTCCTTTTTTTTGTTTTTTTTCTGTTTTTTTGCATTTTTTTATTTATTTTCTGTTTTTACTTTTTTTTTTCAGTTTTTATATTCTGTTTTTAATTGTTTTCTGTTTTTATTTATTTTCAGTTTTTTTAATTTATTTTCTGTTTTTATTTTTTAAATTTTAGACTAACATTGTATCTTTTTTTTTAGCAAACAATCAAAGTAAAACCGTTTTTTGGGCCCGAATACGAGATCTCTTTTTCGATCTCATGGGTAAAGGAGACGAATACCGCCCACCGGACTCTATATCGGGCAAGTGGACCGATATAAACAAAAAATGCACGAACTTTCAAACCGTGTACCAACGCACTTTTGCCGGATGGAAAAGTGGAAGCAAGGACGAAGACATTACGCAAGCGGTATTGGTCGAGTATACGGATGCTAATGGCCATTTCCCGTATCTAAGGTGTTGGCAAATCCTTCGCTATAGCCCCAAATGGGCCAACATCTCTACTCCGAGTGGTCGGTCGGGAAATAAACGGCCGTCAAAGAGGTCCAAAACAAACGAGTCGGGTGAACCCGAAACGCCAACCTCCGATGCTCGAAACACCGAGGTGAACGAGGATATTCCGGATGACGAGCCGATGGAAGAGCTATCAAGACCGCCCGGAAGAAGTAGGCGGGCGAAAAAGCCCGAGTCGTCGTCGATGTCTATGGGAAAGGATATGAGTAACGCATTTTCGGAAATAAACAAGCGACTTCAAGACATACACGAACTCGGTACTAAACGTATGAAGGAGAACCGCGAAGTTTCAGAGATTATGCGGGATAGACAATGGGCTCATGACTTTGAGTTCTACTCGAAACCGCACAACCACTTAACGGGAAAAGCTTTGAAAATGGCGTTGGCACAAAATGAGCGGATTGAAAAAAAATATAATCTTTGATTGTGTAATTTTTTTTATTCTAGTTTAATGTTTTTTTTTTTATTCTAGTTTAATGTTTTTTTTATTTTATTGTACTCTTTTTTTTATTTAATGAAATGAATTTTATTTTTAAAAAACTTAGAAATTAATTAAAAAAATGAAAATTAAAATAATGAGTAATGATAACAAAGGGCCTTTATGACTACGGCCTCAACTTGTATAACGCCCCATAAAGCCTCGTGGTGACATGGCATGCCATATATCGCATAACGTCCTCAAAAGGGTCTTATGAATACGGATGACCTTAAAAAATTAATTCTTGAAATTGCTATAGAGAAACTAACATCTTTCTAATTTAAAAATCATATAGCCAGAGACTTGGAATAAAAGAAAATAAGGAACTCATAAAAAAATGAATGTGATATTAAAAGAATATATTTAACCCAAACCACTCCATCATGTAAGAACTTGTCTGTTCGCACGAACTTCTCGCTAACGAACCCCGCACGGAAGTCACGTAGCGGTCGCCAGTGCCTTCCTTGTCCTTTTGATGCCTAGTTATCATTTGTTGGGTGAAAAGTCGTGAGTTAGGGATGATCTTATGCACGTTATATAGTTGTAAAATATACTTTTAAAAATGTAAATATTTGTATCTATATATTTTTAAAACTTTTATGAACTTATGAAACTTATTTTTTTATTATTTTATTTATTTTAAACTTCTTTCCCGACCAAGACAGATGATAGCGTAATTCTTTTTAAGATGATAAAAATCACCGATCACTTTTTCCTAATAAATAAATTATAGGAATCACCACTAACCTCTAATTATAGAAACTAGTTATTTTCCTCCCGCGCGTTGCGGCGGGACCAATGACTACAAAAGACGTGTCAGCAACGGCAAACAGATACCGAATATTAAAACATAAATAAAATTACGTGGTAAGTATAATCACTCCGTCATAAAAAACGATTTTAAATAACCTACTATATAATAATAGGACCCACACGTCCTACACGTTGGAAATTCGGTTGTTTTCAGTTCAGTTATTATGGTGCTAACACGTTAAAATATGGATGAGCT
Organism: Helianthus annuus; assembly: GCF_002127325.2. NCBI lineage: Eukaryota > Viridiplantae > Streptophyta > Magnoliopsida > Asterales > Asteraceae > Helianthus > Helianthus annuus. The sequence continues at coordinate 67,160,926 of NC_035442.2, forward strand.
CGGTACCGGTAACGGAAGCGAAAGTACCGATCTGGAAAATCATCGAAATTAGGTACCGGCACCAAAAATTCTCGGTACAATACGGTACTGGTACGGCACCGGTATTTGAGGGTAAAAACCGGTGAATACCTGTGCAGAACCGGTACCGAAAATACACCGGTTTGGTAAATTTGAGATCGGTACCTACACCCGATACCATTTACTCATCTCTTAATTCTAATCTTAAATTATTATAATTCTAAATTTAATTTAATTATAAATGGCTACTGTTGATTCTGTTTCATTATTATCATATATGAATTTAAGAACCATTTAAAAAAACTATAACCACGTTTTAGCCTTCAGACCAGACAGAAGATCTTTGGGTGACATATTCATATTTAACTCGAAAACATGTCATGTCTCAGTTCGATTCGTAAAGGGGTATGGTCCCAAAAAAGGTTGCGCAAACCTTCCTACAGGTCGCGCGTAGGACCATACTCCTTAATCAGCAAAATGTTCAATCTCAACCTCGCGCGGCCTACTTCAGCATTGATTTACCTCACGCGAGGTCTAAACAAGAAAGAACACCGACCTCAACACTTAGCCTTCTGAATAAGAGTCTTCAACAACTATAATCCTGCGCGGGCTACTAACGTGCTTAGTAAGGGTCGTGCAGGACATGTAGCGAGTGACCACTTCAGAAGGTACACAAGGTACAAGTGGCAGATGAAAAGAGCCAATCCGCATCCTCCAGGCTCTGCCCAATCGTGCTCCACGATCATCTGATGTACATGAGATAAAAAGTACTCAAGGACGCTTACGTGGCACCAATCACAAGGCAGAGATACATGCCCCACGATCTCCACTTACCTGCTGGTAGCAGAGGGACAACGAGGCCGACAACAGTGACACGTGGCTCCAATCACGGTGCGTCAGCACCGGAGAGCTTCTAGAAGCCACTAACCGTCGATACCAGTGAGACAAGGAGCATATCCGCTACGTTGTCGCCTTCCGGCCCAAGGCCCATCAGCCCACATCCTCTACACCTCTCCGGCTATAAATAGAGACCTTAGTTCACAGGTTAAACCATTCTATTCCCTCTACACTCACTCTTTACTCACTTTAATCTCCTCAAAGCAGATACTTATTCTCACGCCGGAGTCTGGTTAAGAGGGAAACCCCCATATTCCCCTCTTAACGAGCTAACGGTGTTTCTGTTTTGCAGGATCATCCGCTCATTAAGGAGCTCAGGAAACCAAAGAAGATTAACCCTTATGGTTGAAACATAAACCAAACTAATTAACAATCAAATTAGTTACGTGTTTCTTCATTGGCGCCCACCGGTATTCTACAAAATCATCTTCATCTTCTTTTTTCTGAGCTTTCGTTGTTTTTTCCTTCGATCATGGCGGGTCAAGGAAACGGTCATGAGTTTGGTTTTGGAGCAAACTCCAATGCAGTGTTGGGGAAAGACAATCAAAACGTCCAAGCCCAACAGATGGAAGAAATCGGTGAAATCGAAGTAGTCAACACTGGGGGACCCCGCGCGAGCATCACTCGCATCACTCAGACGGTAACCCCTAGAAACAATGGTGCTGGACCCTCGAATCCAGTTCCACCTCAGAATATTTCGGCGCTACTAGGGCTACCCGAAGGCGAAACTCCGGCCTCGTGGTACGCCAAGCAAATTGCCACCATCAATGCGGCGTATCAATCTTTGAGCGCACAGCAAGCAGTTTTAACGGCAGAACCGTCCTTGGTTACACCTCAGGGCCAGAGTCAGGGGGCGCACCAAATACCCCCACAGCAAAATCTCCAAGGAAGAATCAACAGGCCTCCTCCCTAGAGAAGACCAAGCGTGCATGACACACGCGATACACGGGGAGAAACAGAAAGCTATTATGACTATCCGTCTAATGTCCAGAGAGGACCAGTTCATAGCCGGCTCACGCCGCGCAACATAAACAACGAGTGGGATGATACAGACCCAAATGACCCAACATGGCAAGATGATGAGGGTTCCTCAGTTTTCAATCGCTTACAAAGGAATCATGAATACTATAGGCTAAGGCAGCACGTTGGATACAGCGAAGAGACAGAGCGAGACTTTCGCGTCGCCTATCGACCAGCTGAAGCTACAGAACACTCAAAGTTCATCCCAAAGATCGCTCTGGCGCCATTGTCAAAAGAAAAATTGCCTCCAACGGTTGGAAAGTTTAATGGGCTGACTGATCCTAATGATCATGTCAGAGTATTCACAAGCGCTGGTTACATGGGAGGATGGAATATGCCCATGTGGTGTCATTTGTTTATCCAAACTTTCACGGGAGCTGCTCGCGCTTGGTTTGACAGCCTCCCACCAGGAAAGATCAAGTCATGGGTTGATTTCAGAACACAGTTTTTGAACCACTTTAGTCAACAGAGACGTTACTAGCGCGACACAGCTGAGGTAACGGGTATTTGGCACAGAGAGAACAAAGGTTTAGAAGATTTCATCACTCGCTTTAACAAAGATTGTCTGGAAATTGGTGGTGTAAGTGAGCAACTCATGCGCGCTCACTTCAAGAAAGCCATTCGCTGTGATAGCCTTATCAGGACTATCATAGGAAAAGATGGAATGCCCAAAGAGTGGGATAAGCTCATGGAAGCCACAAAGATAGTCGCGCAGACTTAAGAGTCACTGGCTGGCAATAAAAACTCTTATACCGAGGATGGATTTTCTAAGGGAAGCTCGCGCGATAACAGCAGACGAAACAAAGTCAGAAACCCTGGGTGGAAAGCCAATCACTCCAGCAGTTATGACGAACGACCTCGTCATGAAGAACGATCTCGCTACAAGGAAGACGCGCGAGACACTATCGATCGCATTGGGTATAGGAAGGCAGTCAGGAATGAAAATCGAGAAAAGCACTGGACTCCGCTAATAAAGACACCTAAAGAGGTGCTCATGACGGAGAACCACGATTTCAAGGCGCCAAGGCCTATGACCAACAAGAAGGGGCAAGACCCCAACCTGTACTGTGACTTCCATAAAGATACAGGCCATCTAACAGATGACTGCATCAGCTTGAGACAAGAAATTGAGAAAGCTTTGAAAAGTGGGAAACTGGGTCATCTAGTAAAGAACGTGCGCAAAGAGACACGTCAGATTCAGCGCAACGATGATGGAAGAGACAAAAAACTCAGACACCTGGAAACACATATGGTCAACGGACCAAGATATTGCGCGAGAGATAAAGGCAAATGACCTTTCGAACCAGCATGGCAAGAGCAACAGGTCATTTTCCCGGTAGTGCGCGGGGGTCCACGCGCAACGCGCCTCGTCGTCATTACCGGCATTATCGTCCATTACGAGACCGAATACGTATTCGTTGACCCAGGGAGTACAACAGATATCATCTATGACCAATGCTTTAATCAATTCGACAATGAAGATAAAGCAAGACTTGAGCCAGACGATTACCCTTTGTCAGGATTCTGAACGAGATGGTCTTCCCACTAGGCCAAATCAGCTTCCCCCTCACGCTTTCATACGGGAAGCACTCAAGAACAACAATGGTCAACTTCATCGTAATGCCTGTCAAATCAAGGCATGATGTTTTGATTAGAAGAAACCCAAGGAGAGCTCAACATGGTAACTTCCACCCCTCACTCAGCAATCGGGTTCCCAACCGAGACGGGGGTGGCAATTATCTATGCAAAAAAGGAAGTGATGTCAACAGACTATATGCGCCCAACCAAAGTAGCAAAGGTTTCCACGACAGAGCCAGAAAAATGGGTCTGAAATCGCAAATACCCTGAACAAACGGTGACGATAGGCCACGCTATCTCGCCGAACATCAGAACGCACCTCAAACAGCTCTTGTTCAGAAACATGGATATTTTCGCCTGGACTCCTGCAGACATGACCGGTGTCCCGCGCGACGTTACAGAGCATTGTCTAAACACATATCTCTCCGTTGAACCAAAAGTACAAAGAAGGCGCAGTTTAGGAGCGGATAAGACCAAAGCAATGAACGAGAAAATATGTGAGCTCTTAAAAGCAGGAATCCTTCGAGAGGTGCGCTATCAGAGTTGGGTGGCAAACCCCGTAATGGTGGAGAAGTCAAATGGAGGATGGAGAATGTGCGTCGATTATACCGATCTCAACAAGGCATGTCCCAAAGACTGCTACTCTTTGCCTGAGATCGATAAAATGATAGACTCTCTCTCACACCGTACAGATGGAAATGCTTTCTAGATATTTACAAGGGGTACCACCAGGTTCGAATGAAACTCGAAGATGAAGAAAAGACAACTTTCAGAACCGATCTAGGCATCTTCTGTTATACAAAGATGCCGTTCGGACTCAAGAATGCCGACGCGACATACCAGCGCCTGATGGATAAAATCTTCGTGGATGATATTGGGAAACACATCGAAGTCTACATCGATGATCTGGTAATCAAGAGTCCCAAAGAGGACCAAATGCTAAAGGATATTGAGAAAACATTCAACTCGTTGAGAAGTGTGAACATGAAGTTGAATCCTGCCAAATGTTCCTTTGGTATGGAAGAAGGGAAGTTTTTGGGCTTCATAGTCACAAACGGCGGTTTTAAGGTAAACCCAGAGAAGGTTCAAGCAATAGAATGAATGCCGTCACCAAAAACAATCAAGGAGATGCAACGATTAGCCGGCCGTTTAGCCGCGCTAAACCGTTTCCTATCAAATCACGCTGCAAAGTCATATCCTTTTATCAGCACCCTGCGCAACTGCGTAAAGAAACAAGAATTTAAGTGGACACCCGAGGCAGAAGCCGCATTCCAGCAGATGAAAAAATGTTTGATAAAGCTCCCTACCCTGACCGCGCCGTACGAGAAGGAACCACTCATACTGTACTTATCTTCCTCGGATAAGGCAGTAGGGTCGGTATTGATGGTAGAAAGAATTGGAGTTCAAACTCCAATTTATTATGTCGGTAGGGTGCTTACTGATCCAGAAACGAGATATTCAACAATGGAAAAGTTGGTACTGGCGCTGCTTCATGCTTCTAGAAGGCTGCGCAGATACTTTACAGGGCACGTAATCACAGTACTTACCAACTTTCACATCGGCACAATATTGCAAAAACCAGGGACGTCTGTGCGGTTAGCAAAGTGGGCGATCGAGCTGGGGGGCCACAACATCTTGTACAGGCTGCGCCCAGCCATCAAGGGTCAAGTTTTAGCAGACTTCGTCACGGAAGTCCCAGTGGAAAAAATCAAAGATTGTGAGATTGTTGAGACTCCCGCAAAAGACACATCTAACGAGCTGTGGTTACTGTACACTGATGGGGCATCAAATGAGGACGGCGCAGGAGCAGGGTTGCGCCTAGTGAGCCCCGAGAAGCATGAATTTACATACGCCATCAAGTTGGATTTCAAGAACACCAACAATGAGGCAGAATATGAGGCATTCCTGGCAGGCTTGCGCCTCGCCATAAAAATGGGAGCTCAAAATCTACAAGCGCGTGTTGATTCGCTACTGATCGCCAGTCAAATCAATGGAATTTATGATGCAAAGGGCGAGGTCATGGCCCTGTATTTGGATCAGGCGAAAGAGTTACTTCAACGCTTCAATTCATACAAGGTAGTTCACATCAATCGCTCTGAAAACAAACCAGCAGACGCCTTGAGCAAGCTCGCTTCAACTTCCTTTCAACATCTAGCCAAAGATGTAAGGATTGAAGTGCTCAAGAATCCATCAGTCCTGCTGCGCCAGGTAAATGTAATCGAAGTAGGTTGGATGACCCCTATAATTCAATATCTGCAAGAAGGAATACTCCCAGAGAGCAAAGCAGAGGCAAGGAAGATTCAGAACAAGGCCCTGCATTACGAAATGAATGGTGGTATTTTATACCGAAAGTCCTACTTGGGGCCCTTATTGCACTGTTTGGACCCCCAAGATGCAAATTACTTGATCAAAGAGATTCACGAAGGGATCTGTGGCATCCATGCAGGACCACGCATGGTTGTCACGAAGATTATGAATGCTAGTTATTACTGGCCTGGGATGCATGTCGATGCTTTAAGGGAGTTGAGCAAATGTGACTCATGTCAAAGACACTCCCCAAAGACCCTGCGCCCGAAGAATGATCGCATCCCTGTATCCACTACTTGGCCCCCCAGCAGTGGGGAATTGATATGGTGGGACCTTTCCCTGACGCTACAGGAGCCGTGAAGTTCATAATCATGGCCGTTGATTATTTTACTAAGTGGGTGGAGGCCAAAGCTCTCGCCTCGACTACTGCAATGATGGTGCGCAAGTTTATCTGGGAACACATTATTTGCAGATTTGGTCTCCCACTAAAAATCGTCACAGATAACGGTACCAATTTTGCTTCAGAAGATCTTCATAATTGGTTGAAGGAAATGAAGATTGAGCACACTTTCTCCTCCGTTGCGCATCCTCAAGGCAATGGTCAGGTGGAAAGTGTTAACAAAAGTATCATCGAGGGGATAAAACCCCGACTGGGCACAAAGAGAAGAAGCTGGGTAGATGAGCTCCCAAGCATCCTGTGGGCTCATCGAACCATGCCGAAGACAAGCACTGGCGAAACTCCTTTTAGCCTAGTATACGGCTCGGAGGCAGTTATCCCAACTGAAGTTGGACTCCCCTCACCGCGCTTGACATGTAACACCCCGTGTTTTCGAAAGTCAAAGTCAAAGTCAAAGTCAAGTTGACTTCTTTGACTATAAATAGTCTATTTTATGTTTTAATTGTATTATGTGGAGTAAGTGTTGTCCATCAAGAATCGAACTAACCGAATGTTTAATCGACGCGAAGGATTTATGACTGTGAATAGTAGGAAGTAACAATGCGATAAAGTTAACTAATCAACAATCAAACCGATCGAACCATCATCGAACTCGAATCTCGAATTACGCAAACTTTGGTTGTTATACGTGTGTGTGTGCCTTATGTGTTACTTGTGCATGTTTACTTTATGTATGTGTGGTGATCAATCGAAACGAAACTCGAAACTCAAATCAAACTCAATCGAAAACAAGTTGTGACAAATGGTGGAAAAATGATTATGCGAGATATAGATGATTGTATGTTAGATATAGTGATTGGGACTGAAAGTAATTTGAATAGGAAACTCTATCGTACCCGTATCGCCATCAATCGAAATCGAAATATCAGAAATCGTCGCACCGAACGTTCGAACCAGGCTGTTGATCGATCAGGCTGTCAGCCGATCGAACAGCCCAGCCGATCGGACGAACTGTCCGATCGAGCAGGCTGTCCGATCGGGATGCCTGGCCGATCGGCCAGCCCTTTCCTCTTTGGGAAGCCTATAAATAGGGCTGTCATTGTCATTCTTTCCACTTTTGGAAACTCTTTGACCGACCAGCTCGTGCTCCCCTTCTTTTCTCAGATTTCTTCCGATTCCGGTAAGTTTTCATCCTAAATCTTGTACTTTCTTGATCAATACACACTCCTACACCTTTCTATCTTTCAAATCTTGATTTCTAACTGTGAAATCATCAAGATCTAAGCATTCTAGGATGATGTCATCATGTGTTCTTCAAGAACATCATGTTTTGGCGTTGTTCCACCATGAATAGCTTGGATCTAACTGATTTCCACATAAACAAACTAAGATCTATCACAGATCTGAACATTTACATAGTGTGAAGAATTGAAAGAAGGATTTCCAACTTTCTTTCAACTCTTTTACACTCAATGCCTTCAAACCGGTAGAAACGGAGCTTAAGCCGACTCACCAATCATTCTAATGGATGAGTGGTTCAAGATTCGGATTCTATCTACGAGGTTCACCGACTTCGGGTTAAACATCAAACTACCGTTCCGAACAGTTCACCGGCCGGACTTGGGTGATTCCTGTCCGAACAGGAGGAACAAGTAAGAACGAAAGTTTCATAGTTCAGCTCGTTGTCAAACTACCTCGATATAACGTCAAATAATTAGAACAGCCAAGTGTTAGACGAATAGGCCGACCAGGTCAGGATGCTGATCGAACGGTTAGGCTGTCGAAGTGACTAAACGATCGGTTAAACCGACCGATCGAACGGCCTGTTCGATCGATCGACCTGAAAGGTAAGAACACTTCAATGTTCTCAAATACTACAACGAAAACCTCAAAAGTACAAACCATCATACACAAACACATCCTATCTAAAGGAAGAAACAATCCACTCGAACAGTCCATCCGATCGGCCTAACCAACCAACCGGACAGACTGTCTGAACGGAGTGGTTCACCGAACGGTCAAGCCGTCCGATCGGACCTACCGTCCGATCGACCAGGCTATCCGACCCAACATCACTTGTTTCCATTTTACGTGTACTCATCGTTATGCTATCGAACTATTCAGGCTAACCCTACTCTCAAGCGCTCCCTTCAATCCATCAATCAATCGCTGTGAGTATACTCGATCCCTTTTTGCTTTTAGCACTTTTGGGTGTTACATACGTTACTTATTTCAAAACACAATCGATCACACTACTCAAACTATTTGAACGCTAAACAATTCGCATGTATTACGTGATTAAATGAATGCTTGTTGTTATTGTCACACCCCAACCAATGGCGGAAACATCGGGATGAGACGAAGTGTGAAGATTGCTCGAGACATCATAACGCTAATAATTGTGACAAGTATTTAAATAATCTGATTTCATTTCATAAGACAAATTGTCAACATTACAAGGAATTCAAATACAATAAGTTTAACAAAAAGAAACATAACAACATAACAAAATTGATACAACATATTAAACCCTAACGTCTATATGTGTATCTAGGCATCAACGCTACTTCATTTCTTAGCATCGTCCTCATCAACCTGTAACATGTTTAAAATAATTCAATGCAAAAGCAAAGGCGAGTATACAAGTTTAAGCATAAGTATAAGTATAAAAGTTTAAAACGAATCCACATGGCAACTTAGTCTATACGAGATCAACCTAGCGTGGCATGCAATATTTCTAGCCAACCTCTGTTTACGCAAGAAAGTTTAATTAATTCAACATGACCCAAGTTTAAGGGGGGCGGTGCGTTACTCCTATAGCGCTATACATGTCGAAGGGAGGCTCGTGAGAGCTAATGACTAAAACATATCACATAAGTATGGTCCACGTAAGCATCAAGTATCATGACATAGTATTCATGTATAAGGATTGTTTTGTGCATTGCATAAAGAATAAGTTTAAGTGTAATTTAATAGTAAAAACATGTTACACCCCAAAAAGTGGTAAACATAAAAAGGGGGTTGCGAGTATACTCACAAAATTGCATAGTCTTCCGATTATCCAAGTATGACGAGTTGATGAGATAGGAGAACGGAACACCGAGGTCACCCTATAAGGGCAAACGATGGTGCATGAGTAAACGGAATTCCAAGAGAACGAACGAGGGTGTTTATCATAGATATTTAAATATTGCGAACTCGTTATTAATAATTGGCAAAAAAAATAAGAGGCCCTATTATTTAATGTTTATAGATTAATTATTTAGATATTTTATTGTTAAAAAAAATGGCGTTAGTGTTATAAAAGAATCATAATAATTTGTTAAGTAACTAATTTTATATTATATTAAAGGTTCTATTTAAAGAAAAAGGTTAATCAGTAGAACTCTTGGGATTAGATTATACTTACCAAATTCTAAACAAAATGATTTAAGAAAATATTTTTTTTTTCTTTTGTTTATATAAACATGTTTCAAAAAAAGTAACTGATTGTATAACAACTTTGATTTATAGAAACATGTTTTGTCTTGCAGATTTTTACGAAAAACGGGTAGAATTTCCTCTGTTTTTTGGACGACCCCGACATTGCAAGTTGTCGTTAAAAGTTCAAAATTCAACAATTTATCAATGATTATAAATAATATAAGTAGAATGCGAAACGTGAATAATTAATAAGTGCATCGGTTCGACATTTAAAGTAATATGTATACATATACAAAAACAATACAATTTATAGTTTCGCCACTTTCATATAAATATCATGTTTAACTCGTTAACCCGAACCCGAAACGAGACTGAACCGATACTCCAGTTGACTAGCTTTGGCTGAGTTTGACCCGGCAGTTGACTGTTCGACCCGAGACACTAAAACTGAACCATAACACACCCAAATAAACTCCGAAACATATCGCCATCTCTGCTGTCTTCGTTCATGTTCGTCACCGGAACCGAAACCAATCCCGAACCGGAATCAGGACGGACAGAAGTCGACACATAACCCATAATAGAATCCAAACCGGAATCGGGTTGAATCGAAGTTGAATCGAATCTGAAAGCAATTCAAAATAGAATCTGACTTGAATTAAAACTGAGACGTGAACGAATAATACTCGAAACTCATACCTGAACCGAAACAATCGATCGCTGACATCATTAATCCGAAAAGCGTGGCTGCCGGAGTTGAGGTGTCACCGTTCCAACCACCCGAAGCCACCACCAAACCGTCTTCACTCTAATTATCATCCACAGGTGTATCCATTTCATCAGTCGCCATCGGAAAAACAAACGGCCGGAGCCATTCTGACCCGATCATCGCGAGAGAGAGGGAAGCGAGAGTGAATGTGTTGTGCTCGTCGGAGTGAACCATCACCGGATACCCGCCGGTATACGGCTCAGGTAGCCGGTTCCTATGTGGTTACAGTGAGATCGAGAAGGTGTGTGGTTTAAGGAGATGACGGAGGGGTGGAGGTGTGTAGCCGGAAAACGAACGGCCGGAGGATTCACCGGAAGATCGGCCGGTCATCAGAGATAAGAGGAGGCAGGGCATGGGGGCTAGGGTTTTTGTGAAGGAGATGAGTTAGGAGTTTTATATAAGCTAGGGTTTGAGTGTGTTGGGCCTAAAGTCCAATAGAGGCCCAATTGCGTTTCTAGAGCCCAAAACTGCACCCGAGCTTAATAATATGTCGTAGGATATTATTTTAAGGTCAAACCTTCGTGAAACGATGTCGGTAGTTGGTTTTGGGTTGCGTTCATTTGTCGTTCGCGGTAAAATCACGTAAATGCTTCTGTGATCGTTTCTAGCTTGTTTTTTTTTTCGATCTGATTTCGATTGTGACTCTAATAAAAAAAACGAACATGGATTTTCTAAAAGTATAGAAATACGAAAATACGGGGCGTTACAGTCTCCCCTCCTTTAGGAAATTTCGTCCCGAAATTTGTTTAGAAGGAAGACTCGAATGGTTTCTGCAAACCGAAGAGGATTGTTTAAAATTGAGGCTTTGGAGTTTGAGACAACGGAGTATAAATGAAGTATAAGGGCGAACGATTGATCTAATAAACGATTACGAGTATAAGAATAGCATAAGTATCGGGTAGACAAAAGTAGTGTGCTAAGAGTGTAGTCTCGTCGGGGATAATCGGATATAATGCGTTTGTGAGTTGTTTAAAGTTTGTATTAGGTCTAAATAGGTCTGCAAAACACTGAATTTCTCATGACACGTTTTACGAAAGTTTGGTAACATGGTGAAAACACTTATATATAGGAAGTACCAGTGGCGTATCCGCCATGTTTTGACCATGTTACGTCCGTTTCGTTATTCGTGTCATGTTACGTTCCGTGTCTTACCATACACAATAGTACACTCTATGGTTCTCATACGCCTATCACTATAATCCCGTGTGCACCCGTGATTATATTGATCGTCGCATGATCCGCATAGCTTGTACTAGTTGTGTATGAATCAGGGTATACATAATTTAAAAATTAAGAATGTGTACGTGTAAGAATGTAGTATGTAAGCAAGTCCAAGCTTAAGTATGTATGGGACCCACGCAAACGAATCCCTCAGGTTACGCTCGCGTATAGGTACGAATGTATGAATCATGAGTACGAATGAAAGTACAAGCATAAGTATAAGTTTAAGTATGAATAGGCACGTAAGTATGAGTATCAACATAAGATGTACGTGTAGTGTGAGTATATGTGTAAGCATGAAACGTAGGCATATATGGATAGGCATGAAACGTATGAGTATAAGTAAAATATGAAACGTATGAATATAAGTGTGTATATGATTATAAGTATAAGCGTAAAGTATATTGTTATGAATATGAGGGTGAGTGCGAGTACGAATACTAGTGATTGCGTATATCGTATTAATTGAAAACATAACAAATTTAAGCATGTAAAGGTGCTCAAAAGGTTGGGCATGTAAATACGAACGATATAAATGAAATTGTCGTGATGAAACGACTAAAACGTGTATAATGATATGCATGTATAGTTGTTTAAATGAAACGTTGAGTTTATCGAATCAAAATTAGATTGAGCTTGGTTTGAAGGGTATAATATAGTTTGTATATGTAAGAGGATATAAAGTACTCACTGGTTAAGCATAATGTATTTTGTAATGTATGGAAATGCTATTTTTGTTTTAAAAGAGTTTACGTAATCCAAAGATGGTCGGTCTCCATGAAGTCTTCTTGCCCACGTGTTTTGTAAATTGGTGTAGGAAAAGGTTTTTTCTTTTTTTAATAAAAATGTAAGTTCGTTTCATCAAACAAGAAATTATGAATTTAGGAGGTTCTCGTGAAAACGAGGATCTTTAGAAAAGAAATTTAGTAAAAGGGCGTAGCGATTGTTAAAAGTTTCATCAAATGATTCATTGATGTTGAAAAGAGTATTTGGTAAAACGACCATATAACATCTATGAGATCTTATAAGTAATTGGGGAAGGTTAGTTTGATTTCGATTAAGAGTGGAAGTCTCTAGTATGATGATATAATGTGAACGTGTTTTAGTTAATAAATCGGATGTGAAGTTCATGGGCAAGAGATTCATTAGACTGATTAAGTTGATAGGTAGCATTTCGTAAGGTTTGGAAATTCGGGTGATAAAACGTTTTAAGGAATGATTAGGGATTTTCGTGTATATGATTTACGTGAAATAGATTATGAGATAAAGAATACGTTCGATAAAATAATAAATTTTGAAATTCACGTAAGTAGTGATTTTGACGAATGATAAACGATTTAGGTGTAAAATATGATCGTGTTTACATAATAAGACATTTTAAAAGAATGTTTTGGTAACGATCACCTAGGTAAGGGAATCACCCCTAACTCGTTGGTGAGGTCGTTTTAAGGAAAAGGGGGAGTGGAGTTAATCATCAAGGTAAGGAATTCACTCCTATCTCGATGATATGTCTCCACTTGTCGTTACAAGGATTATGAATTTAAATTATATGAAATCATGCATATTTATAAATGTATGGAAAAGATTCAATATGTTGTGTGTGTAAAAAGAGAATATCGAAAGTAACTTCAAATTTGAAAGATTGCATCGTATAAAATAAATAATAGAAACACATGTTTGATCAAAATTTGGATGGTTCCAAAACGGAACTTTGACTAACCAAAGTAGTCGAAAAGTCTTTCGAATTCGAGGAGCATGCTTTGGCCTACTAGGTGAAGTACTCTCGCCGACAAGTCGGTTAACGGTATTTACCCTTCCGGTTACTACATGTCCCCAATTCAATTGAAATTTCGAGACTTGGCGGGATTTTAAAAAAAAATATCAAGGAGTGGAACTAGTCGCCAAGGTGCGGGTTTCACCCCTAACTTGACGATTTCGTATCCTAAATGTGGTTGGTACTCGTCGGGTCAAAATTTAGTTTCGACATGTTGACAAGGGTCCACTAGAATTTGAAATTTGAGATTTACCATTAAGATGTGGATTTCACTCCTAGCTTAATGGCGATATCTCGTGTAAAAAGAAGAATAGATGGATTGAGAGTCGTTCACCAAATTGTGGGTTTCACGCCTATTTTGGTGAATTCGTCTCATTTGTATAATGCGAGTGCTTACGGATTTAGAATAATCGAGTAAAATGCATGAGGGAAAGAGTATGTTAAAGGAATAAATAAACAAATTTAAACGCACAATGAAGCATATTAAGAATAGCACATAATGAATGGGACAATAAAACATGTATTAGCACATAATAAAGCAAATATAGCATGCCAAGTGTTAACACACAAGCGACATATATGCTTAAAAGATCAAAAGAGAATAAATAAGAACAAATAAGGTAGCATGCAAGTAGTTTCAAATAAAACATAAGAATAAAGCTCTAAAACTATAGACTAGGCTAAAGCATTCCTACTTCCCTAATTCCCTATAGTTATGGCTCTGATACCAATCTGTCACACCCCAACCAATGGCGGAAACATCGGGATGAGACGAAGTGTGAAGATTGCTCGAGACATCATAACGCTAATAATTGTGACAAGTATTTAAATAATCCGATTTCATTTCATAAGACAAATTGTCAACATTACAAGGAATTCAAATACAATAAGTTTAACAAAAAGAAACATAACAACATAACAAAATTGATACAACATATTAAACCCTAACGTCTATATGTGTATCTAGGCATCAACGCTACTTCATTTCTTAGCATCGTCCTCATCAACCTGTTACATGTTTAAAATAATTCAATGCAAAAGCAAAGGCGAGTATACAAGTTTAAGCATAAGTATAAGTATAAGTATAAAAGTTTAAAACGAATCCACATGGCAACTTAGTCTATACGAGATCAACCTAGCGTGGCATGCAATATTTCTAGCCAACCTCTGTTTACGCAAGAAAGTTTAATTAATTCAACATGACCCAAGTTTAAGGGGGGCGGTGCGTTACTCCTATAGCGCTATACATGTCGAAGGGAGGCTCGTGAGGGCAAACGATGGTGCATGAGTAAACGGAATTCCAAGAGAACGAACGAGGGTGTTTATCATAGATATTTAAATATTGCGAACTCGTTATTAATAATTGGCAAAAAAAATAAGAGGCCCTATTATTTAATGTTTATAGATTAATTATTTAGATATTTTATTGTTAAAAAATGGCGTTAGTGTTATAAAAGAATCATAATAATTTGTTAAGTAACTAATTTTATATTATATTAAAGGTTCTATTTAAAGAAAAAGGTTAATCAGTAGAACTCTTGGGATTAGATTATACTTACCAAATTCTAAACAAAATGTTTTAAGAAAATAATTTTTTTTCTTTTGTTTATATAAACATGTTTCAAAAAAAGTAACTTATTGTATAACAACTTTAATTTATAGAAACATGTTTTGTCTTGCAGATTTTTACGAAAAACGGGTAGAGTTTCCTCTGTTTTTTGGACGATCCCGACATTGCAAGTTGTCGTTAAAAGTTCAAAATTCAACAATTTATCAATGATTATAAATAATATAAGTAGAATGCGAAACGTGAATAATTAATAAGTGCATCGGTTCGACATTTAAAGTAATATGTATACATATACAAAAACAATACAATTTATAGTTTCGCCACTTTCATATAAATATCGTGTTTAACTCGTTAACCCGAACCCGAAACGAGACTGAACCGATACTCCAGTTGACTAGCTTTGGCTGAGTTTGACCCGGCAGTTGACTGTTCGACCCGAGACACTAAAACTGAACCATAACACACCCAAATAAACTCCGAAACATATCGCCATCTCTGCTGTCTTCGGTCATGTTCGTCACCGGAACCGAAACCAATCCCGAACCGGAATCAGGACGGACAGAAGTCGACACATAACCCATAATAGAATCCAAACCGGAATCGGGTTGAATCGAAGTTGAATCGAATCTGAAAGCAATTCAAAATAGAATCTGACTTGAATTAAAACTGAGACATGAACGAATAATACTCGAAACTCATACCTGAACCGAAACGATCGATCGCTGACATCATTAATCCGAAAAACGTGGCTGCCGGAGTTGAGGTGTCGCCGTCTCCAACCACCCGAAGCCACCACCAAACCGTCTTCACTCTAATTATCATCCACAGGTGTATCCATTTCATCAGTCGCCATCGGAAAAACAAACGGCCGGAGCCATTCTGACCCGATCATCGCGAGAGAGATGGAAGCGAGAGTGAATGTGTTGTGCTCGTCGGAGTGAACCATCACCGGATACCCGCCGGTATACGGCTCAGGTAGCCGGTTCCTATGTGGTTACAGTGAGATCGAGAAGGTGTGTGGTTTAAGGAGATGAGGGAGGGGTGGAGGTGTGTAGCCGGAAAACGAACGGCCGGAGGATTCACCGGAAGATCGGCCGGTCATCAGAGATAAGAGGAGGCAGGGCATGGGGGCTAGGGTTTTTGTGAAGGAGATGAGTTAGGAGTTTTATATAAGCTAGGGTTTGAGTGTGTTGGGCCTAAAGTCCAATAGAGGCCCAATTGCGTTTCTAGAGCCCAAAACTGCACCCGAGCTTAATAATATGTCGTAGGATATTATTTTAAGGTCAAACCTTCGTGAAACGATGTCGGTAGTTGGTTTTGGGTTGCGTTCGTTTGTCGTTCGCGGTAAAATCACGTAAATGCTTCTGTGATCGTTTCTAGCTTGTTTTTTTTTTCGAGCTGATTTCGATTGTGACTCTAATAAAAAAACGAACATGGATTTTCTAAAAGTATAGAAATACGAAAATACGGGGCGTTACAGTTATGTTTACACGTGGAATGTTGTCTACCTGCCTTAACGACGTAGTACTATAGTTTGGACTCAGCACCCGTTCACACGGGGGTTGTTAAGGACAATTACTTGCATGGATTACAGTGGTAATCATGTATTGCGAACTGTCTCGGACAGTCAACCCGCAGTCATTGGTATCGATAGATCCATGTCGATAATTAACATGCTTCATTTTCCTCTGTGTACGTGCTGGTTATGCGTAAACTATTCGAACTCTATTATGCTATTATCAAACTTGTATGCTCACCTTTACATTACATGTATTGACTTTATTTTAATGTATGTGACAGGTGTTTAAGATGTTTGCTTGCTAGGAAAGCGAGGCTAGAATAAAGCTCTAGAGCCCCCCAACAAATAGTTGTTTGTCAGGAATAAGCAACTAGAGCATAGTTGTTTGTAGATCTTGTCAGGATGGGTCTTTAGGAGCATTTGAACAATATGTTATTATTTACATTTAAATCTGAGTTGTCGTAACAGAATATTTGCCTGGTTGTTATCAGTAATAATTTGTTTTATTATTTGGGACACGGTATGGGACCTGTTATTTAAACTAAATAGTGATGATAGTTGTTATGGAAACTTCTGGACAATCTATTTCGCTCAGTTCCATGCCCCGATGATTCCGCCATCAGTTGGGGTGTGACAGATTGGTATCAGAGCCATAACTATAGGGAATTAGGCTAGACATGACCTAGTCCGGGTCACTGTCTTAGAGACCTAGACTATAGTTAGGAACCAACAGACCAAGCGTATACGCTAAATCCTACTATTCTACACTATCACTACACTCGAATTTTCAATGATGAGAAGGAGATTTGGTCAGGATTAGGTGTGAAAAACCGTAAACTCCCGACCGAATTGCTGGATCGATGCTGTTTTATCCACCTATTAAAGGATTCTTCATTACTTTTCAATGACAAACGAGGAGACTTATACCAAATCAGGAGTGAAATCCATATTTTGATGAATAATCTCCTCAATTTTACTAAAACAAGGAAGAAATTGCTAAGCCAGGGGTGAAACCCGAACCTTGGCAACTTATTCCAACTTTTACTCATCTCAACAAAGCCTCGACGGACTCCAACGACCTGAACTCACAAGTATGACCTAGGGAATACGTGTTGCATGCCCAAGAATCGAGGCAACGACGCGAGCCCGAAAGTTGAAACGTGACGACAAGTCTATTGTGAATAGTCGAATCGCTTTGGGGTAGTCAATGTCTAGTAGCCGCAGACAATCTATCTCTCGATTTTATGTGTTTTCGGTTCTGAGCCCGCAGCCGCTAACTCTGACGACTCGTTGATTTTATGTGTTATATATGTTTAACTGTTTGTATGTTTAAGATTTTGAGGATTTATTCGATTTTTGCAATCGCTTCGATCGACACACACGATTCGCATTGCTCTCCTATCTCAAAACGGTAACGAATCATTACGAACTTAGACGATGCTATGCTATGATGTACGCTATACTATACTTGACACGCTATACGATTATACGATACTATTCGATATACTATACGCGATCACTATATACGAACAACACGCGAGCTTTGAATGATAGGTTTTTGTATTCTGACAGCATCTGTGATTATATGTGTATGTGCTTCTGTGCTTATGTGTCTTTGTGCTCTACGTGCCTACGTGCTTATGTGTTTCTGTGATTACGTGAATCTGTGGTTATGTGTCTATGTGTTATGTGATGCGTGTTTCGACGTGTACCTGAGCTTTAGAAAGTAATAGACGTGTGAGGTGAGATTCAATCATGTTGTGTTGAGTCCTGTGACGATGTCTGTTGCAGACAATGTCGCCTGGATCCCAACACCATCTTACCCGCCAAGAAAAGAGAGACAAGCGTCTCGCTGCCATCATCGCCAAGCAAGTGGCAAAAGCTGTGAGCGAGGTGTACGAAAACGTCAGCAAATCGTCTGAGGAGTCACGAACTGAAGCTCCTAAGGATGCCAACAAGACTGGTTTCAGCTTCAAACAGTTTAAAGCATGCGGACCCAAAGAATTCACCGGAGAAGATGGCCCTACCGCATGTTTCAATGGTTTGCTTCGGTCGAAGTCACTCTGTGCCAAAGCGGCTGTCCTGAAAATCTCCGCACCCTCAATGCTATCGGCGTCTTCCAGTCCTGAGCTCTAGACTGGTGGATGGCCGAACGAAACAAGCGCGGAAATGATGCAGCTTATGAGCTGACTTGGGAGGAATTGAAGGCAATCATGATGGACGAATTCTGCCCTCCCCATGAACGCCAAAAGCTGGAGGACGAGTTTTCGAATATCAAGCAGAAGGACGGAGACAACGTTGCTTTAACTGCTCGCTTCAAGCAGCTTAGCATCATCTGTCCCGCCCAAGTCAAGACGCCAGACATGGCTATCAAGAAGTATATTCGAGCTCTACCCGACTGTGTTGCCGATTTTGTTCATGCTGCCAAGACATCGTCGATTGAAGAGACTTACTTGCTTGTCGCCGAGATCAATGACAAGCGGGTGAAGTCTGGTTTTTGGGATAAGCATACCAAGTCCCTGCGTCAAGCCACCACCACATCTACCGTCGACACCACCACTGCTCAACCCTCCAAGTCATCACGCCGAAAGAAGAAGCACAACAACAACAGCTCCAGCAACCAGAAGTGTCCTGTGACAACGACTGCTGCCCCTCTACAAGCCGTACAGGCTCAGCAGCAGTCTCACCACCGACAAGCTCCAGTGATCAATGCGCCGCCAGCCAAGCGTGCTTACACAGGTCCCCACCCGCTCTGCCCGACATGCTCATATCATCATCCGGTGGGAATCGCCTGTCGTTTCTGCGCCCACTACAACCTCTACGGGCATTTAACTGCGAACTGTCGCTATGGTCCCCGTCAAGCCCCAGTTCAAGCCGCCGCTCATCAAGCTCTACTCCCAGCCCCTCAAGGCCAACCTGCAGCTCAAGCACCAGTGTTCAACGCTCGAGTCTGCTTTGCATGTGGTGATCCTAACCACTTTGCAAACATGTGCCCGAACCGGGTTGTGAAGCAAGAGCCCCAACAGCAACAGCAGCAACCTCAGCAGCAACAGCATGCAGCCCGTGCCAGAACCTTTAACATCAACGCCCGTCAAGCCCAGGCTGACAACAACGTGGTTAATGGTACGTTCCTTGTGAATGGTATTTATGCATCATGTTTGTTTGATACTGGAGCCGATAACTGCTTTGTGTCATTTGAATTCGAGAAGCTCCTTTGTCGTAAGCGCTATTATCTCCCATCGTCATTCGAAGTCGAAGTTGCTACTGGAAGAACCGTCGCCGTTAACTCTGTTCTTCGTGATTGTACCCTTGAGCTCAACAATCACATCTTCCCAATCGATCTTATTCCAATGCAGCTCGGAAGTTTAGACGTCATAGTAGGCATGGACTTTCTTCGCGAAAACCATGCTGAAGTTGTGTGTTTTGATAAAATGATTCGATTCTCGCTCGAAAATGGTGATCTATTATGTGTGTACGGCGAAACAACTTCAAAAGGTCTCAAGCTCATGTCATGCGTCCAAGCTAGCAAGTATCTCCGCAAGGAATACAACGCTTTCTTGGCCAACATTGTAGTAGCGGAACCGAAGTCAAAGATGTTCCAGTGGTTCGTGAATTTCCTCATGTGTACCTTGATGATCTTTCCGGGCTACCGCCAAGTCGTGATATCGACTTTCGTATCGACCTTATTCCTGGAGCTAACCCTGTTGCTAAAGCCCCTTATCGACTCGCGCCATCCGAAATGAGGGAACTCTCGAACCAACTCCAGGAGTTACTTGAAAAAGGCTTTATTCGCCCGAGCACCTCTCCTTGGGGCGCACCAGTCCTTTTCGTCAAAAAGAAGGATGGGTCGTTCAGGATGTGTATCGACTATCGGGAGTTGAATAAGTTAACCATCAAGAACCGTTATCCTCTACCCCGAATCGACGATTTGTTTGATCAGCTACAAGGTGCATCGTGTTTCTCGAAGATCGATTTACGCTCAGGCTATCATCAGTTACGCATACAAGAGGAGGATATACCCAAAACCGCCTTTCGCACTCGATACGGCCACTATGAGTTCGTCGTCATGCCTTTTGGTCTAACCAACGCACCCGCGGTTTTTATGGATCTGATGAATCGCGTGTGTAAGCCTTATCTTGACCGTTTCGTCATCGTATTCATCGACGATGTCCTGATTTATTCCAAATCGAAAGCCAAACACGCGCAACATCTACGTTTGGTTCTCGAGTTACTCTAGGGGAACCAACTCTACGCCAAATTCTCCAAGTGCGAATTCTGGTTGGAGGAGGTTCAGTTTCTGGGTCACATCGTGAATAGTCGAGGTATCCATGTCGATCCTGCGAAGATTGAAGCAATTAAGAGCTGGATTACGCCAAAGAACCCGTCTGAAGTTCGTTCTTTTCTCGGACTAGCGGGCTATTATCGACGATTTATCGAAGGATTCTCTAAGATCGTTGTACCGCTTACTGCTCTTACCCATAAAGACAGGTCTTTTGTTTAGGGAACTGAACAAGAATCTACTTTTTAAACCCTTAAGCGCAAGCTCTGCAATGCTCTTGTTCTCGCGTTGCCAAACGGAAACAACGATTTCATTGTCTATTGTGATGCTTCCAACCTTGGTCTTGGCTGTGTTCTCATGCAACGGGACAAGGTTATAGCTTACGCATCTCGTCAGCTCAAAATCCATGAGAAGAACTATACAACCCACGATCTCGAGCTAGGCGCAGTTGTTTTTGCATTGAAGATTTGGCGACACTACCTGTATGGTACCAAGTGTACGATCTTCACCGATCACAGGAGTTTACAACACATCTTTAATCAGAAAGAACTTAACATGCGTCAACGGCGATGGGTAGAACTTCTTAACGATTACGACTGTGAGATTCGTTATCACCCGGGCAAGGCGAATGTTGTTGCCGACGCACTCAGCAGACGGAGTTATTTGCTCAGTATTCGCAATACCCAAGCCCAGCACAATCTCGAAACTCTCATCCGTGAAGCCCAGCATGCTTGTTTTAACGAACGCACTTTGAAGAAAGAGAGGATCTACCACGATGGAGCTCAACTGGTAAGCAAAGCCGATGGGATTTTCTATTATCTGGACCGAATTTGGATCCCTAAGCGGACCGATTTGCAAAAGATTATAATGAACGAAGCCCACAAATCCCGCTATTCTATTCATCCCAGTGCCGATAAAATGTACCAGGATCTTCGTTACAAGTACTGGTGGCCGGGCATGAAACGGGATATTGCTCTCTATGTTGGAAGTTGCCTAACTTGCGCAAGAGTTAAGGCCGAACATCAGCGACCTTCTGGCTTACTCGAACAACCTCCAATCCCCATATGGAAGTGGGAGAGTATAGCTATGGATTTCATAACCAAACTTCCGCCCACGCCATCAGGTCACGACAGCATTTGGGTTATAGTTGATCGTCTGACCAAATCAGCCCACTTTTTGCCAATATGGGAAGACTACAAGGTAGAACGACTAGCCCGAATCTACACCGACGAGATCATTTGTAATCATGGTACGCCTCGAGACATCATTTCAGACCGTGACGCTCGGTTTACTTCGCGATTGTGAGAAACGTTTCAAGCAGCGCTCGGTATGTCGCTTAACCTGAGTACCGCCTTCCATCCTCAAACCGACGGACTGACTGAAAGGACGATCCGTACTCTTGAAGACATGCTCCGCGCGTGTGTCATAGACTTCGGTGGTAGTTGGAACAAATACCTACCGTTAGTCGAATTCTCGTACAACAACAGCTATCATGCCAGCATACAAATGGCACCATTCGAGGCTTTATATGGAAGAAGATGTCGTTTGCCTATTGTGTAGCACGAGATCGGTCATTCGCAACTAACTGGTCCCGAGCTATTACAAGAAACAACTGACAAAATCCTCCAGATTCGAGACAACTTGTCGAAAGCCAGGGATAGACAGAAAAGTTACGCCGATAGAAGACGCAAGCCTCTTGAATTTGACGTTGGCGACTACGTACTCCTAAAGGTATCACCTTGGAAGGGTGTGGTCAGATTCGGCAAGAAAGGGAAACTAGCGCCTCGATATGTTGGACCTTTTAAGATTCTGGAAAGAATCGGAAAAGTCGCCTACAGACTCGAACTACCGGAGGAACTTAGTAACGTCCACCTAACTTTCCATGTGTCGAACCTCCGAAAGTGTCTAGCTGATCATGATCTGATTGTACCGCTCGACGACCTTCAAGTAAACGAAACGCTGCATTTTGTGGAAAAACCTGTCGAAATCATGGATCGCCAAATCAAGCAACTCAGACGCTCGCGCATCCCTATCGTGAAAGTCCGATGGGAAGGCAAACGAGGCGCCGAGTTCACTTGGGAACTCGAAAGCGACATGAAGGCTAAGTACCCGCAACTATTTAAATGAAGATCTGAAGCATGAAATTGGTAATATCATGCACGGTGTTGTGCAGCTTCGAGCCTAATTTCGGGACGAAATTCCCTAAACAAGGGGAGGCTGTAACACCCCGTGTTTTCGAAAGTCAAAGTGAAAGTCAAAGTCAAGTTGACTTCTTTGACTGTAAATAGTCTATTTTATGTTTTAATTGTATTATGTGGAGTAAGTGTTGTCCATCAAGAATCGAACTAACCGAATGTTTAATCGACGCGAACGATTTACGACTATGAATGGTAGGATGTAACAATGCGATAAAGTTAACTAATCAACAATCAAACCGATCGAACCAACATCGAACTCGAATCTCGAATTACGCGAACTTTGGTTGTTATACGTGTGTGTGTGCCTTATGTGTTACTTGTGCATGTTTACTTTATGTATGTATGGTGATCAATCGAATCAATCGAATCGAAACTCAAAACTCAAATCGAACTCAATCGAAAACAAGTTGTGACAAATGGTGGAAAAATGATTACGTGAGATATAGATGATTGTATGTTAGATATAGTGATTGGGACTGAAAGTAATTTGAATAGGAAACTCTATCGTACCCGTATCGCCATCAATCGAAATCAAAATATCAGAAATCGTCGCACCGAACGTTCGAACCAAGCTGTTGATCGATCAGGCTGTCAGCCGATCGAACAGCCCAGCCGATCGGACGAACTGTCCGATCGAGCAGGCTGTCCGATCGGGATGCCTGACCGATCGGCCAGCCCTTTCCTCTTTGGGAAGCCTTAGGGCTGTCATTGTCATTCTTTCCACTTTTGGAAACTCTCTGACCGACCAGCTCGTGCTCCCCTTCTTTTCTCAGATTTCTTCCGATTCCGGTAACTTTTCATCCTAAATCTTGTACTTTCTTGATCAATACACACTCCTACACCTTTCTATCTTTCAAATCTTGATTTCTAACCGTGAAATCATCAAGATCTAAGCATTCTAGGATGATGTCATCATGTGTTCTTCAAGAACATCATGTTTTGGCCTTGTTCCACCATGAATAGCTTGGATCTAACTGATTTCCACATAAACAAACTAAGATCTATCACAGATCTGAACATTTACATAGTGTGAAGAATTGAAAGAAGGATTTCCAACTTTCTTTCAACTCTTTTACACTCAATGCCTTCAAACCGATAGAAACGGAGCTTAAGCCGACTCACCAATCATTCTAATGGATGAGTGGTTCAAGATTTGGATTCTATCTACGAGGTTCACCGACTTCGAGTTAAACATCAAACTACCATTCCGAACAGTTCACCGGCCGGACTTGGATGATTCCTGTCCGAACAGGAGGAACAAGTAAGAACGAAAGTTCCATAGTTCAGCTCGTTGTCAAACTACCTCGATATAACGTCAAATAATCAGAACAGCCAAGTGTTAGACGAACAGGCCGACCAGGTCAGGATGCTGACCGAACGGTTAGGCTGTCCGAACGGACGGCCCAACCGATCGGACATGTCAGCCGATCGACCGGGCCAGCCGATCGGCTAGCATATGGTCCCACATTTTGACAACTTCATGAAGTATGGTATTGAACGAAGTAATGTCCGATCGAACGATTGATTGGTAAACATTACTCTTCGGATCATGAGATACTATGCTTCAACACTTAATCGATTTTCAACTTGTTCGACGTAATGGAGTGCCATCCGATCGAACATACTGTCCGATCAGGTGACATCATGCTGAGGACTAACTACTGAAGTGACTAACCGATCGGTTAAACTGACCGATCGAACGGCCTGTTCGATCGATCGACCTGAAAGGTAAGAACACTTCAATGTTCTCAAATACTACAACGAAAACCTCAAAAGTACAAACCATCATACACAAACACATCCTATCCAAAGGAAGAAACAATCCACTCGAACAGTCCATCCGATCGGCCTAACCAACCGACCGGACAGACTGTCTGAACGGAGTGGTTCACCGAACGGTCAAGCCGTCCAATCGGACTTACCGTCCGATCGACCAGGCTATCCGGCCCAACATCACTTGTTTCCATTTTACGTGTACTCATCGTTATGCTATCGAACTATTCAGGCTAACCCTACTCTCAAGCGCTCCCTTCAATCCATCAATCAATCGCTGTGAGTATACTCGATCCCTTTTTGCTTTTAGCACTTTTGGGTGTTACATACGTTACTTATTTCAAAACACAATCAATCACACTACTCAAACTATTTGAACGCTAACCAATTCGCATGTATTACGTGATTAAATGAATGCTTGTTGTTATGTTTACACGTGGAATGCTGTCTACCTGCCTTAACGACGTAGTACTATAGTTTGGACTCAACACCCGTTCACACGGGGGTTGTTAAGGACAATTACTTGCATGGATTACGGTGGTAATCATGTATTGCGAACTGTCTCGGACAGTCAACCCGCAGTCATTGGTATCGATAGATCCATGTCGATAATTAACATGCTTCGTTTTCCTCTGTGTACGTGCTGGTTATGCGTAAACTATTCAAACTCTATTATGCTATTATCAAACTTGTATGCTCACCTTTACATTACATGTATTGACTTTATTTTAATGTAAGTGACAGGTGTTTAAGATGTTTGCTTGCTAGGAAAGCAAGGCTAGAATAAAGCTCTAGAGCCCCCCAACAAATAGTTGTCTGTCAGGAATAAGCAACTAGAGCATAGTTGTTTGTAGATCTTGTTAGGCTGGGTCTTTAGGAGCATTTAAACAATATGTTATTATTTACATTTAAATCTGAGTTGTCGGAACAGAATATTTGCCTGGTTGTTATCTGTAATAATTTGTTTTATTATTTGGGACACAGTATGGGACGTGTTATTTAAACTAAATAGTGATGATAGTTGTTATGGAAACTTCTGGACAATCTGTTTCGCTCAGTGCCATGCCCCGATGATTCCGCCATCGGTTGGGGTGTGACATGACAGCAGTCAACACGGTTGATAATGAAGCAGAGCGTCGTCTCGACCTAGAATTACTGGAAGAAAGGCGCGAGATTGCGCGTATTAAAGAAGCAAAGTACAAAACACAGCTGGAAAGGTACTACAATGCGAGAGTCCGCATTTTGACCTTCACTCCAGGAGAATACGTCTTTAGAGACAACGAAGCTTCAAACGCTAAACGCCCAGGAAAACTAGCACCCAAATGGGAGGGCCCATACTTAGTGCATGAAGTGCTAGGGAAAGGGGTATACAAATTGCGCACTCTGGATGGATACATCATCCCACGCACGTGGAATGCGCAACAACTGCGCAAGTGCTATATGTAACTATCTTTGGCCTTGCGCCTTTACTTTCTTATGTTGGCCACGCGCCTTTCTGATTTCTATGTTGGCTAAACGCCCTTTTAATTTACGATGTACGTTGGCCTAAGCGCCTGTTTCTCAAATCAATGAAAGCATATGCCTTATGTTTTCTTTTACCATAATGACTTCTACGTTACAAATGCATGTTAAACTTTTGATTAGCACGAAAACACTTCAGTAAATTACGAGCTCTTGAGTTACGCCTCCAAGGTCCTCCGAGAGCATAGCGCGAGACCGGGCAGTTACACTCACACAAGAGCCACACTTACATTTATTCGCGCTAACTTAACCAAAGTTTCTAGCAACAGTGCAATAATTGTAACTGAACAAGAAAAGCAAACAAAACATTACATTTAACAGGAAGCGCAATGATTACATGCAAAAGTAGCAAGTCACCATCAGTTTAAATTCAAAATAAGCACAACCGCGCAAGAA
The DNA here is from genome assembly GCF_002127325.2 of Helianthus annuus. Lineage (NCBI taxonomy): Eukaryota > Viridiplantae > Streptophyta > Magnoliopsida > Asterales > Asteraceae > Helianthus > Helianthus annuus. The sequence goes on from NC_035442.2 coordinate 67,187,586, forward strand.
GTTACATTGAAAACCTAGAAACAAACTACAAGGCACAAAAACCTATCTATTCATTCGTGACCATCACCATCGTCGTCATGTTTGTCATCGTCATGTTGGTCACCATCACCATCACCATCACCACCATCACCCGCCAGCTCCTCCTCATCAGATAACTCAACCATCTCTAGTGGGTCCAGAATAGCCTTAAGACGATAACACCAGTCGTCATGCTCTAAAGCTTTCGTGATCAAGTCCATCACAGGAAGCGCTAGGTGATCGTATGCATTTTCAGCACGAGTAAACTCCGCATTAGCTTCATCAGCCACCGAACAGTGACTTGTGTCAAACTCCTGCCCGATAGTCTCCTCAGCATGCTGCGCACATTCCAAATAACCTCCATGGTGACCAACCGCGCGCGAGGCATCTATGAGAGCAGCAACAGTCCTGTCCAGTTCCCCAGCATTCAAAATCGAGTTGTCCATCCACAGCAAAAGAAACGAATGAGAAATTGGCTTTACTAAATAAAACACAAGTTAAAAAGAGAACAATACCAGCACTAATCCCCTGCCACGCATCCATTCAGCCTCCGAGGACAGCGTGTCAACAATACCCTGTACCTCAGCATAGTTATTTTGCACCACATTCAGCGCAGACGAGCTTATGGCACGCGCCTCCTCGGCCTTTTGCCTGGCTTCCTCAGCAGAAGCAACTTTCGATCTTTCAGCCTCAAGATCGATCTCCAAGGACTCACTTTTGTCAACCTGCTTTTGTAGGCGACGTTTTAGCTCGACAATCTCGACGTCCTTGGCGATCAGATCCTTGTCTTTTCCTGACAGCTGCGACTTCACCTCAGCCAGCTCAACCTACGAGGGCTAAAAGACTCAGACACATTATACAAACAATGCACAAAGGGAGAAAAGGCAAACGTGTCACAAACCTCAGCACTCTCTTTCGCTGCTTGCGCATCTTCAACCTTCTCGGTCAGTTCCACAACCTTACCCTCAAGCTCCGTAATCTTGTTGCGAGCCGCATACGCGCGCTGGTTGCCCTTTTCACATATTCTCTTGAACTCTCCACGCTCCTTGGACAATAGCTCCTCAGCCGCACGAAATTTGCCATGAAGGCCTTCACGACCCCACTCTTCTGATTTCCTATCAGATTCAAATTTCGTCTTTTCCTCAACAAAGGCAGCTTTAGCAGTCTTATAATCCTTCACTTCTTTCAACAGGCGGTCACAATACTTCTCCTAATCAGTCCGTTCCTTAACCATTGTGCGCCATTCACGCACAATCTGGTGATTGGCAGCGCGAGTGTTGGCCTCTCCAACAACGTAGGCTTGGTACAACCCATCATGGGTTCGCGCCCTTTGGCGATTCACTTCACCAGGAGTGAAGGAATTTAAGAGCCATTCTCGACATGCTGAGAAATCCTTGAACGCGTCTTTTTGCTTCAAACCCCAAGGAGCTTGTTGTGGAGCGTTGCCGCGCAACTCCTCGGTATACGTCTTGTAATACAAATCTCCGATAGTATCTTTTGGACCGATAGGATATTGCGGCACAAAACCTCCAGGACCACCATAGCTCGCGCCACCAGCAGCAGCAAGTTTCTCCTTATCAACAGCCGAACCAGACCCACCAGCAGAGGCTACTTGAGTAGTTTGAACGGGGGCATCAGCTAACAAAGGTTTAACCGGTTTCTTCACTTCCGGACCTTTACCCCTCTCATGGATGGGCTGGTCAAGCCCTGTGATGTGAACGACCTCCGGACCCTGCGCCTTTTTAGGAAAAGTAGCAGCAGTAACCTCGGTCTCCTTGGGTTCAGAAGTAGGCTGGTCAACAGCTCCCTTTTCATCCATCTCCTTCTCAATAAGCTTCTCGCCAGCTTTTGTTTTCTCCTTCTGAGAATCAGTACGCTTGAATGGTTTGATGGTAACCCTGGTAACCCTAGGCCTTTTCTGCACCGGCTCCGAAGGTTCTGTGATGGTGACACCCTTCTTTTCAGGGGTCTTCTTTTTGGCCTCTGCAAAAAATGAAGTGTTAAATAGATGGAACGGCGAGGAAAACAGGGTAACAAAGAAACTAATCAGGGGAAAATTTGTACAGAGAGCACAGGTTGCTCTTTTTTCCGATCAGAGGGACCCCACCAGGCTTTGACATCACAGACGCACCAACCACAGCCTCCCTGCTCCTTTTTCTGATCAACTTCACAACAGTCTATTCATCCTCTACTTCTTCTTCGTCCTCTTCTTCTTCATGCGCGAAAGAAGACGGAGTGACCCCAGTATCAGGGTTGCGAGAACCCGCGCTCCCTGAGCTCTTTGAACCAGCAGCTCCCGCCTCCTTCTCGCCTATGAGCGATAAACCTTCAAATGAGTCACTGATAATAACGTAATCTTCTAAGTTACTTTGACGTAGGTGGAGGGTACCTTTATCAGCAACACCAGCAGTTGCGCGACTGCTACCACCTTTCTTGCTGGTCACATCAGCATCGATGGTGATGACTTTCTTCATCTTCTTGGTTTTCTTTTTCTTCTCTTCTGGGTCAATACCCAAGTCGCGCAACACACCTGCAAAGATGGTAGACCAGGAACTTAACTCCGCATTGGAAGATCCGACAGACTCCTCGCTGGAAAGATAAACAATCTCTTTCCCAGCAGAAGTCAAAGCGCGCAGAGGTCGAAGTGTCGAACCCTGACCATCCCAGGAGGATTCATCTGCGAGATATGAAACCCATAAAATCGAAGAATGTGGGCCATAAAGTTCTTCGCCGGCAACCGGAAGTTGCCCTGATGAAAGAAATCCTCAAATAACGTGATATAGCCCGGCGGCGCATCGGCGGCCGTCTGATTCTGACCGGGATACTTAGCATCCCATTCCGGTGGAAACCGGAAATTCAGAACAATCTGCTCGAACAGCCCCAGATCCCATTTGAGGACGGGAACAGGACCTTTTTCACCAGGATTGTCTTCATGATGTTCTTCAGCCATGAGTATTGAGTTTAAACTTCGAAAAGTTCCGGAAGAAGTTTTGAAGATACGATGAAGATTCTTCAAGAATCTGATATCGACACTTGAAGATTTGAAGATCTGCAGAAAATAGAGAGAAAATAGGAGCAATTAAAGAGAAAGTGATCCCTTCCATCATCTCATCGGATATATATACGCATCGCATTTAATGCGATGGGTAAACGTGCCGAGATCACCGCGCACGTGCCCAATTACAGAACGCCACGAAAGGCGGAATTATCGGAGTGACGGTTACCACGCGCGCGTGGGCCTCATTCGCCTGACGGAAAGCCGAACCGTTAGGGACAACTTGATGACAGCAGTGTCAGCAGTCAACTCAAACGTCGCCATCAGCGACATTTGCGCCAACTCGTCAGAATTCAAATTTCGAGGGTTTTCCCGCCTAAAGTTACTACAAACTTCATGCAAAAGATACTAAGGCCGCGCATCAGCAACAATTGACCAATAACCCTGCACGCGTCAACCTAAAGGCAGTGAATCACCAAAAGCCAACCTGGTAGTCGCGCCATAGTAACCAACAATTACACGCGCGCCGACAACCAGGATCAAGCAAGCACTTTCAAAGCTTTAACTTCTTTTTTTTAAGTTCAGAGCTCCAACCACTTACTTTGCGCATGGTGCAGCACTGGACTGGGGGGCTTAAAGGGGTATGGTCCCAAAAAAGGTCGCGCAAACCTTCCTACAGGTCGCGCGCAGGACCATACTCCTTAATCAGCAAAATGTTCAATCTCAACCTCGCGCGACCTACTTCAGCATTGATTTACCTCGCGCGAGGTCTAAACAAGAAATAACACTGACCTCAACACTTAGCCTTCTGAATAAGAGTCTTCAACAACTATAATCCTGCGCGGGCTACTAACGTGCTCAGTAAGGGTCGCGCAGGACATGTAGCGAGTGACCACTTCAGAAGATACACAAGGTACAAGTGGCAGACGAAAAGAGCCAATCCGCATCCTCCAGGTTCTGCCCAATCGTGCTCCACGATTGTCTGATGTACAAGAGACAAAAAGTACTCAAGGACGCTTACGTGGCACCAATCACAGGGCAGAGACACCTGCCCCACAATCTCCACTTACCTGCTGGTAGCAGAGGGACAACGAGGCCGATAAAAGTGACACGTGGCTCCAATCACGGTGCCCCAGCACCGGAGAGCTTCTAGAAGCCACTAACGGTCGACACCAGTGAGACAAGGAGCATATCCGCTACGTTATCGCCTTCCGGCCCAAGGCCCATCAGCCCACATCCACACCTCTCCGGCTATAAATAGAGACCTTAGTTCACAGGTTAAACCATTCTATTCCCTCTACACTCACTCTTTACTCACTTTAATCTCCTCAAAGCAGATACTTATTCTCACGCCGGAGTCTGGTTAAGAGGGAAACCCCCCATATTCCCCTCTTAACGAGCTAACGGTGTTTCCGTTTTGCAGGATCATCCGGTCATTAAGGAGCTCAGGAAACCAAAAAAGATTAACCCTTATGATTGAAACATAAACCAAACTAATTAACAATCAAATTAGTTACGTGTTTCTTCAATTCGTCACTGATACATCAGTCTATACATTATAGCTTTTTAGCAATGCATCACATGTGTTTACTAGTATCCACCGGTAAATATCGTATATAGTGACTTAGAGAATACAACGTGTTTTACTTGAGAAATGTTACCACATTCTTATAGCGTGTTCATCTATTTACGACTCATGAGTGAATGCACTTGGTATTTGCCACAAAACAACAATTTGGCTTCGGTACATTTCTATAAATCTGATTATTTTTTTTATAACTTTTATATATTAGTTCTACTTTTCTAATGCACGAAACATATGGCAGCACGAGCATGCTGTCGGGAATTAGTGGGTGCACACTCTCGACGCTTTTCCTAAAAAACAACATTCATGGATTGAAAAACAAACCTGGAAATTGGAGGTGTGTATCATCCCAAACCTGCTTCAAAATATAACACAAGAATGAATGAAGCTGTGAACGTGAATGCTCTGTTTCTTCTGATTCATTAATTGAAATACAAACCTGGAAGTGAAGTTGTGCTCGGGTCGGTGTTTAACTAATGACTGACATAACCGAGATCCCTAATACCCGGAACCGACCCGATCTTATAGGGTAGTGTTTCGGTTCCCTGGATTATGCTTTTCCGGTTCTCGGGTTGGATCGGGTTCTTATAAGGTCGGGTCGGGTATCAACTTTTGCTCACCCCTAGTTTGCATTGGAAAAATAGACAGAAAATAGCCCCAAAAATCTCTTGTTCTTTCTTTTATTTTTGGAGTGTTTGCCTACTAAAAACTCTGCCGGGACTCCTAATTCTTGAATTCTTTTATTTATTTAACAAGGTTAAAGAAAAATTATTCAAATTCCATTCCTTTATTCTCACAAACATTCTATCCACTTAAATCAGGTTTCAATTCAAACAAATAACATCTACCAAACACGTTAGGATTGAAATTTCATATCCGTATGGTGTATCCATTTCCCCTTAATTTCATATTCTAATATAGGGATACTGAAACCGAACCGCTACCACTATCGAATTACTGTACATAATAATTTTCGGTACTAATTCAGTATCCACTTTTTGACGTTGTTGGTATCGGTACTGGTATTTTATCGATTTTTATCTTCAAATACCGTATCGTACCGCACCGAGCATTTTCGACACCGGTACAAAATTTTAGCCATTTTCGACAAGGCCGTCTTTGAGGGGGTGCGGGGTGGGCGACGACACGAGGCCCAAACCCTTTGGGGGCCCAAATCTTTTTAATTTTGTATAAAATTTACGTTGTATAAGCTAGAATATATATATATATATATATATATATATACAGAATGGAAAGGTGACACAGATAAGCTCTTGTCGAGGTAGTTATTGCCTTGCTTAGATAACAAGAAGACGCGGGTTCTAATCTTGGCGTCTCTAAATTGTCTATTTTAGCTTCATTTTTTAGTATTTTTAGCTATATATGACATTTAATGCATAATTTTGTCACCTACATCTTTTCCTTTAACTATGCTTAGCTAAAAATAACTATTTAAATTACCTTCACATAAATTTTAGTGATTAAATAATTGATGAGTTTATAATACATGAAAATTTGCTAAATAGGGCCAAAAATTTTTATCTCGCATAGGGCCAACTTTTTTTTTTTTTTTTTGTTATTTTCGGAGACAGCCCTGATTTTCGGGTAACTCATCCTATTCTAATGGCATCAAATGAAAAAGAATGGGCTGGTAATTGGACTTTATGAACCGAAAAAACAGCCCACGATTTTATCATGAAGGCCCAGATTTTCCCGGCCCAATGCTTTTTGGCCCAAGTCACTACCATCACAAACTTCTATTTTGAATTTGACGCCAATAATCTCACAAAATTGGCACCCCAATTTTAGTTCACCTTCCTCAGATCTCCATTTTTAATCGAAACCTCGTATTCATATTTGCATTTCAGAATCCTACAATTATGGAAACAGAAGATTGGGAAACAACACAAATTATTCTACCATTGTAATCGTTTGATGTGTCACATTAGGTACAATGCCCTTTTGATAATCGTTTCAGATGTGTTTTCGTTGTGAAATGGTTTTCATATGATTTCTCTCATTTCGATTTCAGCTTGATGATCTCGGTTCGAATCTACTTTTTTATTAATTTGTTAGGAATTTATCCAAAATGTTGTTGGGAGTATGAGGAATTATTTGTTTCTTTTGATCTTATCATATGTTTGGATTTGTTAAATGTTGTCAATATAAAAAATCTATTGTGCATGTTAAACGCGAATAACAAAATTATGAAAATATGTATTTTGATGAGAAATTCTAATGAGTATAGGAAGTATACGTATCGTTAGACTATGATCACGTGACATCTTAGGCAGATCCCACATTGTTATGTTTTGTCAACAAGAGAGATACCGTGTCATAAGGAATGTCACTACTCAAATATGATCATTGCGTTTTGGGCGCAATGGTTAAGCATGTTCAGGTGGGAGACCTCCTGGGAAGTCTCCTCCCGGACAACCAAAAACAAATCCGTGAGCGGACAATATTGGTTGGTATGAGAGGCCGGATGTTACAGGTCATCTCTAGTAATTTGTGATGATTTTAAAAGGACTCATGATTTTGGAAAATGATTTATAGAGAAAAGTTAATATAAAAAAGACTTTAATTTGCCTTATGATCATCGTTGTCAATAGCGATCGCTACGGTCGCCATAGCGAATAGCATGGCGTATAGGTACATGCTCGCTATATAGTCTCTAGCGATAGATAGCGGCCTTTAATTGTTTATTTTTTTTTAATATAAATAGCAATTAAATATATCTATAAAATAGCTGGATTTTAGGTTTTTGTTAAATATACATGCATGGTTTTAAAAAACGTTTGAGGCGTGCGCCTGAAGGCGCGCCTCGAAACGAAACGGCAAAAAAACGAGTCTGAGGCGCGCATCATGGTGTTTCTAATGTATATGCGCCTCAGAAGGGCTAAGGCGCTAAGAAAGCTGCGCCTTGGGTGCTCCTCAGGGATTTTGATAGTTGCTTTTGATGTTTTTTGACTTTTTGTGTCAATTTCAAGCATTTCATGTCTTTTTAAGTGTGTTTTTGATGATTTTGATGAATCTGATGATGAAATTAGTTAGTATTATCATTTTTATAATATATATAATTTTTATATTTATTTATTAATACCGCCTCGGCCTTACGCCTCGTTTCACCTCGAGGCTTACGCCTCATGAGGCGAAGGGAAACCGTCTCGAAATTCATTTCCGTTCTTTTAAACCTTGTATACGTGTAAAATAGCGTATATACCAGGGTATTTTGATATAATATACATATAAAATTAAAAAAAAAAATTCTAAGGTATCTCTATTTACAAATAGCGACCGCTATTTAATGCTATGTAGCATATAGGTACCTTATCGATATTTGTCGCTATTCGCCATTAACAACTATGCTTATGATTGCTTGAAACCGCAGGGCATGAAAGATTTGAAGGTTTTCTTCTCTTCGTAAGCAAGATTTGTGCACCATGTCAACTAAAGTTTCGGAGCCTGCATTTCAGGGAGTTGGTCAAAAAGTGTATCCTTACCAAGTTCCTTACATCTGTTATATAAATAAACTGTTCATGGATTGATATTATTAGTCTATTTCCATTGCAAAGAATAAAGGAACTAATGATGTTTAATGGATGCATGTACGGTTATTGGGTTAGTTTATTCTGTATGGTTTTTTCTTGACTCGTTTTAGAGGGATTGAAATATGGAGAATTGAGAACCTCCAACCTGTAGCTTTGCCAGATTCTGATTATGGTAGATTCTACTCTGGCGATTCATACATCGTCTTAAAGGTGCTTACGGCCGTCAAAATATCCCTTTTTCTCCTTCGTTTATACTTCTACGGGATGATTATATTTCAATGATTTGTGTATTTGCAGACTGCTGGCAAGGCCGGCGCGTATAAATATGATATACACTTTTGGCTGGGCAAAGATACTAGCCAGGTATTGCTAGCTATTTGTTTGTGTTTCTGCTTCTTTTTATGTATATTTAGTCGCATAAATGCCGTGAATTCATGATGTGAATTAGGATGAAGCTGGAACAGCATCTATGAAAGCTGTTGAGCTTGATGTGGTTCTTGGCAGTCGTGCAGTACAATACCGAGAACTTCAAGGTCATGAATCTAGTAGATTTTTGTCGTATTTTAAACCATGTTTATTGCCACTAGAGGGTGGTTTTTCATCTGGCATAAAGACACCCGAAGACGAAAACTATGAAACACGGTTGTACACATGTGAAGGAAAACGAGTTGCCAGATTGAAGCAGGTCCGGTTTTCCACAAAATATTTGATAGAGGTGGCAAACAGTTGGGTCGGGTGGGCTGGATAACTTGTTTGGGTTGAAACAAGGGTAAAAACGGGTTGGGCGCGCCGTGTTGGCCCTCTTTAATACTTCTTTATTTTTGGATTCTTTTTTTTTTTTCCAAACAAGGCATGCATTAAATATAGAAATAACGTAAATCCTTAAAATAACGTGATACAAGAGGTTGTAGGCTCTAGAAATAGACTGAACGAATTTCAATCCGCTTGACACATTTCACTTCTGTCTCGTCTTTTTAATCTTCCCATTTGAATAAACACGACCCGAGGTCATAAATGGGCAGACTGAAATTGCCACCTCTAATATTTAACTTAAGTTGTTGTTAGTATTACGTCTACACTAATTTATCAAAACCATATATTTGTTTTGGATTCAGGTCCCTTTTACTCAATCCTCACTAAATCATGATGAGATCTTCATCTTGGACACGAAAGATAGAATATTTCAATTCAATGGGGCAAATACAAATAATAATGAAAGGTCCAAAGCTTTGGATGTTGTTCAGCTTTTAAAGGACAAATATCATGAGGGGAACTGCACTGTTGCAATTGTTGGTAGGGCTTATGAAAGTCAAGTTCATTATGTTTACCTATGATATACTATTATATAATTTTAAGGTTAACAGCATTGCTCCTCATTTATTTGGTTTAAAAAAGCGCGCCTTAAGCGCGAAGCGCACCTACGCGCAAACTAGATCGCCTTGTGTGACATAAGGCGCAAGGTGTACAAGAAGCGCAGATGAGGCGCACTTTTTAGGGGGAAAATCGACATAAGGCGCAGTTGAGGCGCGCGCTTTTTGTACATGGGGTGTTTCTATGCAGCTGAGTGTTGTACAACAGGCTTTTTATGCTGTACATTTATGTTTTTTTCATTTTAAAACATATATAAAGCTTAATTATAGCTAAATCATAGGTATTGGATGCCAAACACTTATGGGATATATAAAATAAATTATATAATCACTTTGCGCTTTGCGTACGAAAAGCTCACCGCTTTTGCGCTTCGCGCTTCGGTTTTAGATCTCATCGCTTTTGTGCGCTTTCCGCTTTTTTAAACCAAGCTCATTTATTACATCTGATTTTTTTTTATCATTTTATTGACATGCAGCAGATGATGGAAAACAACCAACAGAAGGTTCTGGACTCTCAGGTGAATTCTGGGCTCTCTTCGGTGGGTTTGCGTCTATTGGCAAGAAGACAGCAAGCGAAAATGATATAATTCCGGAGAAAACTCCTGCGAAACTTTATTGGTATAATTGCAGTTTTTAGTTCTTTGTGATTCTTAATTGAGGGGGTCAACCATATAAGATGTAAACATGTTAACAAGTATTCACGAATGGGGTTGATTCGAGTATTTGTTTTATCTCTAAGGGGTCAAATATATTATTATTAATTTTAAAATAGTTTACGTTTTGTAATCATATTTGACACGCTAGTTTTTTTTTTTTTTTAAATATACGAAAGTCTTGGGAAAAAGTGTTTCAGGTCAACCCCAACTCTTTCAAACCTCAACAAAAAGTATCCATTTTGAGAAGAATCGTTTCGACAGGTGGCCCGGCCGCCAATTTTCCACCTCTAGTGTGGGTATAGAAGGTTGATCTCGTTGGCTATTACATGAAAATGTGCATCATGCTAACCTTTTTTTTTTTTTTTTTTTTTTTTGGCAGCATTGCTGGAGGTCAAGTACAGGATGTAGTTGGGGAACTTTCCAAATCATTACTACGCACCGATAAATGCTATATATTATATTGTGGCACACACGTGTTTGTTTGGGTTGGTCGAGCAACACGACTGGAAGATAAAAAAGCCGCCATGCAGACTGCTGAGGTAGGCAGTGATCAAACAAAATAATCTCTATCTCTACCTTCATTTCATCTTGTGTATTGGTTATTGAGTTCCCCTATAACCATATGCAGGAGTTCATTGTGAACCATAATATTTCAAAGTCAACTCTTGTAACCCGACTTATGCAAAGTCACGAGACAAGTTCATTTAAATCCAACTTCGGGTCATGGACAACAGCTTCAACCGCTGCTCCTTTTGAGGAGGGTAGAGGGAAAGTAGCAGGTAGACTCACTCTCACCAGTTTACTTATGAACGGGTCGATTTGGTTTGTCTTTTATCTCAAACGGGTTGAACCGGCTGAAAATCGCCCTAAATCTATATTGAATCCTCATAACCTCCTAAATTGTATATTTTTTTTTTCAAACCGCACCCGAAAATGCATCCATTCCAACGCGAACCCGTTTTTAATCTTTCATGGTGGGGTACCAATGATGTTATTTTTTTCTTAATTACTAGCTATGCTGAAGCAACAAGGTGGTCTTCTCAAAGGACAGACGAAACCTTCTCCCGTAGAGGAGGAAGTTCCACCATTGCTTCCCGAAAATGGAGAACTTGAGGTTTGATCCATAACTTTTCGCCACAGAAATTTTGGAATAAAAAGATTTAAAGTTGTTCGCCTTTTAGGTATGGCATATTGATGGAGAATCTAAGACACCGGTACCCAAGGAAGATATCGGTAAATTTTACAGTGGAGATTGCTATATTTGTGACTACTCCTACGATGTTAACGATAAAAAAGATCATTATCTCTGCTGTTGGATTGGGAAGGATAGCATCCAGGTAACATAAAATAAATTTAGCTATGCAAATGGTGTTTTTACACTGGAAATTAGGCTTGTAAATAAACCGAACGGATATGAACAGAGGCATGTTTGTCTTCGTTCATTTAACTTTAACTGAACACGAACATATAATCAAACATATTTTCTTGTTTATGTTCCTTTATTAAGAAAATGGGCATGCTCGTGTTTGTTTGTTTAAAACCTAAACGAACGGTTCACGAACGTAAACAAACAAACTTAAATGAACATAGTTTAGCAAACAATAAACAACACAAATAAACATAATTGACTAAATATAATGAACATAAAGTAAATTTTTATATGAATTAGTGATTAATTACAATAAATTCCATTAGAAACCCCATTTTTATTACTAGAAAGCCCAATTACCAGTTAGTTATATTTATATAAGTAGTTAGAAAATTCCTTAACATTCATATAAATATAGCTACTTATGTATTGAAATTGAAATTGAAATTAACATAAACGAACTAACATAAACAAACGTAAACAAAAGAACATAAATGAACAAACATAAACGGACATTCTCGAACATATATGAACAAACAAAACGTGTATTCATGTTCGTTCGTTTAATTAAATGAACAAAAAATTGTGTTCATGTTCTTTCGTTTATTAAATAAACAAACTTCCCGCCGAACATGTTCATGAACAACTCATGATGGTTCGGTTCGTTTACATGCCTATTTTCTTTTATCTAGTTCTCAATATTTGGAAATTGCATATGGTCAAACTTTATGTTATTTAACATTTTACGCCTCAGGAGGACCAAACATTGGCTTCCCAGCAGGCTACATCAATGTTCAAATCTCTCAAGTGCAAACCAGTGCAGGTAACATAATTTAAAAAAAAAAAGTTTTCGCAGCGTTGAATACAAATTAAAAAAAAATTACAATCTTCTTTCTGCAGGGTCGGGTTCATCAAGGAAAAGAGCCACCACAATTTGTTGCCATCTTTCAGCCTATGATTGTTCTCAAGGTACCTGTATATATAAAGTTGTACTAGTGGTTAGATATTATTTATAATTTAGATATTTGTCGATAAGTTGTTATTTGGTGCTTAGCAATGGTATGTATGGTCTTTTACTAGGGAGGACTGAGCTCTGGTTACAAAAGCTACATTGCAGACAAGGGATTGAAGGATGAGACCTACAATCCAGATACTTCTGCTTTGATTGAAATATCAGGAACTGCAATGCACAATAACAAAGCTATTCAAGTAGATGTGGTATGCATTTGGATAAATATATATGAGAATTATTTGGAGGGTTTCATCATTTATTCCAGTCTGCTAATCACACGATTCTTACACACACACACACACACACATATATATATATATAGAGAGAGAGAAAGGTTAACATACAAAAAGCCTTATCATACTTCACGTACGCGAGTATAGTAACCGTCAGATCAGGTCCATGCGTGATTAATCAGTCCCCTGCGTGATTATTTAAACGTGCGTGATTACATATACCTATGCGTGATTACATACCCTATGCGTGATTATGTACAAAAAATCCTGCATGCGTGATTAGGTATTTAAAGTTCATAACGTGCGTGATTTTCATATGTACATGCGTCATTTTGTCGCGTACGTTAACGTACGTTAAGGCGTTTTGTACATTATACTTTCTCTCTCTCTCTCTCTCTATATATATATATATATATATATTCACACATAGGGGAGGATTCTAAGCAAAAGACAATTTTTTGCGAGAATAGAAAGAACAATATAAATCACTCAATTTTTTTTTTCAAATTTAAAAATTTAATACAAGAAAATGGTTGAAATGCAATGTTTATTCATCTCTTCTAACATTCTAGAAAAATATATAAAGAAACTTCGTTTATTTATTAAACTTACACATGCGTAATTAAACGTTTAAAAATGAAAAATAACATATGTTCAAATTAGTTTAATGGTTTTTTACATCATCTAGACATTTGTACGCAAGAGGTAAAAGTTTTTAAAAACATGAACCATTGATAGAAAAAGTTAACGATTCAGGTTTGTTCTTTTTGTTCTAGCAATAATTTAGTCTTTTGTAGTGAACCTCTCCCCATATATATATATATAGTTATAGTTAAATCCTTTCTGAGGAGATGGTCCAAGATAGGACTTTGTGGAGGCGTAGGATTATGTCACTAGAGATGCACCTTTCTGAGGATATGGTCCAAGATAGGACTAAAAGTATTCATGGATTGATATTATTGATTGATTCATAAAGAATACAAGCAAACCCCTATATATAGGGAAGAACCAAGAACCTATACAAGCACCTAATTAGGAACTGATAACAATTCCTAAAATACAAGGATTCCTATCACCAAATATAAACATTCTAGAATAATCTAAATAATAATGATAATAATAATATATACGGTGCTAATATTCCCCCGCAGTTTGAGCGGGCGGAGTACAAACGCTTAAACTGGAGCGAAATGACTGAAACAAGTCTCTTGGAAGGCCCTTGGTAAAAATGTCAGCATATTGATTTGCAGCCGGAACATGAAGCACACGAATGTGGCCAACACGGACTTTCTCACGTACAAAATGAATGTCAATTTCGATGTGCTTTGTTCGTTGGTGCTGCACAGGATTGTCTGATAAGTAGACGGCGGAAACATTATCACAATAAACCACCGTAGCTTTCTTCAAGGGAACATGCAACTCAAACAATAAATTTCGTAACCAAGTAGCTTCTGCAACCGCATTTGCGACCCCACGATATTCCGCTTCGGCACTAGAACGTGAAACAGTAGCTTGTCGTTTAGAGGACCACGGAATTAAATTATCACCCAAGAAAGTACAATAACCACTCGTCGAGCGTCGCGAATCCGGACAGCCACCCCTATCAGCGTCTGAGTATGCAATTAAGTCTTGGGAGGCGCATTTCACGATCCGAATACCATAATCCATTGTTCCCTGAAGATATCGAAAGATGCGCTTCATGAAAGCAAAGTGTGGCTCCCGGGGCTCGTGCATAAAAAGACAAACTTGCTGCACAGCATAAGAAATATCGGGCCGAGTAAACGTTAGATATTGTAAAGCACCCGCTAAGCTTCGGTATAGGGTCGGATCGTCAAAAAGCGGACCCTCGGTGGCACTGAACTTAGCCGATAGATCGACCGGTGTGGTGCAAGGCTTGCAAGCAGTCATGGAGGCACGTGTGAGAATATCCTTTGCATACTGAGATTGCGACAGAAACAAGCCATGGGGATTCCGCGAAACTTTGATCCCAAAAATAATGTAAGGCTCCCAAATCAGACATAGCAAATTCCCGGGACAGAGTCTGAATAATAGTGTTTAACAAAGTAGTGCTAGATGCGGTAAGAACAATATCATCCACGTATAAAAGCAAATAAGCCGTGTCAGCCCCCTTTGAATAAATAAACAATGAATTATCACAAGCACTATTGCGGAAACCCGTCTGCAAAATATATGAGGCAAACCTAGTGTACCAAGCCCAAGGCGCCTGTTTGAGGCCATATAAAGATTTCTTTAATCGGCAAACAAAGTTAGGACGACGAGTGTCAACAAATCCCGGTGGTTGATGCATGAATACCGTCTCGTTTAAATGATCGTGAAAGAAAGCATTCTTCACATCCAATTGATGAATAGGCCATGAACGGTTGACCGCCAAAGCAAGAACCGTTCTGATGGTTGCCGGTTTAACAACCGGACTAAAAGTGTCGTCACAGTCAACCCCCACTGTCTGTGATTTCCCATTAACTACCAATCGGGCCTTGTACCATTCCAATGACCCATCGACTTTAAACTTGTGACGAAAGAGCCACATACATCGGATAACCGTCTGTCGTGAGGTCGTGGAACCAATTCCCATGTTTCGTTTTCCTGTAAAGCATTAAATTCTGTTTGCATGGCATGTACCCAATTAGGGTCGGCAAAGGCTTTAGCATAGGTGGTTGGGACGGGCGAAATAGAGGTGGTCATAAGGGTTGGGTAAACCGGAGGTTTAATCGAACCGGTTTTGGATCGGGTCGACATTGGGTGGATGTTATTTGAAGAAGCGGGCCGAGGTGTAAGGGTGGCGGATGTTGGTTGGGCTGGGCTGGGTGTGTGGCGGCTGGAGTAGCTGGGCCGGGTGGGGCGTTAGGGATTGGGGGTGGGCCGGCTGAGGATTGTGGAGGTTGTTGTGGGCCGGTGGCCGGATGGGTTAAGGGGTGAGTGGCAGTGGACCGTGGTCGACGAGAATAGGTAAACGGATAAGGGGCCGTGACATCGGGTTTGGGGGTCGGCGTTTGGCCGAAGGTAAACCCGGTGGGGATCGAGTCGTCCAAAAAAGAGTATGTAGCCGAGGGTATAGGTTGGGAGTATGGAAAGGTCTGCTCATCAAAGGTGACATGGCGGGATATGTGAACCTTTCCTGTGGTAGGGTCGAGGCACCGATACCCACGAAAATCAGCGGGGTAACCTAAAAAGATGCAACAAATTGCACGTGGGTGTAATTTGTGTGGTTGGGTAGCCGAGGTATTCGGGTAACATGCGCACCCGAACACGCGGAGGTGATCATAGGTTGGGTGACGAAGATAAAGGGCAAAAGTGGGTGTAAAAAAATTTAGGCGTTTCGTGGGAAGTATGTTGTGAAGGTATGTGGCGGTATGAAGAGCCTCGACCCAAAATGCGGGAGGTAAATGGGCCTGTATGAGAAGGGACCGGATGATGTCGTTTAACCGACGAATCATTCGTTCGGCTTTCCCATTTTGGGAGGATGTCTGAGGGCAAGAGAACCGAAATAGGAGTCCCTGCTGATGAGCAAATTGTTTAAACATGTTGTTGTCAAATTCCCCGCCCAAGTCACATTGGAAGGTTTTTATGGGGCGGTTGAATTGGGTAAGGATAAGACGGTGAAATTTAACAAAGGTGGGGAAAGTCTAGATTTGTATTTCAAAGGGTAGACCCACACGAAGTGTGAGAAGTTATCTATAAGAACCATGTAATATTTATAACCGGTTTTACTGACGACAGGTCATAAATCACAGTGAATAATGTCGAACGGGGAAAAAGTGAAGGATCTGGACGTATAAAAAGGCAAACGTTTACTATTAGATAGATGGCATGAATTACAAAAAGTAGTAGATATGTCTTTATTACATAAAAAATTAAATTTTCGACTAAGAATATCTAAGACTTGCGCTCCAGGATGCCCAAGTCGATCATGCCATGGTAGATTAGATGTGGTAATGAAGCAGGCTTGTGGCGGAAGTTGTGGTGGTGTGATTGGGTAGACGTCTCCGGTACTATTGTGGCAGGAAAGGTGCTGTCCAGTTTTGAGATCTTTCACAGTGAAACCAAAGGGGTCAAATTCAATAGAGACATTATTATCACGTGTAAAGCGTCTAACTGAAATCAAAGTTTTGATAACGGACGCGCTAAAAAGTATGTTAGGTAGGATGTAGGTGCGGTCAAGGATTTTGCAAAAGCCAGTGCCGGACCCTTGTATCGGGAGACATTGCCCGTTGCCTACAAGAATTTTTGGATTTACAGAAAAAGAATTGGGAATGGAGATTATACCTGAATTCTCGGTAACATGGGAGCCCGCGCCAGTGTCCATTAGTCCCGGGTCCGGTGGTTGCTGATTCATATTCATGGCGTTAAATGCTGCTTGCAACTCTGCTGGGTTAAGTGCGTCGAAACCAACAGGTGGGGCCTGCTGTCCATAGCCGGTTGATTGCTGATCAGCCGTGTAGTAGGCAGGTGGGGCCGAAGGGCCTGTGTTTGTCGACCTGTTGGCTGCAGATGGAGGAGTACCTGTGTGGTGAGGTGCGTAAGGGCCAGGGTTTGGCCAGGCCGGTTGTGAAGGGTAGGGACATGGTAGAACATTCCACAGGCCCATGTAGGGTATTGTGGTGGTTGGGTCGGCCAAGGTGAGTAGGATTGGTTGCGGCCTGAATCCCGACCTCCACGGCCTCCCCTGTTTCTGTTCCACGATCCTCGGCCGCGTCCGCGGCTGCGGTGAAAGTTTTGAGGCTGCTGTTGCTGAGAAGACCATGCTGGCGGCTGTTGTTGACTCCAAGATTGCGGCTGTTGCTGGGAGGGCTGCTGTTGTGAAGATCGATTAGAAGGGCCAGTGGCAACCAAGACCGAGGAAGAGTTGGATTTGCGTGCCTCTATGCGGATAAGTTCATCGGTGAGCATGGAACGAGCCTGATCCCAATCAGCGTTGGTAGAGTTGATTAATGAGGCGGTAGTGTCAAATTCTTGAGGCAATCCATGGACCAATTGAAGAACGAGACGTGACTCGGAAATCTGTTGATCAACATCTTCAAGTTGGTTTGCTAAATCCTTCAGCTTTCGACAATAATCATCCAAGGAGGAGCATGCTGCAAGAGTAAGGTTTACGAATTTTGTCTCTAACGCCGCCGCCCGAGCTTTCTTGTTACTCAAGTAAATTTTCTCCAATTTGACCCATGCACCGCGTGCGGTGCCATCCGAATCCATGACTCGAGGCAGGAGGTCGTCAGAGACAGTGCTCCATATCCACTGTAGAACTAAAGCATCAAGTTCGAGCCAAGAATCGTATGTGGGATCAGTTTTTGATGGGGCTGCGGTGCCGTCTATGTGGGCCGAAACTTTGTAGGCAACAGCATGTAATTTAAATATCTTGACCCATGCTGAATAGGTGACCGTTGTGCCATCCAGTGTACGAATTTTTGACTGAATGTTCGTAACGGAATAAGCAGGGTGCAACAGGTTTGGTTTCGAACTGGAATCCGAGGATTCAGGTTTGTCGGTGCCGGGCATGATGACCAGAACCGAGAAAAGAAATCGGCTGGAAAAGAAATCGAACTAAGGGGACGGCTGGGAAAAGAATCTGCTGGAAAAAGAAATAGGCTGAAAAAAAAAAAATCTGCTGGGTTATTTGGGATTTCAGAACCGAGGCTCTGATACCATGAAAGTATTCATGGATTGATATTATTGATTGATTCATAAAGAATACAAGCAAACCCCTATATATAGGGAAGAACCAAGAACCTATACAAGCACCTAATTAGGAACTAGGAACTGATAACAATTCCTAAAATACAAGGATTCCTATCACCAAATATAAACATTCTAGAATAATCTAAATAATAATGATAATAATAATATATACGGTGCTAATAAGGACTTCGTGGAGGTGTAGGATTATGGTTAAGGACTTATAAAGATGGTACAGTAAGGTCTTAGTTGGGCCTTAAGGGCTTAGATATTTTATTTTCTTTCCTTTAAGGGGACCTTACAAGTGATTGCCTTCTTGTACGTAAGTGAGGCCTATATTCTGTTGTGCATGTTTATATTTTTTACGTTACTATCTCACCACTTCTTTGGTATTGGTAAATTCCTATTTCTATATTCCTGGTATCTGTGTGTTGGTCTATTGTTTATTTTGGAGCTGAGGTTCTCTCTGGAAGCAACCACTCTATCCCTACGGATGGAGGCAAGGTCTGCCTACATCCCACCCTCCCCAAACCCTACGGGTAGCTTTGCTATTTGGGATTCACTGGGCATGGTTGTTGTTGTTGTTGTTGTATATAGTTATAGTTAAAGAGAGATTCGTTCAATATAGAACCAATTAATTGTAAGTAAAGAACTAACTTGTACCTATTGCTTTAAGTGTGATACATAAGGTGGTTATGTAACCGCAAAATCGCCTCTCTTTCTATCTTCCACTATATGTGACTCGCACCACGCACAAGTGCTTATGTTCTCAACTTAAAATTGTTCTATAGAACATGCCCCTGTGACTTTTGAAGGATTTTAGTCAATCAGAACTTGCATGCATAATCTCTTTCAGGCCGCAACGTCATTAAATTCATACGGATGCTTTATCGCACAAACTAGTTCATCAGTTTTTACATGGCATGGAAACCAGAGTACAGCTGAGCAGCAGCAGTTAACAGGAAAAGTTGTTGAATATTTGAAGGTATGCTTTACAACGATCTTAACTTAACTTGTCTACTTTTCATAGGTTCTTAACAAGACACACACCTTTGATCTAAAAAAATAAAATAAAATCATATCATTAATTTATTTTGTAATGCATAGTATATGCTTACATGTAATGAATATTGTACATATTTATTCAGGACCTTTAGACCTTATATAGTTTCCAATGCTTGATAGTTTATTTAATCTCTTTAATTTTATTAAATATGTAGCCTGGCGTAACCACAAAACTCGCTAGAGAAGGAAAAGAGAGCTTAGCTTTCTGGCTTGCAGTGGGAGGCAAACAAAGCTACGACAGTAAAAAAGTAACACAGGAAGTTGTCAGAGAACCGCACTTGTTTGAAATATCATCCAAAGGTTTTAAAGGGAAAACAAAAAAGCATTTAAGCTGTTTTTATTGATTAGCTTCAGTTTTTGTTCATGTTATATACACTAACCGATTATTTTTATGTCATTTGCCGTTAATGGATCCGTAGGAAAGTTCGAGGTGAGTTCCTCATATCGTTTTTCTTGAACCAATTTGAGAATGTGTGTAATATTTGCCTCAAATTAAGTTTGCTTGCATGACAGGTTGAAGAAGTCTACAATTTTGAACAAGATGACTTATTGGCAGAGGATTTTATGATATTAGATACGCATGCTGAGGTTATCGTTTGGGTCGGTCAGTCAGTAGACCCAAAGGAAAAACAAAACGCTCTTGAAATTGGTCAGGTACCAGCTTACCCATAACTACTATGCTTCAACTAAATCACTTTCTTAAATACAACACTATATCGTAAATCCCACAAATAGCAAAACGCTCTTGAAATGGAGAGGCATAAATCACTTTCTTAAATAATTAATAATATTGTAATAACGTATTTTTCGTTTAATGGTAAATTATTATTAAAAAGGGACAAAAGGTGGTTGTGGGTCAAACCAACCCGCTACACAACTTGGCTATCTTGCCACCTTTAGTTTTCTGTAAGCATATGTTGTACGGGTTCATGTGTTTATAAACACATTGATTTCAGAAATACGTAGACTTGGCTGCTTCTGTGGATGGCTTGTCCCCAAATGTACCGTTATATAGAGTACAAGCAGGAAGTGAACCTTGCTTTTTCACAACATACTTTTCATGGGATCCTACAAAAGCTACTGTATGTGCTTTCCATCTTCATTTAAATGTTGATTGTATAGTTATTTCATATTAAATGTTGATTGTATCTTCTTTCTATATTTCAACACGATTAGGTTCAAGCAAACTCGTTTAAAAAGAAAGCTATACTACTGTTTGGCCCAGGCGTAATCGAGGTAAACGACCGCTACAAATTCATGATTTATAATGTTCTATTGCTTAAATGTGGCTAATTTATTTCTTACTGCAGAATTATGATAATAAGCCTGAAGTGAACAAAAGTGGAGCAACTCAGAGAGCATCAGCCATGGCTGCTTTGACGTCTGCTTTTAAATCATCTACTGTTACTAAACCTGCTACTACTACTGCTCCTAGAGTATTTAACCGGGCTTCACAGAGGGCAGCTGCGATTGCTGCTTTATCGAATGTTCTAACTGCTGAAAGGAAGGGACCGCTGCCTGATTCTCCCCCTGGTAGGCAACAGAAGAAAAATACATCTTCAGAACCTAGCTCACCTAATACCAACTCCGCGATCGTTGACCAGGGTATGTATGCGCTACATTCTTTGCGTCTTTTTACCTATATACACCACAAATTAGAGGTGGAGAGAAATGGGTCGTGGTTGGCCTACAAGGTACGTTGTCGAGGCGATTTTCTTCAGCTCTGCCTTATTACGCAGAATTGATCAAACATGGTCAACCTCGGCCAGAATCGGATCTAGTTGGTCAACTTGGGCCGAGTTTGACTAAAAAAAATAAAACATAATTTCTATGTCTATAATAATAAAGAACTAATATCATTTTCAAGGAATGAATATCATTTTTGAAATATTTTACTGTTTGGACATGTATTTTTCTTTTATTTTTATTGATATCCACGTATTTTGTTATAAATATAAGTAAACTTACGATACTCGACATATATATATTTCCCAAAAACTAATTTCTTTATAATTCGCAACTTCCCAATCGACCGACTTGGGAGCGCCTAGCGACTAGTAAACTTAAAATACACTTTGGGCGGTTTGCAGCCCATTTGACCCGTTTACTTTAAAAGGGATCTCTTAACTTTACCCGTTAGAGATAAAACATAACCCCAAACAGCCCATCAATAAGTAAATGGGTCGACTGTTCTACACAACACCTTGGACCTGTTTTCCATGCATACTTCGGCTTCCATTTTCGTAGCTTGTTTCTACTAACTTAAAAGGAATTGGATAATGGGATCCAAAATATTAAAATTAACATCAATATAATAAAAAAACAACTCATGGTTCTCTGCAGTTCCAGCTACAGCTCTGGCTCCGGCTCCAGATCCAGCTCCCGATCCAGCTCCAGTGAAGAGTGAAGAACCCGAAAATAATGAAGTTTCTGAAGCTGCAAGTGAGACATCTGAGCCAAATCCAGAAACCAACGAAGAAGAGTCTTCGGTAAAAGAAACAGACGAGGAGGAAAAGGCTTGTGAAGACACTCAAAGCACATATAGTTATGACCAACTGATATCAAAATCAACAAACCCTGTTACAGGAATCGATTTCAAGAAACGAGAGGTAATCTTGGTTATTTTAGTTTACATGCCTTGTTTGAATGAGGAGCGGGTAGCTTTTAGTTTAAAACAAAAAGCCCGTTAAAGGAGGTTTTCGCTTTTGGCCCGTTTCAACTACACTTCTATACAAATAAATGCTCGATAGATAATATGCTAAACGTACCCAAAGTACGACCTGAATTGACCCATTCTAGTACGCGCTACATATAACTTGTGTTTTAATGAAATTTCAGACTTATCTCTCCCCTGAAGAATTCGAAGAAGTATTTAAGATGACAAAGGAAAAGTTTTATGAGTTACCAAGATGGAAGCAAGATCATATCAAGAAGAAAGTTGACCTCTTCTAGATATTCAAATCTTTCAAAATAAATGGTACCTTTTTTTTTTTTTTTCAAAATATCTATTATTTTATTTAATGCTGGTTTATATCAAATTTTATCAAAGTAACACCTTCCCAAATATGATCTCTATGATCTATTTGACCACAATGGTTACAAATGTCATATTTGATGATTTTATCTTTTGTATTCACTTACGGTTTGGACATATATTTTGTATTCGCTTACGGTTTGGACGTCACCTTGGATACTCTTAAGTCTTAACAATGTCCATATCTTTTACTTTTGTATCTCATAAAGTCATTAGTATGTAAATCTATTATGAGATTATCATATCCATTTTGTTTTTGTTATATAATAGGAACTAATCATTTGATTTTGACGAGTTAAGAATTATATATTCAGCTAAGTCATGAGTAATGGGACGATTAAGCCGTTCAAATCGAATTATTTTTTTCTGTAATTATTTGTATTTGTTATGCTTAATTGCCTAAGAAAAGTGGGCAGCATTAAAAAAAAAAAAACAAATTATTTCTTTAACTTGTCATTTTCAACGATATACTCTAAAATTTTTTGCCAGGCTACTAAAATAATTGTCAACAAACTTATTTATGGTTAAACATTAAAATAGATAATAAAAACAACTACTTTAATATCTTTGAATAATCAATAGACATAATTTTTTGGCTGGATATTATGCTAAATGGCTAATGCTCTTTGTCCATATTCATGATGATTGGTCCCTAAAACTTCATTTTCTTCTCTATCTATTACTAATATTATATTATAATAATAACAATAATAATAGTAGTATAGTTAGTATAATAAGTGCTAGTTATAGTTGTTAAAATATAATTTAAATTTGTATAATTCATGTACTCAACTTGTTCAAAACTTTGGCATGCATGTTTATAACTTTTAGTCCGTTTACAATTTAAAATCTTTATTACAATATGTTTGACTTATTTGGTTATACATATTATACATAGTTTAATAGGGTTCGTTTTAAAAATGATGTCTTGAAAGAAATAAACATATGAATTGTGTTTTGGATTTATCAATTTTAACTGATCAAATGAACTAAGGTATATATAAATTTTTAATATTTATAACCCAGGAAAAAGCTAAAGTAAGGCGGACTCGGAAATTTTGATATTATAGAAGAAAAAATGGAAGTTCACAAAAATAAACGGAAAGTCAATAGCTTGAACTATGAACAAAGGAATAAAAGATTTGTCTTGGGAGTAGCCAAAGCCCATAATTCTAAATCAATTATATTTTAACACAACTCAAATCAGTTATACTACGTGTAGTGGTGAATGAAAATATTGCTCATCCTTAGATTATGAAGCGACATGTCGCATCGAGTTAGCAAAGAGGGTTGAAGTTAGAAAGGAGAGTAGGCTTGAACTCTTGCAATGATTAGACGATGGGGTGTGGGCTCGGCATCATTGGCGTAGCTTAGTGGGGGCGGGAGGGGGTGACCGTCCCCCCCGAACTTTTCGCTCAGTAGTGGGGAGTATCTAGTTTTTGTATATAAATTTTTGGGTATATACGTTTTTTACCCCCTGTTTCATAGAAATTTTTGGGTATATACGTTTTTGACCCCTCGGTCGGCATGTTGATCGGGGAGCTGAGGTGGAGCGAGTCCCCGATCGAGAACACCCCCCCCCCCCCCAGCTCAAATCGGTGCCATCGGTAAGTAATCCCCAACCGCCCCGAAGAAGAAACAATTTGACCATTTGAATATAATGTTGTTGCAACTGCTATAATGATAAAAAAAATTCAATTAATTTATTTTTAAACACTATATAAACCTCTCATTTTTACCCAAACCCTGACTACACTCTACACTTTCTATAAAAAAATCTCCTCCTCTCTCATTATTTTTTAAAACAAAATTTCACACTCTCCATTTTTTAAAAATAGTCGCCATGAGTTCTTCATCGGATGAGAAAAATGCAGGAAATTTTTTACTTAGCGCCATGCTTGAGATGACGAAAATTATTGCTGAGATGGAAATGACGAAGACGAAGGAACTTCACAACCTAGAACACGGGGTTGCAGGTTCAAACAATGATTTAAACGTTCTAGGAACTTCACAACCTAGAACACGGGGTTGCGGATTTAATCGACCACATCTGAAATAACTTCCGTGTCGATCCCGTTGATGACAAGTAGTGGTATTTGTAGGTTTATTTGTTTTTATTATTTAATTTTAGATGGTAATTTGTGTTTGTTTTTTTATTTGTAATTTTCTGAAATTTTTATGCAATTTATTTGAAATTTTATGAAATTTGTGTTTGTTTTTTATTTATTTGAGATTTTCTGAAAGAAGTGTATAAAAAATTAATTAAATAAAATATTAATAAAAAATGGAAGGGCTAAGGAAGGGAAACCCCACCCCACTCATGGGGAGTAGTGATGAGGTGGACTAGGTGGTGAGGTGGCGTCTAATTGCCATGGGGGAAAGGGAAACCACACCTCATGGCCTTAGATATTATAATTGAATTAAATAAAAAATTTAAAAAAAAAACATTACAAAAATTTTATTGGTCATCACTTTGAATCAGACGTTTTAAAGGAAACGTCCCAACCCAAAATCCACTAAAAAACGCCCAGAGAGACGGTGTACACCCATAATTGGAGTGTTTTTGCCTATTCCACGCCCAAACTTTACCCACTACATATGTTCTTACTAATTACTCTTTAGAAATTCACAATTTTCGTACGTCTAAAATTTCCACTCTCATGTTAAATTGAAAAAGATAGTTTGGTGTGTTTCTTTTATTTAATTTTTTTTTTTTTTACGGGAAGAAGTAAATCTCATAATAAACAAATAAATAACGAAGCTGGAATCTAACACTCACAAACAATGTACAAAATTATATCATACGTGTCAGTGTCACCCAAAGGTTCAAATCACCTATACTTTTTTTCTTAACGGTAAGATGTAAATTTCTAAACACTTGATGGTTTAGTAGCAAAATGTAATTAACTAGGGTTTACCCGTTTGCTACAATGGTTCTTTCCTTAACGCGGGGTATCATGAATTATGTATATACATAAAACAAATAATGTTGTTAATAGTAGTATTAGACCTGATTGCATAAAAGTTGTGCAACCATGGATCGGTTTTAAATAAAATTTATATTAAAATATAAATAAAAATAGCATGCTACGATGATATATTCGAAATTTTATATTTATATCAAAATATAAATAAAAATAGCATGCTACGATGATATATTCGAAATTTTATCCATGCATTAGTTCTAATTAAATTTCAAACTTTAATGCTAAGACTATATAGTGGACGTTGGAATGTTGTCTTATAGCCGTTAAACAACTAGTTTGACTTTAAAAAGAAAAAATTTCTAGTAAAAAAAACCTATATATTCTCATCAAATGGTGAGGGTCCATCTCTAATAATTTTAACGATTCAGAAAGTGGTTAAAGCCATATTGAAATACGAAGAGTGCTCCTCAGAACCCAAGAGGAGGAAATATACAGTACACGGTCGAATAACCATACATGATTTTTTGGTAAGTGATTATTTTTTACCAAACCCTGCATATAATGATAATATTACTTTTAGGCGTCGTTTTTGTATGAGCTGCAGTTTATTTCTTAGAATATCAAATGAGTTATCAAGTAAAAAACGGATATGCGTGGTAGTCTAGCACGTTTCAAAAAGTCACGGTCGCGTTTGGATAATTGGCTTATGGCACGGATTCTGACATTATCGATGAATATATAAAAATGTTGGAACGAATCGCAAGGGAAAGCCTCCATTATTTTTGTAAGTATGTCATTGAACTATTTTTAAAAATAAAGTATTTGAGAAAACCTACGGTTGTTGACATACAACAACTTTTGGAGTTTCATGAAGAGCGACATGGTTTCCCTGGGATTATTGGTAGTTTAGATTGTATGAAATGGGAGTAGGAAAATTGTTCAACTGCGTGGCGCGGGCAACACATAAGTGGATATCATAAAAATTGGCTATGATGCTTGAAGCGGTTGCATCACAAGATCTTTGGATTTGGCAGACATTCTTTAGTATGCCTACCGCAAATAACGATTTAAATATTCTTAATCAATCATCCATTTTCAACGACTGTATAAATGGTGTTGGACCGAAAGCCTCTTTTTTTGTGAACGGTGAGGTGTACCATTACGATTATTATCAAACCGATGGTATTTACCTGGACTATGCCATGTCTGTAAAATCATTTACAAAGCGTACAACGTCAGACGAAAAGAAAAAGAAGTTTAATGGTGCTCAAATGGCGGCACAAAAAGACATAGAACGGGGCTTTGGTGCTTTGCAGAAAAGATGGCACATTCTGAGCATATCGTGCAGGATCATGGAAAAACTTAGAATTCAAAATGTGATGTACGCGTATGTTAATTTACATAACATGATTTTGGAGGATGAGAGACGCACACTGTGCTAGTAGCATGAGGATGGGAGTCAACGAAATACCATAGAAATAAGTGATGAAGCGAGACAAGCGAACGCAAGGGATATTTCTGACAATGTTACACATCACAACTTTACAAGCGAAAGCTTATTCACACCATAAAAGGTAAATTCCTATGATTACCACGATTCCAAAGAAAGCTTTTTCACACCATAAAAAGTAAATTCCTATGATTACCACGATTCCAAAGAAAGCTTTTTCATGCAAGCCCTTTCTTTCTTTTACTGTGATACCTAGATAGTGTTTGGTATGTAGGAATGGAAGGTGTAATGGAATAAAGTATTGCGAGAGAATGAAAAAAAGTGTGTTTGGTTGGTCAACGTAATGGAATCACCCATTACATAAGTCATTCCATTCCCTCAAATTCATTTCTTCCACTCCCCCTATTTTTTTTCATTCCATTCCCTCTCTCAGCCTACGTCACAAACACCGTCCATTACCTCCACCATCTACCACCACCACCACCACCACCACCACCACCTGCCGTCGTCACCACCCGCCACCAACCTCCGCCGACCACCACCACCGTCCTCCGCCGCCACCGCCGCCCGTCACCACCGCCATCGACTACCATCGCTGCCACCCGCCATCGCAAACCACCGCCACCCTCTGCCGACCACCGCCACCATCTTCCGCTGCTACCACCCGCTACCATCGACCACCACCACCCATCGTCGTCGACGCCACCACCATCCATCACCACCACTGACGTGATGTCGTGGTCACTATCAAATTTAATCCCCAAAACAACTATAGATAGTGGTAAGAGGGTATCGAACTCAGGGAGTATGTGGAAGGTATGTCGGTTGTAAAGCTTTGTACTTAAACTACTATTAAACTAAAATTGCAGAATTTAAAATTCAAGAGTTTGGATTGTTGTTTTAGAAAACTAAATTAAAAACTAATTTCAAATCAAATGTTGGTTGTAAAACAGATTAGGAGAGAACAATGACCATCTTAGGTTTCAGTTTCTTCAAACAATTGTGTGTAATTCCAACTAGAAAGAGTTACATAGACATAACTCGTGTATAGATAATTGAAGTGATAAAAGGGAACAAAGTACTCGGATTCAATAAACGCGAGGTTGTTTCCCGATGACCAATTAATCAATAACCAACCCTAACCCTTCCCGTGATATCTCGATTGCCAACGGCACCAAGAACGTACGATTAAGACTAGAAATTGCAATATCGATTAACAAGTTACAAGCAATCAAACATACACCATGATATTCAAGCAATGCAAGTTATCATTCTAGAAATTCAGAAATAAACACACAAAAGTTCAAAAGAAACCTTCACCCAAGATGATCACCGAAAGTTCTAGCCACTCATAGCTTGGTGAATCATCATAACAAGCAATTCAACGTTCATACAAATCGAAAACACAAACCGAATGTTAGGAATTGTTTAGAACCAAGCCAAGATAGCCAAAATCGCCCCCAAAGTGTTTCACAAACGTCCAATGATGAGGAATGATGAAAAGACACCATAAAATTAACTTTAATGAGGCAGTTACACATCTGATCGCAGCCACCACCGTAAATTACGGCCATACCGTAATTTACGGTGACCTTTAATGTTGTACGGTAAGAATAGACTGATTTACGGTGGGAAAGTGGTGAAAATCAGGTCCACCGTAAATTACGGTGGGACCGTAATTTACGGTGACAACCTAACTTTTGTTCTTTGTTCCTCACCAATGCTGCCGCCAATAGAACAAGTCCATTCGTGATGGCATGGCCCTTTGTCACGTGTCTGTTACTGCTTTCATGTGCCTCTCAACATAATCTTGTTGTGGACTCCCCTTCACGTGCATATGGCAGCCCAATGATGATGTTCTTGTTAGCGGCCCAATCCAAAGTTTCCAATGTTGCATTATATGACTTATGATAATTGAGATTGGTGATGTTGATGATGAAAAATCCTGTCCTCCCACATGAACAACAGCCGTCATATGATGATGATTTGATATCTCTTGATGATGTATGTTGACAAAAAACACCCCCTAAGTCACGTGATATACAATGATGGGTTTATTGACTTGACTTTCTTGTCCTCCTCTTCACATGCGTGTATATATATATTGGCTGATGTTGCATGTTATGTGAATTAAGAAGTCCTCTTAATTTGTTCCAACATATGGTGCCAAAAGTCCACTTAGTCCATCCTTCATTGCTGAAGTGTATTTATTTCGTAGCCTACGGGTTCCAATTTAACCGAATAAAGCGATTTACCTGCAAAACACACGAACACTCGTAGTTACTAAGTTCAAGCAAATAACCAAGTAAAGCATGGAATTTTAATCTTTTTAAACCATTTAAGGGTTGTCCAACGGACCACCCGTCAACCACCATCGACCACCGTCGCCGCCACCCTCCACCACTGACTACCGCCACCCTCCGCCGGCCACCACCACCATCCTCCGTGGCTACCACCCGCTACCGTCGACCATCACCACCCATCTTCGTCGACGCCACCACACCCGTCGCCACCACCATTGACCACCATCTCCCCCACCCTCCATCACCGACCACCGCCACCCTCCGCCGGCCACCACCACCACCATCCTCCGCGGTCACCTCCCGCTACCGTCGACCACCACGACCCACCGTCGTCGTCGTCGCCACCATCACTGCCACCCGCAACCACCGACAACCGCCACCCTCCGCCGACCACCACTACCATCCTCCACGGCCACCACCCGCTACCGTCGACCACCACCACCCACCGTCGTCGCCACCACCAACGCCGCCACCTACCACCGCAGACCACCGCCAACCCCGACCATCGCCGCCGCCACCGCTAACAACCGTCACCCACCGACCACCGCTACCACCGACCACCGCCAACCATCGCTGCCACCGCCACCAGCCGCCACCACTCATCGCCGATTTAATTCATTACTCTTTTCTTACCTACCAAACAACACAAGGTAATGATTTAGTCCTTTCCTGCATGGTAACTAACGACGGGCCAATGGATTGCTCCATTTACCCGTCTTGGGCTGCTACCATGCAGGCCCAACAGATAAGGCCTAAAAAACGGTTTATCTTGCCCACTAAGGTTTCCCTTATATGAGAACGGGCAGGAAGGAAAAGATAGGAGAACACAGGACTGCATTTAATGCATGGCATGAAGAGGATCTTTTGGCTGGCATTGTACTTCTTAGCCGGAAACATTAAATGAGAAGGAAATCTTACCGTTGGGGGTCAGACACGTGTCTGAGCCCCCCAAAGATTGACAGAGTCTGTTAGATCATCTTGTTGATATGCCACATGTGAGATAAGGTCTCTTAGTTATATAAGGAATGAACAACGATCAAGGGGGCAAGTCTAAGGTATCACTAAATGCTCTCACATTTATTCCGACCATAATTCTCATACATTAAATACACACACATATTTATTAGATTCACACCATTGAGAAATATTCCGGTGACCACACTCATTGAAATAAGCTTCTCATTTTCTCCGGCACGTTACTTATTCTCACGCTGGAGCTTGGTTACGGATCCCCCCCGGGGGCCCTCCGTAACGAGGCTAACAGTTTACTTTTTTTGTAGCAGCAAAAGCTGGGATATTCCGACGTCAGCGAAGACACTTTGAACGTCATTAGGGACTTGGGTATTCGACATTGGCGCTATCCGTGGGACTTCTCAATCTAGCTGGTGTTCCCACTTCAAAACTCCGACGTTGTAATAACCCATTTCAAGAAAAACGATATGGCAACACCACTAGGTCCACGAATCATCCAAACGGTGCAGAACGATCGTGATAAGGTCACAGTGGAAGACATTACCCACGAGGAAGAGAACGAAAACCAGGTGGAAACCCTGGAAAGGGAGGAAGCCATTACTCCAGATTTTGTTGTCATGCACAGAGAAAAGTTGAAAAAGCATCTTGAGGATCTAGAAAGACAAGAGAAACTTGATAGCCTCGGGGCTAGACTGTCCTTTGACACACCATCCAACCAGGAAGGGGTGGATCCGCAAGGCAAAAACGGTGGCAATGACCGACTAGAGACCTTCATGACAGCCCTCAGGCAGATGTCCTCGGAGGAGAGAGAGGATCTTATTATAGGAAAGAAACAGAAAGAAAAAGAAAAGGAGAAGGAAAATCAAAGTGATGATGGACTGGATCAGCCTTACCTCCCTCGGGACTTAGCTGAAATCTCAAAGTTTACCAGGAGAATCGCTGAGGCACCCATGCCCCCTAAGACAAAGCTACCTCCAAACTTCGACAGGTATGACGGGACTAGAGATCTTGAAGATCATCTCCATGCTTTCAAAGGTGCAGGACAACTGGGACGGTGGCCTATGCCAGTTTTGTAGGATTGTATATGGACCCAAACGAGTCGATCAGAAGAGTTATTCACCAATACAAGAGGCGGAAACAAATGTATCAGTGTTATTTCAGCTGGAATGCACGAGAAATCACTTTAAACTGTCTTTAGGTTGATTTAAGATCGTTTACAATGCTGTAGACACTTCGACAGAGCTTTGCCGTCGGAACTAATTTCGTTACAAATGAACTAGCATATCAAGGTATATATAGGCATCTAATTCCGCTTGAAATGGTTCAAGCGGAACTTAATTCCGCACGAAATTAATCCCAAACGATATTAAAGTTCAAGCGGAATTAGGTTTCCAAGCGAAATTACCTAAACATCACATTTCTCGTTTTGCGTGCCTTGATCTATCTATTACAATACAAGACTCGATACAAGACGAAATCGACAGACGTATGCACCAACAGACTCCCCCTCGGATGTTGACGAGTCTTCAGTGTTGAGTCTTCGGTTGTCAAACCTTCAGTCTTTATCAGTCTGCTCGCTTTATCCAAAGATTTTTCATTGTAAGCATCCTCAATCAATCTCTCTCTCTTCTTTCTTCCAGAAACTTGTTAGTGCAATAACGTCTGTAGCTTCCGTCAACATGTAGTCGTATTTTGTATAGTTGTATGTATGTTTTGTTTGTATGTAAAGCAGGACAGAATCGGTGAAGTTTTTGTTAAGTGCTGTTAATGCCAGCCGATCGGCTAGCCCAGCCGATCGGACAGCCCGGCCGATCGAGCAGACTACTCGATTGGTTAGGATGTTCAGCCGATCGGCTAGCCCAGCCGATCGGCCAGCACTCTCTTATTCTGTCCTTGCCTATAAATAGCCGGTAGGTTAGTTTATTTAGAACCTTTTGACACTTTCATTTGCTACCTACCTTTTGTATGTCTGAGTTCTTTCTGGTTCCTGTATACTTTCACATCATTCAATAGAATCTCAGACGGTGATTCAGAGTAGAATATTGTCTTTGTATATCTGCTATGTGATTACATGAATTCCGTGCATTGATCACTTTACGATTCAACTACGTTTACGAATAGGAAGATCCCATCTGAGGGACCAACAAGTGGTATCAGAGCGTTAGGAAGCTGAATCGAGACCTACAGAGACGAATTCACCGAAATTCAAGCTGTTCTTGTTGATTTAGAGACGAATTCACCGGAATTCAAGTCGTGTTTGCTGTGTCAGAAACAACTTTCACCGGAAATTTGCTATTTCTATCATTCCGATTCAAATTTCGCCGGAAATTTGACCGATTCTTCTATATTCTTCCCAGATCTAGCTTTACTTTTCACTTTTACATCATAAAACCAGAAAAACTTAAAATTCAGTGAGATTTTACGGTTAAAAAACTGACAAATTTGCTATCAATCGAATCGCAATCATTAGAATTACAATCCTACAAAGTTTCACAATCAAATTCAATCTAAAACTTGTTCAAATTGATCAAAATCCATGGAAAACTGTTCATGTTTGCTGATGTCAGCCGGTCGAACGACCTAGCCGATTCTTGTACTTGCTGACGTTATCATTCCAGTTGCATAACCATTCAGATATTCTCAAGTGTTGCTGACATCATCAGTGTTAGCCGATCGAACGAGCAATTAGATCGGACAGCATTGTTGATTTTTGACATTGTTGCTGACATCATATTGCTAGCCGATCAAATACGCCACTCGATCGGACAGTAATTGTGTACTGCTTACATAGTTATGTTTGTCAGCCAATCGAACGAGTCACTCAATCGAACGAGCCAGCCGATTGTGGGTGTGCTGGTCGATCGAACGAACCATTCGATCCAAGTGTCTTTGTGTTTACATCTTTGAAATTCCAAATTTTACTAACTGTTTGATAAATATCGCAGGTACTTAACAATGGAAAAATTCATGAACCCATTCAGTGAAATGTATGCGTTTGCTGGCAATGGTGGAGATGATTCAACAAACCGAACAAGTGAGAATACTCCAAGTATGAGAAAGACGTTGACAGAAGCACTTAGTGTGGAAAGTGCTTATGGAACTTACAATAAGCCACCAAAGCTGTTAGCAATTGAAGATTATAACCGGTGGGCAAAACGATTCGAGGAATGGTTGAAAGCCTTCGCGTATCCCAGTTGGAAAAGCTTAAAAAATGGTTTTAACAATGGAAGAGAAGACTTTGAGAACATGTCAGAAAGTGAAGAGATTGAATATTTTGTGGCAGAACAAAAGTGCCTAGCATTGATTAACCAATCAGTGAGAGAAGATATTATCTCAGTGATTGATTATTCAAACGCCAAGGATCTTTGGGATAAATTACAAAAGAAATGTGTCGGTACTGCAGAAATCATTAAAAACAGAAAGAAATTGCTGAAAAAGGAATTTGATCTGTTTGGTTGTCTTAAAAATGAGTCTGTTCCAAAAATGATTGAACGTTTCGGGCATCTAAAGCTAGAATTGGCCAGACATGGAATTGTTTTTACTCAAGAGGAGCTTGTAGACAAGTTATTTGATTCTTTGCCAGACGAAATGGATTGGCAATACTTCGCAATGATGATCAAGAATACAATCCAGCCAAGTGTTCTGACAGTTGATTTGCTGATAGAGAAACTTGAGAGTCATGAGATCGAAATAAAGAAAACACATAAAGTCAATCACTCTTTATATCATCAAAATGTGGAACTTTATTATCCAAAGAGCTTGATTTAAAAGACAGGATCTCCAAAAACAGCCTTCACTGCAGAAAGTTCACAACCAATGACTCAAGAAAGAGCTTGATTTAAAAGACAGGATCTCCAAAAACAGCCTTCACTGCAGAAAGTTCACAACCAATGACTCAAGGAACCTCACACAGTGGTTTTCATGAAGGAATGTCTTCCAACACTACAAGTCAATGACCATCTTCAAGCCAACAGCAAATTGCACTAAAGAATGTTTTTCAATGTAACATTGTTGTTGACTTGAAAAATGGTCAGAATTTTAGTGAGGAGTCGGCGAAACAACAGATGATTTTCTTGGCATCTGTATTGGAGTCATATGAGGGGTTAGTTGCTGGGAAGATAGGTAACAACAACCTGACGAAGGAAGACTACGATCAAATAGATCCTGAAGAAATGAAGCTAATTGATATTCGTTGGGCTATGGCCAGTGCTGTTCATCGAGCACAACGCTTCATGGAAATAACTGGCAGGAAAACAATTGGTGGCCCATCTACCAAATTGGGTTTCGATAAGTCTAAAGTGACATGCTTCAAATGCAAACAAAAAGGTCACTTTAAACGAGAATGCAGAAACGAGTATGCTGATGAATCTGCTAATCCGTTCCGAGAAGACTATTATAAGAAAGCAATTTACCATCAGAATAAGTCGGAACCTCCAAGGCTGAAGCAGATCGAAGAAAAAGAAAAGGAAAAGTCAAGAGCTCTAGCGGTCATTCATGATGATGAGGGATATGACTGGAGTGAGTTATTGCCTGAAGAAGATGCGGTTGGTTACGCATTCGCAGCAGGACAGATTGTTCCGCTCAAAGATACAAGAACAGAAGAAGAAAAGTTTGTGAACAGAAGAATGAAGGCCCAAAAAAAAGTAAGCAGAATATATACCATTTACAAAGAAGCAAAAAGGGCTAAAAGGTGCGATCCAGACAGAGAATGTTATCTTGATCCTCAAGGTAATATCACAATCGATCCAAGTTCACTCAGTGTTGATGCAATCATTCAGCGATATGCTGAAGAAGAGGAAGCTAGACAAAGAGAATGGTGGGGTGAAGGTAAAAAGAAAGTGGAAGAGAAAGAAGAAAAGGCGAAATCAGCAGAAAAGAAGATCGATGATGGAGTGATAGACACATCACAGGAGCTCACAGCCGAAAATCTGATGAAGATGGCAGACAAAGTTCTAGCTGCGAAAGAACTGGAGGTAGATTCTAGTTCTGGAACTGAGTCAAACGCCAAGGTCAGCCAGATAAGCATGAATGTAGTGTCAGGTAAGAAAGACAAAAGCGAAAGTGACTGCAAGAATTGCATGAAAAATTGCAAAGATTGTAGTACTATCGCTTATCTCAACAACAAAAAGGTTGAAGATCTGACTAGAAGAGTCAGAGAGGTTGAAAACCAAATCTTAAACCGGGATAAATTGCTAAAAGCTTCAAATGATCGTGCAAAAGAATTAACAGAAAAAGTTGAAAGTGATAAAAGTGACATAGAAAGAACTAAGAAAGAAAATGAAAAACTCATTCTTGAAAATCGTCACATCACTGAAAATTTCGAGAAGCTTAAGCGAAGGTTAAAGATTTGGATGATCGAAATGGGAAAACAACAAAGGAAAATGTTCAATTGACGGGTGTGTTAAGGGTGAAAGAGGAGTTAATAAACAAACAATTGGATGAAATTGCTAATCTGAAGCTTCAATACCAAGAAGTAAAAATCGAAAATGAACGCATCCAATTAAAATTAACTAGTTACAACTCCGCGAGCTTTGTTCTGTAGCACATTGTTCCCAAACCAATCGGGAAAAACAAAGCTGGCGAAGATGTATTTTCGGACGGAACTGGAGTGGGATATCATCAAGTCCCACCACCTGTTTTAAACAATTTCTCAAAGAAAAAGTCTGGACTGGTTAATGATGATGAAAATTCAGATGAAATAAAACTTCCAGAGTCGATTGATGTTACATTCTCAGCATCATCATCTGATGATAGTATTCAGACTGATATTGTCAAAAGCATGGCAGAAAGTGTCTTAGAGTCTGATTCAAATGAAGATGATGGTTGTTTCTTGGATAAATACATTCCGAAACAAAAATCCAAGAACAACTTAAATGAAGAACCAAATCTTGTCATGTACAAGATGTTGGGTTCAGATAAGTTGTTTTCGGATACTGAGTTTCCGATTGAGAATGTAAATGTCAACAAATTGAAAAATGTTTACAAATTAATCGAAGTTGAGCTGACAGAAGTGAAGAGTTTGAATCAAACAAAAAGACAAATGAATTTTGAAAAGGATAAAGCTTACTACAAGAAACCCGTTATTCCTCCACGTTTTAATAACAATCGAAACAATTGGTCGAATGGATATCAGGGGGGTAAGTCTTATCAAAAGAAAAATGTTCAAAACAAGAAATTTGTTGAAAAGAAAGTTTTTGTGAACAGTTCGAGTTCATTTTCTAATGAAGAACCTGAAATCTTTTCAAAATCGAACAAAGAGTTCTTTGAAGAAAAAGCTTCACAACCTCAGTCTGAAGGCACTAGTCAGGTTGTTGACGACCGAACATGTTTCAGATGTAATCAAGTTGGGCATATTGCACGAAAGTGCACCAATTTGAAGTCTAAGACTGATGTTGTTGAAAATCGAAAGAAGAAAAATGAGAAAGAAAAGGCTCCATTGATTGTTGAGAAAAAAGAGGTTGAAAAATGACAACACAAAAGTCAAAACTGAACCTGTCAAGAAGATGGAAATTAAAAATGGTAAATTTTACAAACGGGTAGCAACAACTCAACAAACATGGAAGCCAAAAGTTTGCAGAAATGAAAGCAAGTGGTTCAAAATCAAAGATTTCTGAAATGGAAAAACAATCATCTTCTACCACATCGGTAAAGATGAGTGTTCCTGAAAAGAAAAGGGTGCCTTTATCTCAACAAGTTTGGAAACCAAAAAGTGAGAAGAAAATTTCAACTTCTGAGGTGAAAAAGTCTGAAGAATCAATTACGGTTGATTATGATGCAAATTTTCCACCTCTCAAGGCTAAAAATTTCAAAATTCAAATTGCAAGAGTCAAAGTTACACCTAAGGCTGATGAGGCCTGGGTGGACTCGATGTTTGACTAAACAATTTGAATTGCCGGAGCTTCCTTGATCGCGAAGCATGTATCGGCATCCTTTATTGAAATGTTTTAATCATGTTTGTGTATGTGCAGGTTCTTTCACAACTTGTTTCAAGATGGATCATGGACAGTGGAGCTTCCAGACATATGACAGGGAAGACTGCATTATTGTACGATGTATGGAATATAAATGGAGGATATGTCAGATTCGCGGGCAATCAAGGTGGTCGTATAGTTGGTGAAGGAACGTTGTCAAACGGAATTGTAACGTTTGAAAGAGTCAATTACATTGCTGAGCTGGAGAACAATCTACTAAGTATTTCTCAGATCTGTGAAAGAAAGTACACCACTCATTTCACTGACAAAGAATGTTTGATTTTAAAACCGGGATTTGTTGTTCCTGAAGAGTGGGTCATCATGAGAGCACCAAGAGTCAACGACCTGTATGTGTTGGATATGAGCATAGCTACTACAACAATAGGTCAGGCTCACTGTTTTGTGTCAAAAGCAACTGAGAAGGAGTCAAGATTGTGGCACCGAAAATACATCTTCGAAAAATGAATCATTTGGTGCATAATGATCTGGTTACAGGAGTTCACATAAAAGGGTTTCATCTAGAAGGGGAGTGTATAAGTTGCATTAAAGGCAAACAGAAGAAAAAGTCGCACCCCAAAAAGCAAGTCAATTCAGTTTCACGACTGTTGGAAAGACTGCACATGGATTTATTTGGTCCTGTGAATGTCAAAAGCATTACAGGAGATTATTATTGCTTGGTCGTCACTGATGATTACTCTAGATTTTCTTGGGTATCTTTCTTGAAGACAAAGGATGAAACATTTGACAGTCTGATGGCGTTATTCAAAAAGATTGAGAATTTGTACCAGAGGCGTATTCGAAGAATTAGAAGTGATAATGGTACTGAATTCAAAAACCACAAAATGGAAGAATTTTGTGAAGAAAGAGGTATACTGCATGAGTTTAGTGCTCCATACACTCCACAGCAAAACGGATTAGCAGAACGCAAAAACCGGACGCTAATCGAGACAGCCAGAACTATGCTCACAGATTCAAAACTTCCAATAAATTTTTGGGCTGAAGCTGTTTCTGCAGCATGCTATACTCTCAACAGAGTTCTCACCGTGAAGAAATTCAACAAAACATGTTTTGAATTGATCAATAACCGCAAGCCTAACTTGAAGTATCTTGAACCGTTCGGGTCACCCTGTACGGTGATAGAACCTTTTGGAAAATTTGGTCCAAAGTGCATCGAGGGTATATTTGTTGGATATGCAAGTCCTCTGCGTCGTGTTTTTGTGCCAAGTGAAAAGCGGATTATTGAAGCTGCAAATGTTGAATGTCAAGGTAATACGATGCCGCCTCAGAACCCAGGAGATTCATGGCGTTACCATTACGACACGTTGTGGGATTCCTTTGATGTGATGGAAGAACCTGAAGATGAAGAAGACTTCTTTGATGAGCTGGATATTCTTAGCAACTATGAGTCATCAGAAGAAAGATTTCCAGCACAGTATTCTAGGAAATCTCAGAAAACTTCAAATGATGATGAAGCAGGTCCTAGTAATGCTGGTGAACAAGATGATACTCCAGAGAATCAAACAACAACAAATGATGACACAACATCTGATTTTGGTCCAACTTTTGATCATGGGGATTCTGAATATGAGGGGGAGCAAATCCAGATCTTAGGTCAAACAGAACCTATCAGTGAAGAAGGTGCAGATCAAAATGTCACTAATCTGGAAGGCAATGTAGATGTTCCGAGTGAAGTAATGCCCAGAACTCTTTCATATCATCCTGAGGAGCTGATCATCGGAGAGCTTCAATCAGGAGTTCGCACCAGACATCAAATTGACCAAGGGCTTACTAGTTTTTATTCATTAGTAGCACCTCTACAATCTGAATTTTCACTATGTTGTTTTATCTCGCAGATTGAACCTCGAACGTATAAAGAGGCGCTTACTGAAGATTCTTGGGTCAACGCGATGCAAGAAGAGCTGAACCAGTTTGAGAAATTAGGTGTTTGGAAATTGGTGGATTTACCAGAGGGTCATAGGAAAATCAACACCAAATGGGTGTTCAAGTGTAAAAGGGATGACAGAGGTGTAGTGGTCAGAAATAAAGCTCGACTTGTTGTTCAAGGCTTCAGTCAACAGAAGGGAATTGACTTTACCGAAGTATATGCTCCTGTGGCACGACTAGAAGCAATCAGAATTTTCCTAGCGTTTGCATCATTGAAAAACTTTAAAGTCTACCAGCTTGATGTGAAGTCGGCCTTTCTCTAAGGCAAAGTGAAGGAGGAAGTGTATGTGGGACAGCCACCGGGTTTTGTTGATCCCCACCACAAGAATAAAGTGTATCTCTTAGATAAAGCATTATATGGCTTACACCAGGCCCCGAGAGCCTGGTGTGAGACGTTATCTCAGCATTTGCTAGCCAATCACTTCTTTCGGGGAACAATAGACGCCACCCTCTTCACAAAGATAGTCGACGGTCACCTGCTGATAGTACAAATTTATGTGGATGACATAATTTTTGGGTCAACAAATGAGGACTTGTGCAAAGATTTTGAACAAGTGATGAAGCAAAAGTTCGAAATGTCATCAATGGGAGAAATGAAATTCTTTTTAGGGCTCCAAGTTGATCAACTTCCTGAAGGAATTTTCATACACCAGACAAAGTACGTTCATGATATTCTAGAGAAATTTGGAATGTCAGGTTCTACTCCTGCGGCAACCCCATTAGCAACAAATCATGGAATTCACCCAGATCTCACCGGAGATAAGGCAGATGAAACTCTTTATTGTTCCATGATTGGTTCTTTGATGTATCTAACTGCTTCAAGACCCGAGATTATGTATCCGACGTGCCTCGCAGCAAGATTTCAATCTAACCCAAGAGCTTCGCACTTGATCATTGTGAAAAGGATATTACGCTACCTGAAGGGAACTCCATCGTTGGGGTTGTGGTATCCTAGAAAAGGTGATTTTACGCTCGAAGGGTATTCCGACTCGGATTTCAGATGCTGCAAAGTCAATGCCAAATCAACAACTGCAGGATGCCAGTTCTTTGGACCTCGCTTGGTCACCTGGCAGTGTAAGAAACAAACATCTGTGGCGCTATCCACATGTGAAGCAGAGTACATTTCTGCCAGCAGTTGCTGTTCTCAGATCCTGTGGATACAGCAACAGATGCGCGATTACGGTTTGCAGTTTCTTAACACTCCTCTTTTTGTTGATAATGAGGCAGCAATTAATATAACAAAAAATCCGGTACATCACGCTAAAACCAAACATATAGAATTCGTCATCATTTTATTCGCGATTGTTTCGAGAAAAAGTTGATACGAATTGAGAAAATCCACACTGACGAGCAAAAAGCTGATTTACATACCAAGGCATTTGATAGAACACGTTTTAAATATCTTTTAAAACTTAATGGTATGATGCTCTTGTCGGTGAAGGATGGAATCGTTGGCGTTGATGAGGATACCACTGTAGATGATGTTGATAATCTATCTGCAATGGTTTGTCGATTTTTTACCTGTTTTGGTCTTTAGGGGGAGATAGGTATATTTGTATATACTTTTTAGAAAATCCAAAAACATTAAAAAAATCAAAAAGCCAAAAACATGATAAAATTTCAAAATCCAAAAACAATAAAAAATGAAAAAGAGCCTGTGTAAAAAGGGAAAATGATAGAACATCAGTTAGACTGTTACGGTATGCTAAAGATTTGAAAAGTTTTTTTTAAAAAGGTTTAAACAGTCTCACTAATGATGTGTCGATAGGTTTTTGCACAGTTAATAGATTTGTTCGGGATATAAACTTAAAAATACAAAACGAGACTTAATTTGTGGGGAACACTATTTGGATATATAGGTAACCCCTAAAATCTCGTTTGATAGGCCCCTTATTCTGAGATACTAGGTCTTTATACTCAGTGATATCTGGGGTATTATTCCGGGACTTCTGCTGAATGGAAGTTCTGACCTAGTCCCCGAATAATACTTTACACAAAATGCTTGAAACATAGCATCGCCCTCAGCAAGCTGATGAAACAATAAAATTGATAGTCGCTGCTGTTGAAATCAAAAGATCCTCTAAAGGGGACATACCGAAAAGTCGAAGCGGTCATCTCTCTGCGTATACGGAAGTATCGACCTGAGCTCTCACGGCCCTCGCATTTAACCCCTTACAGATATCATCTGTGATATACTCACCTGTAAGACTGAATATTGGGAACTTGATACGGGAGTATATTCAAAAGGTGGGACACATAAATAAGTCAAGTTAATAAGACATCTAAATCGTATCCTGAATAAATTGAAATCTGTGAGAAAACTTAAAATGGATCAGTATATCGACAATCGAGGTGAATTGTTTAATCCTGAATATGAAATAAAGCTTAACGGTACTTGTAACATGTCTAAAAAGCTGATATGATTCCCTGACACGCTCACCAAAATATGTTTGTATATAGATTTCTTTCTTTACATTCTGTTTTTCAGTTTCAGTTATACTTTTATAGGTTAGAGTCTGCTTATAAAACTCAAAAAGATTTTACAATTCTGCTTTATTTTGACAAACCAAAGCGGAGGATTGATCTTCAGATTCACAGTCTGATGCAAGTTGCAGGAAGCTGTTCTGAACTGAAAAACAAGTTGGGAGCTAATCTTGATATAAACAAAGAAAATAAAAAGTCGAAATGCAAGTTCATGAAGTTGAAACTTGTAAAATTTTCAGAAAAATGTTTAACATATCAGTTTGTTTTTGCATCGAGTCAACCAAGGTCATTAAGTTGAACTTGGTCGACAAATTAAGTACCTAGGGTCATTAGCTTGGACCTAGATACTTAAGTGGATTTCTCGAACACTGATAATGTGAAAAAGGTCAAAAAGTCAAATGGGTTTGAAAGTCAAAGTGCCATGAATCGAACAGGCCAGCCGATCGGCTAGACCAGCCGATCGTACTGCCTAGCCGGTTCAATGATACACTATAAATAGAAGTTCAATGCTTCATTTGTTCTTTTTCACACTCCGATCGAACCAAAAGTTTTCTCAGCCGATTCGCTAATTTCATATTGATCTTCATCTCTCTTTGCAACAATATATTTGATTTGTTGGCTTACTCATTATCTCAAATGGCAAAGGTATGTTTTTCAACATCAAAATTTTTTGAAATCCTTAGTGTTCTTCATGTTATATCTGTTGGTATCTTTAATCTCAGATTTAGGAAGATTTAGGATGTTTTGATGAAATCTAGTTATAGGGTTTTGTTCGCAATGAAAGGATCTGTAAGTTTACCGGATTAATTTCTGAAAAATCATGCTAAAACTTGATAGATCTAAGATTAAAATGTTACGTCTGTCGGCATGTTCTTTGAGAGATTAACCTCTGTTTAGGACGATTTAGACAAGAATAAACATAGGGTTTTGATCGCGACAACATTAGGCACATGGATCTGTGCTTAATTTGTGATAATTAGCATAAATTTTTTTTTTTGAATCATTAGTTCATATTCATAAAACTGTTCTTCATCGAAGATGCCAGCCGATCGGCTGGACCAACCGATCGGACAACAATCATAATGTGTTTTAGTTGATGTTGCATTAGGTAGTTCATGTTTTGATAATGTACTTTGATTGTGCTAAATGATTGAAATATGGTTTTGCATTGTGCTAGCCGATCGGCTAGACCAGCCGATTGAATAGCAATATGCTAGCCGATCGGCTAGATCAGCCGATCGAGTAGCAATATAGATCATGTGTTAGTGTTGAGATAGTTGGTAGTTCAATATTGTTGTTTTGAAAAGTGTGCTAAATGTTTGCTATGAAATCTGTGTGTTTGAATCATTTGAAGAATATTGTTTGGTCATAGCATTGCCAGCCGATCGGCTAGACCAGCCGATCGAACAGCAATGTGCCAGCCGATCGGCTAGACCAGCCGATCGAACAGGAATTGCTCTTCTATTGAAAACTTTTGTTAATCAATAGGGCAACATTACTTGTTGAAAGGATAAGTATTCTTTACACACTTAGATTTCTGTGCATAAGCTTCTCAGCCGATCGAAGAGCATTTGCTAGCCGGTCAGACACCATTTATAAGAACTTCTTTGTCACATTTTGTCAGCCGATCGGCTGGACCAACCGATCGACCAGGCATTGTCATTTTTTTTCATTCTCAGCCGATCGGCTGGACCAGCCGATCGACCAGGAACTGTCACTATAATCATTTTCAGCCGATCGAACAGTAATGCTCTTCGACCGACCAGACCAGTCGATTCTGTAGTGTTGTCACATAGGAATGTCAATGTGTTAGAAAAATTTTCAGAATTTTCATGTTCTTGTTGATTAATTTTCACTGAATAATTTTTACAGGGACAAGGAAAAGAGAAAGACAAGAGTCATAACATCCCTTGTGAAATTGATTCTGAATCAACCACTGGTACTGTGGTAGAAAGAATGGCAACATTTTTGAGAGAAAGCAGAATAGCTAAAGCGATGTCTGATAAAACTGTGATTTATGAATCACATGTTAGAGCATTCTGGAACACTGCTAGATATGAAGATTCAGACAAGATGATACATGCAGTTTTGAGAAAGAAGGATCAAGTTGGAAAAGATATAGATGTGGAGTTTAAGTTTGATGTTGGAGATGTGAGGAGAGTTTTGGACCTACAAGATTCTGACAATGATCCAATTATCATGTCTGAACGTCTTGTAAAAGGATTGTGGTGTAGAATGGGTTTTACTGCGCACATAAATGGAAAGATGTACAAGAGAAGCTTCTCCAAAGCATATAGGTACTTGATGCACTGTATGATACACTCAATGGGACATAGAAAGGGTGCATACGATGAGGTTGCAGATTACATCATGAATATGGTTACGAGTTTGGTGCTGAACAGAAGATATAATATTTCACAAGTGATTTTTGAGTACATGAAGGAAAATTGCCAAGCTGGAGCAGATAAGTACATCATGTATCCTAGATTCATCATGATGTTACTAAATGACAAAATCAAAGATCTTCCGAAGGATTGTGAGGATGTGATGGAGATGAGTGTTGTAAATAAGACAACAATAGGAAGAGTTACAAAGGATAAGGATGAGAAAACTAAGCAGTTGATTTGTAGAATAAAAGATAAAGCTTATGTTGCTCCTGAGAACGATAGATGGAGGCATAACGACAGTAACTCAGACAATGAAGACTCAAGGATGAATG
Source organism: Helianthus annuus (assembly GCF_002127325.2). Lineage (NCBI taxonomy): Eukaryota > Viridiplantae > Streptophyta > Magnoliopsida > Asterales > Asteraceae > Helianthus > Helianthus annuus. Next base: position 67,231,935 of record NC_035442.2, read on the forward strand.
AGATGGTTGAGAAAAAGACTAGGTGGTGGCATGTTAGAGACGGAAAAAGGAAAAGGACACCTAAGTCATCCCCTGTGGTTGTTATTCCTAAAGAAGGAGAAAAGGGTATAGTGAAAGGGGGAGCATTAAGACAGTTAGATCACATATGATTTAAATGATACTAATCTTATTGTCTATGTTTGTCTTGTAGGGTCTTCTGGAGAGCCGCAGAAGAAGTTAGTGGATGAGACAGTTCTAGAGCCATCAGTGGTGATTGAACAAGGTGCTGATTGTTAAAGCAATCTTTGGAAAACTATTTGAAAAGAAACGAAGAAGTTGCAGCACAGCAAGCTCAAGAAACAAGTGTTCATTCTAAAAAGGTTACAAAGGTTCAACCCGATTCAGAAGCTTTAAGGAGTTCAAGTAATGAAGATTCTGAAGCCACTCAATCTGAATCTGAATTAATTCCTGAAACTGTTGGTAAAGGAAAAGTTCAGTTGAAGAAAAGACCGTCAAAGAAACAAAAGGGTTCAGATGAAGAAGATTCTCCTTACGATCCTGAAAAGTCAAAGAGATAGAGAAAGAAACGAAAGGCAGCTCCAGTGGGTGTAATTCCCAGAAATGTCAGATCAAAGAAATCAGGAGCTGAGTCACAGAAAGATAAGGAAGGAAAGGCAGCTAAACATGTTCAAAAAGAAAAATCACCAAGTATTGATGTTCCAAAAGAACCTGAGGTGAAAACAAAAGAAGTTCCAGTTGTGGAAACAGAAAAGAAGACAGATGATGATGATTATGTAGAGATAACTGGATTCAGAGCTGCTAGTCCAAAACCTGCTCAACAAGAGATTCCTCAGTCATCACGACAGAAACTAGAAGACTTTAACTTTGATTTTGATAATATTGGGTCGGCTACTGGTATTTTCTCTGAAGATATGCCTGAAGGTGAAAGTGATATGTTTAATGATCAAGCGGTTAAAGATTTAACTAAGAAAGTTAAAGAACTGGAAAAAGAGAAAGCAATAGCTGAGGAAGAACGTAATATGCTGAGAAGTCAAATTGATGAATTGATGGAAGCTCACAATAAAATAGTTGCAACATTGGTTGAAAAGGAGAAAAGAATGAATCAGATGAAGGATGAGGCCGGAGGGTAATTCTAAAGTGTTTGAGTCATTAACACAAGAGATATCTTCTTTGAATGCGAAGACAAAGGATCCGGAGAATGTGAATCAAACGTTAAATCAGCTTCTTAATGAGATAAGTGAAGCTTCATCTAATGATATGAAGGCAATGAAATTAGAAATAGAGGCCATGAAAGCTGATAAAGTAATGAAAGATCAACAACTTCAGATGCTGGTTGCTGTGGTTGAAAGTCATTTGAAGATGAACATTCATGCTGCATTTGACGAAATTGATGTGATAAGAGCAAACGAAAGGAGATTGGAGCGTGAACGTCAAATGGCTGAAGAAGCAAAACTAAAGAACAAAGGAATAGTTGAAGAGGTTGAGATAGTCGATGCATCTTCAAGTCAACCAGAGGTTGGAGGTTCTTCTTCACAACCTGATATTGAAATGATTGAAGAAGTTGTGGTTCAAGAACAAGAAGTTGTTGAAGATGATCAAGAGATGGTTGAAGCAGAAGCTCAAGAGCCTCATGAACCAGAATACTTGATTGTTGGTGAACCTATTGAACCTATTGTTGCTGAAAATGTCCTTCGAAGAGTGGAAATTATTCAAAGAAGAAGAAGAGCAAGGGAAGTTCTACTGCTGGAGTATACAACTAACAAATTTGTGTTAGTTGGAAATGCTTACCCTGTGCCATATAATTCTAAAGAAGTGGCAAAGTTGCTAAAGTTTATGGATCTAAAAAGAAAAGGACGGATAGCACGTGGAGAGGTTGTGGATGAAGATTCTGACAGAGAGTTGTTCGGAGATGATGAAGAAGAAGATGAAGATGATTCTGATGATAAAGATGATAAAATTGACGATAAGTCTGATAAAGATGACAAAGGTGATGACGACAATGATTAGGGTGCTTCGGGTTTATTAATCAGTGAACCAAATATTCAAGAAAGAGTGGATGAGCTGATGAATAATGAGCTAAATGAGCAGGAGGATGAAGTTGATCATGAAGCATCATCATCTGGAAAACAACCTGTTGATCAGGTACTTCTTTCTAGCCCTACTGTCATTTACTTATCTGGTAAACAACAAGGAGAGGTAGAGGTTAAAAGAACACGGGCTGAAATGTTAGAGGAATTGGGTTTGGAAGATGGAAAATTTAAATTTGATATTGAAGACGAAATTCCTCACTCACCTGCAAAAGATTTCGAGCCTAGATACCCTCATGAAGCTGATCATTATGATGAAGTGATTGTTGAAAGCGCATCTGATTCAGAAGAAGATAGGGTGGATTTTCATTATGAAGGTGAAGATGTTGCATTCCTTACTTTCACAGAGTTGTTTCAAGAAAAGAATGAAGACGAGTTGAGAAGAAAGATTAAAGAAAGGGTTGCTACAACAGATATTCCTGAACAAGTTCCTAGAGAAATAACAGCTGAAGAAAGAAAACGATGGTTCAAGAATATGCCGAAAGAAAGAAAAACTCTCAGGGCTCTTCAATACTTTACTCATAACGAAGATCTTTCTTGGGGAGATATTTTATCTTGGGGATATCTGGAAGACTTGAAAGTCTATGCAATCAGAAGGGAGCAGGGTGTTCAGTACTTTGAATTCTTAGCTGATATAGCTACTTTACCCTGGTGGGACGTAGATGAGTTGGTGGTTACAAAGAATATCAAGCAATACTACTACGGTCCAGAAGTTCGAGAACGTGATCAGGATTTGTGGAATTACATTAAATGGCAAGCAAAGAACAATTATCCAGATTGGAAACCACAATATCCGAAGCAGATTGTTACTTACTTGGAGAGTGGAGAAAAAGACATTACGTTAGATGTGAAGCCTCCAAGATGTTTGAAGAATATGCCACTAAGAGCCATTGAACAAGATTTCTATGATCTATTTCAAGCTTGGCTATATAATCCCTCTACAGCTGAAGCAGTTATTTCTTTGTTTGACAAGACCACTGGAGAAGGACGGAGAATATTTCTATGATCTATTTCAAGCTTGGCTATATAATCCCTCTACAGCTGAAGCAGTTATTTCTTTGTTTGACAAGACCACTGGAGAAGGACGGAGAATTAGTATTTTGGATCCTATGTGGTTGGTCAACTGTTCGAAGAAAGATATAGATTGTCTGTTTGTCAACAAGATAATCTATGAAAAGAAAGACAAAGAGATAGCTATGCTGTATCAAGGTGTGATAGATGTTTGCTTCGCAAAAGAAATCAACTCAGGGAAAAATTGGAAGACAAAATGGAGAGATCTTGAAGTTGATGAATTTCTAAAGGTATACAAGCGAAGTCAAAGACAGAAAGAGATAGCTAGAAAAGCTGCAGAGAGGGGAAGAAGAAATCTTGGGTATGTGCCGCCTACAGATCAAACGCCTATTGAATCTGAAGAGAACAAAATTCCAAAGTGGGATCGAAAGCGTGATGGCGACCCAGAATACCGAAAGTGGTGTATAAAAGAGGGCAGGCATAAGAGAAGGAGAATGTTAGAGGAACGAGCTGAACAAAGAAGACAAAAGGCAAAGGAGAGGAGACGCAACAGGAAGAAATAAAGACTATGTTGGAAGGAACTACAGCTACATCCGAGGGGGAGTCTGTTAGTGCAATAACGTCTGTAGCTTCCGTCAACATGTAGTCGTATTTTGTATAGTTGTATGTATGTTTTGTTTGTATGTAAAGCAGGACAGAATCGGTGAAGTTTTTGTTAAGTGCTGTTAATGCCAGCCGATCGGCTAGCCCAGCCGATCGGACAGCCCGGCCGATCGAGCAGACTACTCGATTGGTTAGGATGTTCAGCCGATCGGCTAGCACTCTCTTATTCTGTCCTTGCCTATAAATAGCCGGTAGGTTAGTTTATTTAGAACCTTTTGACACTTTCATTTGCTACCTACCTTTTGTATGTCTGAGTTCTTTCTGGTTCCTGTATACTTTCACATCATTCAATAGAATCTCAGACGGTGATTCAGAGTAGAATATTGTCTTTGTATATCTGCTATGTGATTACATGAATTCCGCGCATTGATCACTTTACGATTCAACTACGTTTACGAATAGGAAGATCCCATCTGAGGGACCAACAAAACTCATCCTGGCTTTCTGCATCTTCAAACTCCCTCTCGATGCCTTCAGACTCCCCCTCTTAATGTGCTGGGATCGCAGTCTGGAAATCACCATCTTCAGGTCCTAAAATCATAATCTGGCTATCAATCTGCTCAGGTATCGGCACCTGGCTTTTCCTACACAATCTCTACCATACATAAGTTTCTCAAAGTTTAAAGATTAAAATTTAGAAACCATCTGCAGGAATTATTCAAAAATATTTAATCTCTGAAAACCACTTGTAAAAATATAATCATTCTCACACATTCTTTTCCAAACCTGTTCTTTATATTTAGCACTTGGAATTTTGAACATTAGCTTTTCAACATCAGTTGTCGAAAATATTTTTGAATTTTTCAAATTTTTATGCTAAAACACTCTGAAAATCTTTTTGGATTTTTTAAATGAACATCAATGCAGTAAAGAAATATTTACAAACAATCTTTTTGAGAGTTTATGTAAGAGGATCATATCAGTTTTTGAGACAAATCACCAACACCGTTAAGCTTTAAACATTTTCAGTTTTAAACAATTCACCTAGATTGTCAATATACTGGTCCTCTTAAATTTTCACACAAGGTTCAACTGTTTCGAGATACGAGATTAGTATTTTAAGCACTTAAACTTATTCGCGTGTCCCACTACTTGAATATACTCTCGTATCCAGATCCCAATATTCAGTCTTACAGGTGAGTATACCTAGATGATATCTGTAAAGGGTTAGATGCGAAACCGTGAGAGCCCAGGTCAGAACTTTCGTTCAGCAAAGAGATGACGACTCGACTTTAGGTGTGTTCCCTTTAGAGAATCTTTTCTTCAACAGCATACGATTGACATTTTGCAATGTTTCATCATTTTTGTGCTGAGGGCGATGCTTTTATTTCAAGCAAGCAGAAAGTATTATACGGGGACTAGGCCATTGCTTCCGCAAAATCAGAAGTCCCGGGATAATACCCCAGATATCACTGAGTATAAAGACCTAGTATCTCAGAAAGAGGGACCTTTCAAACAAGATTTCAGGGGTTACCCATATATCCAAGAAGTGTTCCCCACGATATAAGCAAGTTTGAAATTTAAGTTTATATCTCGAAAACAATCTACTAAATGTGCAAAAACCTACTGACACATCCACGGTGAGATCGTTTATCACATTTGACTTTTCATTTCTTTAGCATGTTGTGATTGTCCACTGATGTACTATCATTTCCTCTTTTTCACAACAAAACTCATTTTTAATTTTTTGATGTTTTTGACTTTTTCAAATTTTCTAATGTTTTTGGATTTTCTGAAATTCTTACTCCCCCTACAATTCAAACACAATTAAAGAAAACTTGAAAACAAACTGTACAAGTAAAATGACAACTTAATGTGAATCGCTTCAATTCTCCATCCACTTGGCATAAACAATCAGAACTCCCCCTCTTAACAAACTATTTTCCCGTTATGATTTCAAAACACTTAAGTTTGTTTTAATCAAAATGGTTTTTCTCGAAAATTAGTTTTGTTGATTTTACCACTTATAGGAAATGGGGATCAATTCATCAAATTGTTTATCAATCTTTTGAATGATAGTTATACCAAGTTCAACTTAATGACCTTGATTAACCACTTGTAGAAATAACTACCAACTTCTTGCAAGTAAAACTTCTCTTTCAACCACAAGTTGGTTTGCTTACCAACACTTACCACTTGTAGGTTGAAATCTCAAAATGCCGATTCCTACTCCACACTACCAACCTGAGAGTTCCGGCAAGTCAGGATTTTAAGCAAAGAATACCGACACCCAAGCCTGACCAGCTTTGGGTGTAATCCCATCATCAACAATACCTGGGTTCTTATCAATCAATTTCTTCTCATAAAACTCTTTAACCCCTTTAACCTTCCCATCAATCATCTTATCAATCAATTTTTTCAACATCAAATTCTTTCTTTTCCGGAAAGAATTAACTTGAAATCTCAACTTTTCCAATTTTAAATTTCAAATTATCAGTCCGCAAAAGTGGAAAATTTGTATCATCCAAAGGCGGTACTGATTTCTCTTCTTTGACAACAACCTGCGGCTCCTCTGATTTTGTGGAATCAGATTCATCACCAGCATTATTTCTTGATTTCTTAACAACCCATTTTTGGTTGTTAAGTTTCTCCTTCTTTTTGAAAACATTTTTTGAACACTCACCAACCTCAAAAGTTGAGTTTTCAAAAACTTTAAGTTTGTTCGTTGGTGGTTCAGTTTTCTCAACAATTTTTTCTTTCAGTTTCTCAGAAACTTCCTTTTTTGGTTTGAATGCTTTTGGACAGTTCCTAGCAATATGACCAGCAGTTTTGCACTGAAAACAAGTTCTCATTTCAATCTTCTTTTAAGCAACACTCTTCTTCATTTCCTCTTGCTTCTTGGCAAGGAATTCTTTGTTCGTCTGCTTTCTGAATGCTTGCTCTTTTTTAGCTTCTGACGATTTTCCTGAAACAAACACAGTTTTTGGTTTATAAACTTTTTCATTTTTATAGTTTTTCGGTTGATTAAATCCTAAGCCTTTCTTTTTGAAATTACCATTATGGTTTGGTTTCTTTTGAAAACTATAACCATAATTATAACCCATTTTCTTGTTTATTCTTTGTTGATCTCTTGAAGTGTATTGTTTAGGTTTTCCAGAAAGATTTAAATCTTTTATTTCAGAAATATCAATTTCTGTTATTTTGAAACCCTTTTTGATCATTTCAACTTTAACACTTCTTATTGGAAAATCTTATCAGAATACAATTTGTCAGAATCTTTCAAAGTATATGCTACTTTGACCTGTTCGTCATTCAAATTAGATTTTTATAGCAAAAACTCCTTATCATAAACCCGTTTGTCCTTTTTGATTGTTGACTTTGACGTGTCGGACTCAGACTTTGACTCAATTTTGGACTGCTCCGTTTCATCCTTTTCTAACACCTGATCGACAACTTTCTTTATTAACTCGGACTCATGATCAGTGTCGGATGATGTGAACGTGACATCAATATTTTCTGGCAAATTATCTGATGACCCAGACCTCCCACTGTAAGTTTGTTGCCTTTTTGACTCTTTCAGAATTTGGATTTCGAGGAGAATATCCATTTTCGACCGGGGGTGGACATCTATTATAAGCAACACTTGGTTTCTTACCAGAAATTTTCACTTCATCATCTTCTTTTGTTTCAGACTTCTTATCTTCCGAAATCTTCTCTTCCTCAAACGTCTTCATACCTTCCACAATTGGATAAATCCTGTCAACAACAAAAGTAGAACATGAGTAACTTTTCAACAATTCATTTACTCTCTTGGTTTCAATTTTCTGAGTTTCCAGTTTCATCTCAAGTTCAGCACATTTTTCTGTGTAATAAATGACATTGTCAAGCTGCCTCATGTATGCTCCTTTGAGTGTATTCATTGCTACAGCCTGTTCACTACTCGACTCGTTGTACTTATTCATCTCCCTGTTCAAAACATCATATGATTCTTTCAACCTTTTGATGTTATGTAGCAACTCATTGTTTTGCTCTATCAGAGACTCACAGTTCATACACTTCTCAGCAACCTTGACTTCCTCATCATCTATTTTGATTTCAAATTCTGGAACTTCTTTGACTACTCTCACTTGAACTTCTTCAGTTTTCTTCTTCTTCTTCTTCTTCTTCTTCTTCTTCTTCTTCTTCTTCTTCTTCTTCTTCTTCTTCTTCTTCTTCTTCTTCTTCTTCTTCTTCTTCTTCTTCTTCTTCTTCTTCTTCTTCTTCTTCTTCTTCTTCTTCTTCTTCTTCTTCTTCTTCTTAATTTGTCTGTATTTTTCTGCCCAATATTCATCAGTATAATCATTAATAACATGAGCAACAAATCCTTTAGCCAGGAATTCTTTGTCTGGGCAATAATTGTCCCAACTGAAACTTGCTGGCAATTTTTCATCTTCTTGATCTACCACACATGCTTTACTGTCTTTTGGAATGTATTTATCCCAACTGAATCCTTTTCCATTATCTTGATTAACAAGACATGCTCTCTTTGAATCTTCAATTTCTTTTCTACCATGAGCTGTTTGTGGCTGTTGTTGTTGATGTGGCTGTTGAGTAACTTGATGATATATCGCTTTTCGATAGTAGTCATTGTTTCCGAAGGGATTTTGAGCTCCACTTGCTTCACGATTGGTGCACTCCCTCTTGAAATGCCCTTTTTCCCTGCAACGAAAACAAGTAACTTTAGACTTATCAAATCCTAAAGTTGAAACATTTGCATCACGAAAATCATCTCTGCCTGTAATTTGTTTAAACTTTTCAGCTCGTCTCAACACACTAGCCATACACCATTTTATATCCATCAATTCCATTTCCTCAGCATCAATTTGATCGTAATCCTCTTTAGTTAGCATTGGATTCCCGATCCTCCCTGCAACTAAACCTCCATAGGATTCAAGCACAGTTACCAACAAAGACATGTGGCTTTTAGCAACTTCCTCGGTATAATTCTGATCATTTTCAAGGTTCAAAGCAATGTTGCATTGAAGAACTTTGCCACTCTTTGCTGTAGAAAAATGTGGATCAATTGTTGGAAATGAAGTGAATCCAGTTTTGCTGCTTGATCCCTGAGATGAACTTTCAGAAGAATTTTTCGCATTAAACGTAGTTTCAACCTTTGGAGAAAAATTGGTCTTTTCACTAACACCACTTTTGAAATACAATCCAATGTCTTGTTCTCCATCATAGTTCTTCATTCTAGCAATCTTTCTTTGCTCCATCTCTTAAGCTTCAAGATGTTTAATGAACTCACCCAGTTTCAGATCTTTATATTCTTTTCTATTATTCCTCAACATCATCAAAAACATTCCCCAAACATCATGTGGCAATGCATCAGCCAGCTTCTCAATCAGTTCATCTTTATCTTTGTTGATACCCAATCTTGTCATGTTTTTCACCAAGTTACAATATCTTTCAATAATCTGCTTGGTGCTTTCTGTTCTCAACCACGGAATAGATCAAATTCTTTCTTCATAAGTGACATCTTGTTCCTGAGCATATCATCACTACCAAGAGACTTTGCTTTTAATTCTTTCCAAATCGAATACGCACTTCTGTTATGTTGAAGAAGAACCAAGATGTCCTCTTTGATCGCTTGCTGTAACAAACTAACCATCAATTTTTCATCTTTATATTTCTTTTTCTCCTCAACACTCAATTCTCTAATTGGTATCACTCGATTTTTTCCTACTGGTCTTTCATATTGAAACTCGGTATGTTCCCATGCATCTAAGTGATATGCTTCAACCCAGTTACCAAAACGTTCGGACCAACCATTATAATCATCAATATCCAAAAGCTTAGGTGGTTTTTGTGTCGTCCCCGTCTCATTTTCAAGCAATGTACTTTGAGTGAGATTCAATGGACTAGAAAAGGCATTATAAAACTCGTTCTCCATGTTTTCAGATTTCAAAAATTCTCAAACTGTCAATTTCAAACGGAATTATAGTTCATGCGAGATTACTTTTCAAACGGAAATACCCTCTCAAACGAAATCACCCTCCGAAACGGAATAACCCTTCTCACACGGAATATCACTATTCAAACGGAATTATTCTCTGAAACGAAATTACCCTGAAGCTTCAAACGAAATTACACCTTTCACACGGAATTACCCAGAAACGGAATCACTTTGAAACGAAATTACAATTCCGGATGAGAATTTCACACGGAATTACAAATTCAAGCGAGATTAGCTTTAATTTCGGGTGAAATTACAGCATCGGTTGAAACAAAATTATATCAATCTTAAACGAAATTAAGTTTTCGAACTGTTTTAGGCCGTATTTAAGTCTGAAACTCTCAAGGGTTTATTAAAACACAATTGCGCACATCATATATGAAAATCAAGCCATTTTAACCGTGAAAACAAGTTTAATTGAGAAAAGAAGGTGTAGAAATCAGAAATTGCAGCTGAAATGGTAAGAACTCATCCTCCTGAGCTCTAATACCACTTGTAGGATCGTATATGGACCCAAACGAGTCGATCAGAAGAGTTATTCACCAATACAAGAGGCGGAAACAAATGTATCAGTGTTATTTCAGCTGGAATGCACGAGAAATCACTTTAAACTGTCTTTAGGTTGATTTAAGATCGTTTACAATGCTGTAGACACTTCGACAGAGCTTCACCGTCGGAACTAATTTCGTTACAAATGAACTAGCACATCAGGGTATATATAGGCATCTAATTCCGCTTGAAATGGTTCAAGCGGAACTTAATTCCGCGCGAAATTAATCCCAAACGATATTAAGGTTCAAGCGGAATTAGGTTTCCAAGCGAAATTATAATTCCAAGCGGAATCATAATTTCGTGCGGAATTACCTAAACATCACATTTCTCGTTTTGCGTGCCCTGATCTATCTATTACAATACAAGAATCGATACAAGACGAAGTCGACAGACGTATGCATCAACAAGTTTGGTGCCATATGTTTGTGCAAACCCTAACGGAGGGGGCCAGGCTCTGGTTCGACAGCCATCCCCCAGGAGGAATCGACAGCTATGAAGAGCTAAGTGAGAAGTTTTTGAGGACTTCAGCCAGCAAAGAAAAGTGATCAAGAACCCAAATGAGATCATGCATATAAGGCAAAGGGATAATGAACGGATAGATCAGTACATGAGAGGTTTGTCAAGGAAAGCATGAACATCAAAGATGTCCCGGAGGTTATGAATATTAGTAGCTTCATCAACGGACCGAAGCATGCACAGCTGTGTGAGAAACTAGGGGAAGAGTTCCCATACTCATTCGATAATCTGATGGACAGGGTCAGGGCTTTCGTCAGGGGCAAAGACACGGTTAGCAAAGCCAAAGAAATGGATACCCCTCCCCGAAGGGTCAACCAAGCTCCAAAACCTCTCGAAAAAGGTACACCTTACTCACGAAAACCAGCTCTTGATAGAATGTTGCATGATAGAACGAGACCCTCGTATTCCCCATATAGGCCTAGGGGGAGAGGCTCATTCCCCTACTCTGACAGCTTCACCCCCCTCACCAAAACTCCAAGTGAAATACTGGCCACTGAGAGGGTGAAGAATTCCTTCCCAAGACCACCACCCATAAAACCAGGGCCAAAGGCACAACCGAACGAATACTATGACTTCCATAGGGGATTCGGTCATAAAAACTGATGATTGTATGTATCTAAAGAGGGAAATAGAGGTTGCGGTAAAAATGGGTAAACTGGCTCATTTGGTTAAGGACATTAAGGAAGGAGGAGGGGCTCGCAAAGGGAAGGATGTGAGGGAGCCCAGAAGGGAAGATGTAGACATGATCCGGAGAAGGGATGAATCTGATACCACCAGGAGTGTAAAGGCCTCAGTCCTGGGCTCCCTAGATCGCATGAAAGCTCCCATCTTGATGCCACACTTGGAGGAGAACGAGGTACAACGGCTCCCTCTCAACATTTCGGCCATAATAGCTGAGCACAAGGTAGCTAGGATACATGTGGATGGGGGAAGCGGAGTAGAGGTGATATATGAACACTGTTTCCTAAGATTTGACAGGGATGTGAAAGACCGGCTAGAAGAAGATTCTATCCCCCTAGTGGGTTTCAACAACAGTGTGTCACACCCCTTGGGAAAGATAAAACTCCCATTTACAGTCGGGGTAGGGGATCGTGTCCGAACCATAAATTTAACTTCCACAGTGGTCCGAGCACCCTCAAAATACAATGCAATCCTGGGAAGACCTGGGATTGGCGATTTGCAAGCACAGGAATCAACCCCACATGGAGCTCTAGTGTTCCAAATGCCAGGAGGCTTGGCTTGGGTAAAGTCCGCATACGAAGTAGTATCTTCTGTTTCCTAGGAAGTGATATCCGAGAAATCCCAAAAGGATGGGGTCGAAGAATGGGTCCTTTGTGACAGGTTTCCGGAGCAAACGGTCAAGGTGGGGAGCCACCTGAGTGACAAATGTAAGAGTGCCCTCAAGGAGCTGCTTCTCTTCAACATAGACGTGTTCGCATTTCAGCACGGAGACATGACAAGAATCCCAAGGAGTCTGACCGAACATCGACTCAATACATACACCTGGGCAAGACCAGTGAAGCAAAAGAAACAAAGCATGGGCCCTAGTAAGAGGAGGGCCGCCTGTGAAGAAACCAGGAAGCTGCTCAGAGCCGGAATAGTAAGAGAAGTGAAGTATCCATCCTGGGTTGCTAACCCAGTCATGGTCAAAAAGAAAGACGGGGGGTGGAGGATGTGCATTGACTTTCAAGATCTGAATAAAGCATGCCCCAAGGACTCCTTATCTCAGTACCCCCTAAAGTGCTTCTTGGATGCTTACAAAGGATATCATCAAATACAAATGTCAGTGGAAGACGAGGAAAAAACCGCCTTCATCACGGACGAGGGAACCTTTTGCTTCACTAAAATGCCCTTCGGGCTAAAAAACGATGGGGCCACTTACCAAAGGTTCATGAACACCCTTTTTAGAGAGCAACGGGGACGGAACTTAGAAGTGTATGTCGATGACATTGTCATAAAAAGCCTAACCGAGATGGCCATGATAGACGATATAGCCGAAACCATCCGAGCTATGCCAGATGTGAATATGAAGCTGATCCCCGGGAAGTGTTACTTCGGGGTAGAAGAGGGAAAATTCTTGGGAGTAGTGGTTATTAAGGGCAAAATCAAAGCTAATCCGAGGAAAGCTCAAGCTGTACCTGAAATGCGATCCCTCAGATCCCTAAAGGACATTCAGCAGCTGAATGGAAGGCTAATCGCCTTAAATCGCTTCCTGTCAAAGGTAGCAGACATGACTCTTCCCTTCATGAAGGTGCTGAAGGATTGTCTCCAGACAGACAGATTTAAGTGGACCCCGGAGGCGGAAGCCGCTTTTCAAGAAATAAAAGAGTACATCTGCAGGCTCCTAACTTTAGCCACCCCAGTACCCAGGGAGGATTTGCTTCTATATCTGTCAGCCTCAAAAACGACTATAAGTGCGGTCATGATGGTAGAACGGGAGGGAAAGCAAATACCAATATACTTCATTAGCAGGACTCTCAAGGGTCCTGAAGAACGTTATATGCCGCTGGAGAAGCTGGCTTTGGCTTTTGTCTTTGCATCTCGGAGACTCAGAAGATACTTCCAAGGACACAAGGTCACCCTAATGACAGATCAACCCCTCCAAAAGGTGCTAAGGAGGCTAGAATTATCGGGTCGACTGGCTAAATGGCAGTAGAATTGGGAGAGCACTCCTTAGTATTCAAAGCCAGAACTGCCATAAAGGGACAAATACTGGCCGACTTCTTGGCAGAGGTCCCTGAGAATGAGGAGAAAGAACTTTTAAAGTGGGAAGCCCTGGAGAGGAAAGAAAAAGAGGAGGCAATATGGAAACTATTCACAGACGGGGCCTCCAGCGAAGAGGGAAGCAGAGTAGGCATCACACTGATCAGCCCTGAGTGAGTTGTGCTAACTTATGCCATCAGACTAGACTTCGAAAACACCAATAACACAGCAGAATATGAAGCCCTCTTAGCAGGACTAAGATTGGCTAAGAAAATGAAGGCAAGGAATGTGGAAGCCAGTACTGACTCACAACTATTAGTCAAGCAATACCAAGGGGAGTACGAGGCCAAGGACAATACGATGGCTCAGTATGTAGCCAAAGTGAAAGAAACAACCAAGGCTTTCAAGACCTTCAAGCTAGAATACATCCCCCGTGGGAGAAACAGGAAATCTGATGCCCTCAGCAAGCTGGCCTCCGTGGCATTCGATCCCTAGCAAGAGAAGACAAAGTGGAAGTCCTGACCTCCCCCTCTCTTGCACAGAATAGGTGGCTACGATTGAAAATGCACAAGAGACATGGATGACACCAATTGTAAGATTCCTCAAAGATGGGATACTACCTGAGGGAGACTGGGCGGCCAGGAAGGTAAGAGTCAAAGCTTTACAATATGAGCTGATCGACGGATAACTTTACCGAAGATCATATCTGGGCCCATCCTTGAAGTGCGTCGATAGTGAAGAAGCTAAGTATGTGATTAGGGAAATACATGAGGGGATTTGTGTAATGCATTCTGGGCCAAGGACAGTAGTGGCAAGGGCGATGAATGTAGGATTCTATTGGCCTAGAATGTATGAAACAACATCAGAAGAGATCAAGAGATGTGACAACTGCCAGGTCCATGCACCCATGACGCACCGCCATAAACACCCAATGATACCTGTTTCAATGTCTTGGCCCTTCTAGAAGTGGGCCATCGACATAATTGGGCCATTCCCAGAAGGCCCAAGAGGGGTTAAGTACGTGGTGGGTGCCATCGATTATTTTACCAAGTGGATAGAGGCAAGGCCCTTGGCAAAGATAACTGGGGAACAGATGAGACTGTTCGTACTAGACAACATCATTTGCAGATACGGGGTCCCAAAGGAACTGGTGAGTGACAACGGTGTTCAATTTGCTGGAAAACCCTTCAGGCCATGGTGCAAGCAGATGCACATACACCAAGTGTTTACCCCCGTCACCCATGCCTAGAGCAATGGACTACTGGAAAGAGCAAATCAAAGCGTTATCAAGTGGATGAAAGGGAGACTCGGAAGGAAACAAAAAGGATGGCTGGAGGAATTGCCATTTGTGCTATGGGCATATAGGACCACCCCCAAGGACTGCAACGGGGAAACTCCCTTCAGCTTAACTTATGGGACGGAGGTTGTCATCCCGGCTGAGATAGGGTCCCCAACTGCCATAATGAAGCTCAGGGAGGCCGAAAACGAGCAAGACCTCCGGATGAACCTGAATTTGCTTGAAAAAAGAAAGGAAGTGGCAGCAGTCAGGGAGGCTAAGTACAAAAAGCAGCTCGAAATCTATTATAATGCCAAAATGAAAAACTCAATCTCGTCCCAGGGGACTTGGTCTTAAGAGCAAACGAAGCCAACCTACAGGAGAACACCGGAAAACTAGGGCCCAACTGGGAAGGACCTTACCGGGTTACGTGGGCAAACGGCAAGGGAAGTTGCAAGCTGGAAACACTTCAAGGTAGGGGTGTGCACGGTTCGGTTCGGTTCGGTTTTTGGGTAAAATCAAAACCGAAACCGAAATGTCGGTTTTAGTGTTTTAAAAACCGTTCGGTTTCGGTTTTTTTTCGGTTTCGGTTTTTCGGTTTTTACGTCGGTTCGGTTCGGTTTTTCGGTTATTTCGGTTTTTGGAACAAAATTATGTAAGATTCAAAAAATAGAAGTATAATTTATATTATAACAATCTTTTTATATGTTTACGTTTAAATTATTATAGTTAACCTCTTTAATTAATATTGTTTACATAAACCTAACCTTCTAATCTTTTTTTATGTTTCTTCAAAGTTTTTATTAAATTTTGTTATATCTTATAGGTAATAATAAATCATTTCAGTTATAATGTTTTTATTATAAACACTTAACATTCAAGAATAAAATTAACATTTTCTACTAGCATTGGGTTAAACACTTAAACAATTTAAACTTAAACATAAAAATATATGGATTGTAACTTATCGGTTCGGTTCGGTTTTTTCGGTTATTGAAAAAGTTTATCCGAAAACCGAACCGAAATTTTCGGTTATTAAAAACCCGAAAACCAAACCGTCGGTTTTTGTTTCGGTTCGGTTTTTTTCGGTTCGGTTATTTCGGTTATTCGGTTACGGTTCGGTTATTTCGGTTTTCTTGCTCACCCCTACTTCAAGGCAAGGAGGTCCCAAGAACATGGAACCTCACGCAACTCAGGAAGTACCACATGTGAGGCATAAAAAAGTCTTTAAGGAAAAACGGCCAGGGAGCCACTTTTGTGATGATTAACTGCTAGTCAGGGGCTTACCCCAAGAAAAAATCTTTTGTAAAAACTTGTTCTAGAGGACTTGGTCCCCAAGAAATGAATGACAACGGACAACTCACTTGTCCCCTTTTGGCAAAATAACAGGTGTTATATCAAGGCAGACGTGCCCAAGAAAGCTATAAACCTAATAACAAACAAACACACAGGTATGCCCAACATACCAAATGCCCGGCTGTGGGGCAAAATAGGGTCTAGCTAACCCAAAGAAAACGGACAAACAAGCCAAAGAAAACATAATCTGACATTATAAACTTGTCGAAAGGTTGTCCTCAAACAGACGATCTTGGTTTACAAAACAAACCATATAAAAAAGGAAGAAATCAAAACACCTCTGTAAGAAAACTACAAAAGAGCCAACACATACACACCGGAAAAGAGAAGCTTTCTATGTATAAACTGCAAAGCAAACATACATGCATTTGACAGAGAATTTTGCTAACCCTAAAAGAAGAACCGGTATACAAACAAACAAGCTAGAAAACCTAGTAAACTAACTAGTGAAATTTTCACAAAAACGCCATAAATAACCAAGGATCTCCAAGAAAATCCAGATGAGAGCACCTGCAAAAAGAGGAACAAACACAACAAGAGCAAGATTGACAGGATATAGTCAAAAGATAGCTAGCAGTCATACAATTAAGTACCAGGAGAGCCCCTACACAAAGACTCTCCCCCCAAGCATCAAAAAGTTAAAAGTATCCTAGAATGCATAATTGTTTAGATTACAACCACATCGAAGCAAGTTTAATGTTCAGAAATTACTGGGACTCATCCCCAGACAGAGGCTTCGGAGAAGATGGACCAACGGGAGTCAGCAGGGCTTTCAGCTCATCAATAGAAATCATGGGGTGCTCAAGGATCCTCTCAAGAAGGGCGGGGGTTTTACTTCCAAACTCTTTATCCAGTTTAGACAGTCGCTTTTTGGCCTTGGAATTGTAAAGGGGGGGGGGTCTCTTTCCTGCCCAGACCTTGAGCTGAGTAGGCATACCCATCCTTTAAACCTGCCTGATAACCCACATCCCGATAAGCCCGGTAGATTTGCTCAAGACTACTTTTAAACTCATCCGACTGGGAGACAACAGTAAGGAAGGCTCCGAAGCCCTCGGTGATCAACCAATGCTTCTCCTTAGCCAACCTCTGGTTATCATCAGACGTCATTCCATACTCAGCATACATCACATCTAGATCTTTCTGAGAAACAGAGTCAAGCTCCCTTTGATGCTTCAGCTCAGCGGCTAACTCCTCCTTCTCTTCTACCAAAGCTGCCATCTCCCTCTCCCAAGATCGCTGTCTCTGCTCCAGCATAACACCAGCCCCCTGAGGAAAAGACATTACAAAAATCCACAAAGAATCAAACAAAAAGGGGGGGGGGAGAAAGAGAGGAGAAAGGTTATGTACCTTCTCCTCCTGCAATTTACACTCAGCTTCAACCATCTGACACCGAAGCTCAGCAGCGACGGTTTAAGAAGTCTTAAGATCACTCTTGAGCCCTTCGTTCTCCCTCCTCAGATCATCAACTCGATGTAACATGCCAACACCGCTGAAAAACCCTTCACAAAGCGACATGCTGTATTGATCATCAAAGAGATCATCATCCAAGGCAGAATTCATAAATTTATGGGAGGGAGGAACAACATGAGTTAAGAAGTCCCGGGCAGTTCAGGGTTACCCACCACGGAGGACTGAGTGATTTTCCACTTGGGGACATACGGGGCAGGGAGGGCATCGACAAACAAAGGAGCCAGAGGAGATCGGGAAGTGAAACCCTCAAAGTGAGAAGGTTTGCTGGTCCTAGTGGCATGGTGAGGAGAAATCTCAAAAGCTGAGGTAATGCGAGCAACGCTTACCTCTGGAGTCTTATCCCTAACACGAGAAGAGGAAGGGGCAGTAGGAATCTCGATAGGAGCATGAGAGCTTCCCTGCTCCAAACACAAAAAAGGAAGGAAACATCAGAAATCTATCGAAACCAAGCAAATACAAGACAGAGGATAGATAATGGGCTCACCAGCAGAGGCTCGCTCACAAAACTTGAGGATCGCAGATGCTTAGACAAAGAGCCCTTCACCCCGATAGGAGGAAGTTCAGAAGCAGCTTTTGACACGGTAGGGGCCTTCTGGCCACTAGCACTCCGGAGCCTCAACCGGATATTACGCGGGGCCGGGGCTTGCTTGGGACTAACAGCTTTTCGCTTGCGAGCCAAACGGCTCTCCAGGTCTTCCTCATCTCCATGGCTAGAATGCTTAACTTGAAAAGAATCAGGGGAACTCTCTTCTCCATCAGAGGAAGCCCCCTCATCCCCTTCCACAGTACCAGAGCCCCCTGCCTGAACGGACCCTCCAGTAACCAGCATCTCAATGCCCCGGTTCAAACCCGGTTCAACCTCATCACCAACCACAAACTTAACATCTTTAGAATCCCCTTGAAGCAACCTCCACAAAGTCAACTCTGCATAAGAGAAACACTAAAGATGACTACACAAGCCCCAAAAATAAAGACAGATACAACAAATCAAGAGCAAAAGGATACCTTTTTTTGCCAAAAAAGGCCTTGGGTCGGACTGAGTAGGAAGGGCTCAGCCCTCCCATAGCCAAGATTCCTTCAGAGAAAGTAAAAGCTCTCGTCGGATTCTCATACATACGCTTCCATTGGACGATTTCGTCAGCATACAAGATAGGAACACTGTCCTCAATAGCAGCCTCAGCATCCCTCAATGGTGGAGACTCTGGTATCATAGCAGCAGAAACAAAGATGAACCTGCTCTTCCATTCTTTAGGGTAGGTGGAGGTCGGCATGAAGGAATAACAAAGCCGAGACACACTATCCTTCTGTTTGGCGAAGGTGAACCAGTCCCCATCAGAAATTAGCTTATAAAACATACAAAACAGGGGAATAGACGGCTCACCGGAAACAGCCACACAAGATAACTCAAAATGTACCACCCTCATAAACCCTAGAGGGTGCAATTGGGAGAAATGAACCCCGAAATGGCGTAACAAAGCTATCTTGAAAGAAGAAAGGGGGTACAGAACACCAGAGGAGGAAAACGCCAAAGTGTAGAGAACAATCCGATCTGGTGTGCATTCGGCCGATTCATCATGGCCTGGCAGAGTAGGAGAAAAATGCTCGGGAATCTTATAGGTCTCAACGAAGGACTCCAAATCCTTCGCTGTCAGAACAGATCGAATTATAGAGCGGCCGGTACGACTCATAGTAAACGAAGAAACGGTGATCGGAAAAGTGTAAGGAAAGAAGGAAGAAGAGGAAATTAAGTGGAAGTTAACAAAAATTCAAAGGAAAATGAGGATCTTTAAAGAGATAACTGATAGGAAAACCATCACATCACCGTCTCTTCAAATTTAAAAATTGTGCACGTGTATTAAGGGGATTAAACCCCCGCCGTTGATATCCGGTAGTTAATGAGCCTCGAAAAAAAAGGGGCGAGTAATGATTAGTCAAGGGCGGGCCCACATTCTTAACCTAAGAAAATCATTTCTTTTGAATAGCTATGACTCAGCCCCGGATCGTGAGCCTTGGGTCTCAGAACCAGGGACTAAAGATGATTTGACGACGGGCCAATGGATTGCTCCATTTACCCGTCTTGGGCTGCTACCATGCAGGCCCAACAGATAAGGCCCAAAAAGCAGTTTAACTTGCCCACTAAGGTTTCCCTTATATGAGAATGGGCGGGAAGGAAAAGATAGGAGAACACATGGCTGCATTTAATGCATGACATGAAGAGGATCTTTTGGCTGGCTTTGTACTTCTTAGCCGGAAACATTAAATGAGAAGGAAATCTTACCGTTGGGGGTCAGACACGTGTCTGAGCGCCCCCCCCCCCCTGAAGATTGACAGAGTCCGTTAGATCATCTTGTTGATATCCCACATGTGAGATAAGGTCTCCCAGTTATATAAGGAAGAAGAACAACGATCAAGGGGGCAAGTCTAAGGTATCACCAAATGCTCTCACATTTATTCCGACCATAATTCTTATACATTAAATACACACACATATTTATTAGATTCACACCATTGAGAAATATTCCAGTGACCACACTCATTGGAATAAGCTTTTCATTTTCTCCGGCACGTTACTTATTCTCACGCCGGAGCTTGGTTATGGATCCCCCCCCCCCGGGCCCTCCGTAACGAGGCTAACGGTTTACTTTTTTGTAGGATCGAAAGCTGGGATATTCCGACGTCAGCGAAGACCCTTTGAACGTCATCAGGGACTTGGGTATTCGACAGTAACCAAACAAGACTATGGAATGTAATGATCCATTTCATTCCTTTGTCCATTCCATTATCTCGTACATTTCATTCCCTCATCTATTTCATTACGCCATACCAAACAGACCCCTAGTGATATAAACAACAAAGAGAGAATTGTTAATTTTTGGAAGATTAAAGAATTGAAGATAAAAGATCTTACTTTCAATTTTTTAGCCGGCGGTGATTTGTGCTAACAGTGGTGAACTAAGAGAGATAGATGAGAGGGGAGATGATGGTGGCTGCCGACAATGGGGTTGTGTTTTTCTTGTAAAGTCTTAGTGGAGATTTCGGATTTGAAATGGTATGTGCAAGCTGAACTGGTTCATGCTAGTTTCTTAAAAAGTTTGTGTTTTTCTTGTAAAGTCTTATTATGTTGGTTCATGTTATTGCCGGTGGTTAGAGGTGACGGTGATTTGCAACTGGTGAACGGTGATGAGATGATGTAGATGGATGACAGTGATGGTGGTGGCTGGGGTATAGAACAAGAAGTGGGCGGGACCCACAATGATTTTAAAAAATGTTTTCATTAAACGATTTTTTATTTTTGTTTTTTAACAAGTAAAGGTAATTTCGTACACATCTAACTTAGAAATTTAACACATATTAGTGATAAGGAACACACGATTGCCAAAATTATAACACTAAGACCATCTATGTAATTATTAAAGCATTGAGATCAACTCTACAATATCTGAAAACCATATAGACCAACTAGGCATTTAACTCAAAGTATTTTAGTTAACGTTATTTATCTCATTAATATTAATGTTTTTTTAAGTTAATAGATTTTTTTATTTTTTAAATATAAAATAAATACAAAATATGTATACCACGTCTCACACAACGCCAACCTTTCACGTCCCGTCCTAATCCCCCCTTTATTGCACCATGACACTTTTCCTACAGTTGCTGACGTGGCAACCACATAATGCTTCACGTCCCCTTTTCAAACCACTCCACTCCACTCCGTATTAGTAAAAGACATATGAAGGCAAAATATTTTGGTATGTGGTTCATATATGTATTAGTAAACTGTCAAAATGGTCCCTGAGGTTTGTTTACTTTTAACACTTTAGTATAAAACTCAAACATTTTTAATCTGGGTCCATGTGGTTTCAATTTTGTTGCCATTTTCATCCAAAAGTAAAACCTAATCAGATTTTTCAGTTAACATCCAGATTTTCCAGTGACCAAAACATGTTGAAAATGACCAAAATCTTTGCCACTGACCAACACCATATTGAGAATGATCAAAACCTGTGTAAAAAAAGCTGGATGGTAACTGGAAAATCTAATCAGGTTTTGCTTTTGGATGAAAATGGCAACAAAATTGAAACCACAGGGACCCAGATTCAAAATGTTTGAGTTTTAGACTAAAGTGCCAAAGGTGACCAAACCTTAGGAACCATTTTTGCAGTTTACTCTATATGTATATATGTAAAAAGTGAAACAAACAATATAAAATCATTAAATGTAAGATATATGTCATATGTCACATAATACGTAATAGTGCACCACTTAACGTGCAACCACTTTGTGCGTTCCGGGTCGGCATTTTCTTCTTAGATTCTTCAACAAAGTCCACTGCTATAATGTTTTGTTCCATGGGAAAGCTTTCTGATGTAGGTCTCAATCCTTTTCAAAATTCGAATAGGAATAATTCATTCACACATCTTCGAAAAGTAGCTTCATGAGTAAACTTATGTTTTCCTTCCTGTAGTTTGGTTGTTTTAACAGTTTTGCCCCAATCATTTAAAAACAGTAATTTTTCTTCAATAGTTTACTATGTTTTTCCAATTTTGCTTCCAGCATCTAACTCCATCCAAATTGTTTGTTAACTAAAAAAGTATTTTGGTGACTTCAAGTATTTTTGTTACCAAAATACCCTTTCAGTTATCAAACAATTTGAATGAAGTTAGAGGCGAGGAGCAAAATTAGAAAAACATAGTAAACAATTGGAGAAAAATGACCGTTTTTAAATGATTGAGCCAAAACTATTAAAATGACCAAACTCAGAAAATATTAATAATCCAACCAACTCAGAAACCGCTGATTCAATTATGATTTTTTTCTGAATAACCAAGTTTTATTATTTGGTTACGTTTTTAAAATTTTTATATTATTTGATCCTTATTCATGTTTGTAATTTGTTTTGTTTTTAATTCGCTTAACAATATAATTTATTTACCAAAATAAGGTTGAACTAATTGATGCCCAACACCCGCAATTAATCGAATATAACAATTTTACTAGTAGGGTGCTCGCGTGATGCGGTGAGGACGACACTTTATATTGCAGTACTTGTTTCTGGTAGTTTTCTTATTCGTATAATATTTATGATAAGATTATTGTGGTGGATATATGTCATAAGTGTTACACATGTCTAGTAATTAGTAAATTTAGAATTTAAATTATCAAGTACTTTAAGACACCATTGATGCAATAAAGTAACACATGAATAAGAAAAAAAAGTCTTAGACATAAATAAAAGTTATATAAAGTAGCATACGAATAAGGAAATATAAGTCTTATTTTTAAAAGTTGAAAACTAAAGGCTCAAGTGTCAAGTACTTTGTATCATGATGATTAATTTAGTAATTATACGGCTTAAACATCTCAAGGATGCCATGTATATTGCCACACCACCATTTGTCATCATCGAGATCAACGTCCTCCAGAATTTCTTGTATCTCTTCCGGTTTGATTGTTACATCCTTTGGCTTGTTTAAATTGGTATGTTCATTGTGCAATTGAATCTGAAAAATCAAATATGTTAATAACATTCACATAAAAATCAAATTTGTCATCATTGAGAGACCAGTCTCACATGCTTGGCCTTTCCAAACAGTTGAATTTGGAACTAGATCCATTTTTGTTTGGCAATAGACAGAGGTGGAGCTAGTGTATTAGAAGGGGTAGTACGGGCTACCCGCCAATCCCGTCTTCGTACAATTTTCGTAGTGTAAAAAAAAATAAAAAGAATTCCAATTTTATACAAACGATATCCCTAATCCCCCAAAAATTTAGATGCTATTAATTTTTGGGCTAGCTCCGCCACTGGCAATAGACATAGGTGTGCATTATTATTATTATTATTATTATTATTATTATTATTATTATTATTATTATTATTATTATTATTATTATTATTATTATTATTTATAGGATAACTTTAGTAGTGCATTATGGTTTAATTTTAAAAAAAGTTTGTATTTCGTACTTAGTTTTCTATCAGATTTGGCACCCCTTTAATTAGAAAGTTTGTTGTGTTTTGTATTCAGTCTTTGAAGATGTATTATGTTTAGATTATGGAGATTTTTCCTAAAAGTTTGTTGGTGGAAACTTATTTACCAAACTTCTAAAATGTTTTTATGAAAACTAAAATTCCATTTTGTTGAATATGGTATTTTATATATCATATTTTTTTTGAATTAGATTTTTAAGACGAATAGAATAGCTTTTATATAAGTTTTTTTGAATTAGATATATAAGACGGATAAAAAGTTTCTACAATATGCTTATTAAAAGGTCTGGAAAATGAAAAAGCTTCGTTGAACGTAGATTTAGTTAGATATTTCAGCCACCGACCATAGCGAAATATAAAGTTATTTTTGTTTCGTTTAATTTTATTTAGTTTATAGTTATTTAACTTGTAGGAGACATGTCTCTCATAAGACAAGTTCTCGTCTCTTATTCATTCATGTTGCTATGTGATATAAATTACAAAATGTTGAGAATCTTTAAGGCTTGATGAGTTGGTTATTAATGAGGAAACTTGAATATGAAACTTAATACTTGCAGGGATTTGCATGGGTTGATCCGTCTCTTTTTCATTACGACCACGTACCAGTTCATTCGGTATAAAACACTACTAGATGGAGAAAACTAATAAAACATTATTTTAATATAACTAATTATAAAAAAACAGGTGAACTTGTTTAGTGTCAATTTACTACCTGCTAACCCATGTAAGTATGTGCCCTTAACCAAGTAAATACACAAACATACAGAATACGAACAATCAAACTCGTATGTGCAAGGTTTCAAAATTTATCTAGTCGCCCGAACAAATTAGTGAACACTCTTAATCAAACGAAAATCAGAGTGAAAATGGTTGGAATATTATTAAATTGATAATAATGACAACAACGTAGAGAGTCTTGAGCATTTGAAATGTGATAGGACATATTGCTTTGATCACTTGTACACTAATGTATCATCTACTTGTACATTTTAATCCGCACAACAATACTGACCAAGACAACTATCGAAACGTCGACAAAAATGAGTAGCTCATCACGGTACCTTTGGATATTTTTAAAACATTATAGTTTATAAGATACGACAAGAATACGTAAAAGAATTATAAGTTTGTTGTGGAGGGAGAAAAGCGTAACTAATTATCCATAATTTTGTTAAAATAAAGGGATTTAAGTGTAATAAAATGAGGGACTAAAATATAATTAGTGTTTAAAAGACCAAGTGACCCTCATTTTAGGAGTGTATTTATAAATAAAGAGGGAATAAGTTCTTATTATTTGGGTATCTTAAAATTCCTCTCCCTCATGCATTATAATATAGTATAGATATACACTCATATAAATTTGTGAAATATCGTGTATATATATATATATATGTATATATAGGATTAGGTTCAAGAGTGAACACCAGTGTAGCTTGCGAACTGAGTGAACTAATCCTGGCCATACACGTGTGTAGATCAATGGCAAGGATTTGATGTTGAAATACACTAGTGTATTTTACAATTTGATGATGAGATCCTGGCCATACGCGTGTGTAGATCAATGGCCAGGATTTGTTCACTAAGTTCGCAAATACATTAGTGTTCACTCTAGAACCCCAGCCTATATATATATATATATATATATATATATATAGGGTTACGTTAACGTACAATATCTCTTATCGTACAATATGTACGCGCTCATCTCAGCCGTCCGATCTGGTGCGAATTCAATTTTGAACATGCGATTTATGCTAAAAAATCAACATGCGAAATTGATTTAAATACCAACATGCGATTTCCAACATGCTTTTTTATAAAATGCGATTTCACTATATGATACGTATTGTACATTAAGGGATATTGTATTTTATACTTTCACTGTATATATATATATATATATATATATATATATATATATATATATATATATATATATATATATATATATAGGACAAAGATCTGTTAGGAACCACCCTTTATTGCGAGAACCGCGAGAACCAATGTGAACACAACCAAAAATGCCTAAAAATATCTAAAAAACACACAAATTTTTTTTAATATTTTTTTTATAAAAAAAATCGCTACTTTTAATAGCCAAAATTTAAAAAAAAAATTTGGCTACTAAAAGTAGCGATTTTAACATAAAAAATATTAAAGAAAAAAAATTTAGATTTTTTATTGATTTTTTAGGTTTTTTGGGGGTTTAGATTTTTTATTGATTTTTTTAGATTTTTTTTAGATTTTTTTTTAGATTTTTATTGATTTTTTTAGATTTCACTATATGATACGTATTGTACATTAAGGGATATTGTATTAGTTCTTATAAAAAAAAAATAGATTTTTTATTGATTTTTTAGATATTATTATTATTATTATTATTATTATTATTATTATTATTATTTATAGGATAACTTTAGTAGTGCATTATGGTTTAATTTTAAAAAAAGTTTGTATTTCGTACTTAGTTTTCTATCAGATTTGGCACCCCTTTAATTAGAAAGTTTGTTGTGTTTTGTATTCAGTCTTTGAAGATGTATTATGTTTAGATTATGGAGTTTTTTCCTAAAAGTTTGTTGGTCGAAAACTTATTTACCAAACTTCTAAAAACGTTTTTATAAAAATGGTTTTATGAAAACTAAAATGCTTCTAAAAACGATTTTATAAAAAAAGTTTTTATGAAAACTAAAATTCCATTTTGTTGAATATGGTATTTTATATATCATATTTTTTTGAATTAGATTTTTAAGACGAATAGAATAGCTTTTATATAAGTTTTTTTTGAATTAGATATCTAAGATGGATAAAAAGTTTCTACGATATGTTTATTAAAAGTTATGGAAAATGAAGAAGCTTCGTTGAACGTAGATTTAATTAGATATTTCAGCCACCGACCATAGCGAAATATAAAGTTATTTTTGTTTTGTTTCGTTTAATTTTATTTAGTTTATAGTTATTTAACTTGTAGGAGACATATCTCTCATAAGACAAGTTCTCGTCTCTTGTTCATTCATGTTGCTATGTGATATAAATTACAAAATGTTGAGAATCTTCAAGGCTTGATGAGTTGGTTATTAATGAGGAAACTTGAATATGAAACTTAATACTTGCAGGGATTTGCATGGGTCGATCCGTTTCTTTTTCATTACGACCACATACCAGTTCATTCGGTATAAAACACTATTAGATGGAGAAAACTAATAAAACATTATTTTAATATAACTAATTATATAAAACAAGTGAACTTGTTTGATGTCAATTTACTACCTGCTAACCCATGTAAGTGTGTGCCCTCGACCAAGTAAATACACAAACATACAGAATACGAACTAAGCTCATATCAAACTCGTATGTGCAAGGTTTCAAAATTTATGTAGTCGCCCGAACAAATTGGTGAACAATCTTAATCAAACGAAAATCAGAGTGAAAATGGTTGGAATATTATTAAATTGATAATAATGACAACAACGTAGATAGTTTTGAGCATTTGAAATGTGATAGGACACATTGCTTTGATCACTTGTACACTAATGTGTCATCTACTTGTACATTTTAATCCGCACAACAAAACTGACCAAAACAACTATCGAAACGTCGACAAAAATGAGTAGGTCATCACGGTACCTTTGGATATTTTTAAAACATTATAGTTTATAAGATACGACAAGAATACCTAAACGAATTATAAGTTTGTTGTGGAGGGAGAAAAGCGTAACTAAGTATCCGTAATTTTGTTAAAATAAAGGGATTTAAGTGTATTAAAATGAGGGACTAAAATATAATTAGTGTTTAAAAGACCAAGTTGCCCTCATTTTAGGAGTGTATTTATAAATAAAGAGGGAAGAAATTCTTATTATTTAGGTATCTTAAAATACCTCTCCCTCATGCATTATAATATAGTATAGATATACACTCATATAAATTTGTGAAATATCATATATATATATATATATATATATATATATATATATATATATATATATATATATAGGGAGAGGCTCATGCGAGAACCACCCTTATTGTGAGAACCGCGAGAACCAATGTGAACACAACCTAAAATAGCTAAAAAAACCTAAAAAACCTAACCTCCACCCCCCCCCCCCCCAAAACCTAAACCCCCCTCCCCCACCCCCCAAAAACCTAAACCCCCCACCCCCCCAAGCTAAAATGCTAAAAACTAAACCCCCAAAAAACCTAAAAAAATCTAAAAAAAACAAAAAAAAATCTATTTTTTTAATAATATTTTTTATGCTCAAATCGCTACTTTTAATGGCCAAATTTTTTTTTTTAATTTTTTTTGGCTTCGAAAAGTAGCGATTTTTATATAAAAAATATTAAAAAAATAATTTTGTGTGATTCTTAGCTATTTTTAGGCATTTTTGGTGTGTTCACATTGGTTTTCGCGGTTCTCGCAATAAGAGGTGGTTCTCGCATGATCTTCTCCCTATATATATACATATATATATATATATATATATATATATATATAGGGTTATGTTAACGTACAATATCTCTTATCGTACAATATGTACGCGCTCATCTCAGCCGACCAATCTGGTGCGAATTCAATTTTGAACATGTGATTTATGCTGAAAAACCAACATGCGAAATTGATTTATATACCAACATGCGATTTCCAACATGTTTTTTTATAACATGCGATTTCACTATATGATACGTATTGTACATTAAGGGATATTGTATTTTATACTTTCACTGTATATATATATATATATATATATATATATATATATATATATATATATATATATATATATATATATATATATATATATATATATATATATATATATATATATATATATATATGGGAGGGTTATCTTGAGAAAGCTAAATATTTTAAGAACCATGAGAACAAATGTAAAAACCGCAAGAAATTGGTCAAAAATAATTCAAATTTAAAATTTTTTACACTTATCATTATTATTCGAATATAATGATAGAAATTTAATTTACACGTTTAAATTTATGTGAATTTGTAAATAAAGAAAATTTACACATGTGTATAAATCTAATAAGAGTGATTTTGAGAGGAGAAATAAATTATTTGATGTTGTATTTTAATCACAGTGAGGTTTGTATTAAAAAAATAGTTTTGGATGGTTTTTCATTCGTTCTCACAGTTCTCGCAATATTTAGCGTTCTAACTATATATATATATATATATATATATATATATATATATATATATATATATATATATATATATATATATATACATATATATATATATAGGGGATGGTTCAAATGAAAACCACTTTTATTGTGAAAACTCGAAAACTAACTAAAAAAAGCCTAAAAAACACACAAATTTTTTTTTTTTCAATTTTTTTATAAAAATCGCTAGTTTTTATATATAAAAAAACTTTTTTTCAAAAAAAAAAAATTGTGTAGTGCACATGTGTAATAATACACATGTGTAGTACACATACATATGTGCAGTATTACACATGTGCACTACACAAATTTTTTTTTTTTTGAAATTTTTTTTATATTAAAAAACCTGCGAAATTTTGATTGCAAAAAAAAATTAAAAAAAAAAAATTTTTTGTATGTTTTTTTGGCTTTTTTTAATTAGTTTTCGAGTTTTCACAATAACTAGTGGTTTTCATTTGAACCTTCCCCTATATATATATATATATATAGAGAGAGAGAGAGAGAGAGAGAGAGAGAGAAACGGGATCAGGAGAAAACGCTCAAAAGTGTGAGAACGCTTCCTGGCCCAACACGTGTCACGCCGTTTAGAGAAGGGCGGAGGTGCTTTTTTATCCTTTCATATTTCTTTTTTTAAACGCGTGTCACTTCATCTTTGCATTTTTTGGCGTTTAATAAATACTTGGCGTTTTTATTGTTTTTAGATCAGAATCATAGTAAATACTTTGGTGTTTTATGTTTTGTTTTGGCGTTGTTATGTATTTTAGATCAGGATGCATGCCTTTAATGTAAAAAACATCAGTAATTTTCTTGATTTTATTATATCAAGTGTTTTGCCATGTAGGATATAGACCTATAATGTGACAGGCAATTATGGCGTTTTGAAAAGATAAATAAATTTTCAATTTTCCATGTAGTGGCATTAATATAACTATAATGTCTGGCAATAATGATACCGTCTCTTTATTTTTCTGTTTCTATCAATTTTCATCTGTCAATTAGTGTTGATTTTTCCAGTAATACTTTGTTTGCGTTTTTTGGCGTTTTATATAGCAACATCGTGCTTTGCTAGCATTCGTTCTCACAGTTTTTCACACTATCAGACGTTTTGGTGTTTGTAGTTTTTGGCGTTTTATACTCAATTTTTTTTTTAAAATGGTAGAGAATTAGATGATAAATAATAGACAATTAGATAACAAACAATAGAAAATGAAAAAAATAAAAATAAAAATTATAATCTAATTTCTCATCCAAATCTTCACTGTCATCAGCATCTTCTACTTTTTGCCTTTTTGGCGTTTTGATCCTGTTTTTGAATACCTTATGTAGATCCTGATTTTCCTACATAACGGTCGTCTTTAGAAGATGCTTATTTTTTGTGGCATCCTTTATTGTGGGTGGATATATCAATATATCCATGCCATCAATATATCCATCAAGAACAAAGTGACATGATGTCATATCAATGTCATTAGTCTCTTTATCTTGAATATTTGTCCATCTCATTCAGCAAAAGATTATAGAGATACCCAACTCAGAGAAGAATCCATTCAGTGAAACTTCATTCAGATCAATACTCAATATAGCAGAATCGAGGTTCTGCATCTGTGACTTTTTTAACTATTTTTTTGGCGTTTTTAAAGTGAATGGTTTCTAGGAAATATGGCGTTTGTTTCTGGGGTTGTGATCAGTTGATTGTGTAGAGACGTCTCTCTTATAGGATGTTTTTGGCACGTAGTTTACGCGGGATTTTATTTATTATATATGATATTAATAAAGTAGCTGTCTTTTCAGTTACTGTGTTTTTTTACTGTATTAATATATGATATTAATAGACTTTCCATCTCCCAAGTTTGGCATTTTTGAATTCGTTTAAGTAGTTTTTGGCCTTTTTTCCATTTTTAGCTTTTATTAATTAATACTTCTGCAAATTACTTTCATTATAGTTTGGGAGTTTTTGGCGTTTTTACTCCATTTATGGCGTTTCATATGCATTATGACTGTTTGGCGTCTTATTAACATAATGTATTTTTTTTTATTCTAAGTTGAAAATTACATAGCAAACTACAGAAAAAAGAAAATTAAAAAAATAAAAAATAAAAACAATTCATCTTCCAAATATTCACTGTCATTAGTCTCTTTCTTCTTTTGAATCATGTTCGCTGGTGGTTTGGCTTAGCCATGCCTGTGTTTTTGTGGCCGTTTGGAAAGACAAAATGACATGAGTTTTTTGTTTGAATATGTATCTTCAAACAATTCATTAGTGTCATTCGTCTTTTCATGCCATTAAAATATTCATCAAGAACAAAACACAGAAAATGGTATAAGTCCGACCCCAGCATTTTTTTGTTTATGATTTGTCCATCTCATGCAGCAAAATGTTATTTGAGTCACAGCACCTCAGGGAAGAATGCATTATCCGAAACTTTGGCGTAGAACAATATTAATATACAAGAAATGATATTTGGCATTTTTGGCGTTTTACTGAGGAAATAGTGTATCTGAAAGAACCGTCAATTTTCTTTGGAATATTTGATGTTTGAGTGTTTTGGCGTTTTCTAAGATGAATGGTATATAGTAGAAAATATGGCGTTTTTGAGTAGTTGTGTTTGATGTTTTGGGGATTTTGGCGTTTGTAAGATGAATGGTATTGACGTGTGCGCGACTACACATATTTTTTACAATGAAATTACACACGATTTGGTTTTAAATTTATAAAAGTGATTATTACTTTTACATCAAAACACACACGATAGAGGCAAGTGTACCCCGTCATATATGTAGTAAAGTATCGGTAAGAACCAAGTATCGATCCAAGGAAATGGGCGGAGAAATAATACTAGACCTTTGTCACTAAACCACCGGTAAAAACATAAGTTGTTTGATTTTTAATAAACTAAAGTAAGCATAAACAAATACTTATAAAACATAGTAGAAAATAGATAAATAGCCTTGCTTAATATATAACCAAAGTATGTCAACTAAATCGGTTTTGGCACTAGAAACATTCGGTCAAATTTCCATTTTAAGACAATTAGTATCCCTTTCGGGAATCCTAACATGACAATCATTCGGAAAGCTAAAACGATAAACACACTTTAACCACCTAAAATTGTTCTTTAACGTGCAATTGATAAATGTCTATGAAAATCTCTTAAAAATAAGTTAGTCATCCGTTAGGAGTTTTCTAACCGCGCTTAATCAAGGAAAGCGACACCGATAAACACAATGCAACCACCGAGACAAGCATAAACTAGATTAAATAACAACCGAGTTCATTTTACAAATCTTGCACATAAATTTACCAAGATAGCAATTTTGGCCTAAACTACTAACTAGCTAACAAATCATGGCAAGAATTTATAACGACACCATTTAACCCGTTAAGGTCCTTACGTGACGGAAAGCTTTCTTGATTAACAATAATTACATTTTATTAAACCACTAACCATTTCTAGTATCATGGTGCACACATTTTAACCAAGCTAAACTAGTTAACCAAGTTTAAAGTTTACTAATACAAGATTAATTAAGCTTCATTTTTCAACTATCTTAACTAACCAAATAGCAATCATCCAACACAATTACTAATAATCAAGAAATCAATATCAATAACAAGGTTGCAAGTTAATCATCAAAGATAATCATAGAAAATACTTCCAAGTATCATTACAAACAAAGATTAACATACTAATGGCTATAATCAAGCAAGGGATTGTTGTGTTTTTTCCCAAAGGCTACAATAATACATAAACATTAATCTAAATGCTTGAAAGATTAACAAAATCATGGAAAGATTAGAAAACCAAACCATAAACAAGCATAAGATTAAGAATCTGGAAGATAACGAAGCTAATCGGCACAATGTGGCTTGAATCCGGGTGAAAGCAGAAGCCTCCGGAGCCTGAAAATCGCCAGAATCGCTTCCAAAATGTCCAGAGTTACAAGCAGAATGTTTCTGCAAGTTTTTTTATATAATTTCGATCTCGAACGGTCGTGCATCCTATCGCACGACCGTTCACTTTATGAATTATTGGAGGTATGGTCCACCATACTACATGACGTCCTCAGATCTTGACCGTCTTCGGTCTCGCACGACCATTCTTCAGATCGCACGATCGTGCGTTTCCGGGTTCTTGTTGCACGGACTGCTGCACTGGTGGTGCATTACCGGACTTTGGCTGATCATCGAATCCGCACGGGGTGCAATCAGACGCACGCCCGTGCATTACCGGAATATGCTTGCACGCCGGGTCGCACCTTCGTTCACTGCCGGACTGTACTGCATTTGTCAGAGATGCACGGTCGTTCACATGGTCGCACGACCGTTCCACTTGCCTAGGTCAGAATTCCAACAGAATGTTCGCAGCTTTGTCGTTTCGTCCGGAAAGTCCTCGTTTTCACTATCATCTTGTCTGGTATGCTGTTTTAGGCCTGTAAACAAAAGTATACATGATTAAGTATCCGAATGACGGTTTTACGACCGAAAACGCATAAAATAGGGATAAAATGGGGGACTGAAATATGTGTAAATTAGCAAATATCAGGTATATAGTAGAAAATATGGCGTTTCAGGTTCTGGGTGGTGTGTTTTTATGTCTGAGATGTTTTTGTTTATATAGCAATGTGTTTTGTTCCGTAATGGCGTTTTATTCATTAGTATGGCGTTTTGGTATAGAGGTGTAAAGACGCTTGTACCCTTAATGAGGCGCGTCCACGTAATAAAATTGAAGTTATTTACGAAAATGCCACTGTGCCAATCTAGTCCATAGATTGTTTTGATCGGACGATCCATAAGCGTTCTCACTGTTTTCACACTTTCAACCGTTTTCTCTAAATCCTGACCCTATATAGATATATATAGGGTTGAGTTCATTTCAGAACTCTAAATAACTACAGAACTTTCAAAACTCCTAATAAACAATCATTTTATATATAAGGATTTTTTTTATCATCTATTATATGTATTTCTTTGATTACATACATGTTAAAAGTAGTTTACTTATTTTTAATTGCCAAAATTATATATATGTGTCATAACTAATTCCATATATGTAAAAAAACTAGTTTACATATGTGTAATTATAAAATTACATATAAAAAATGATAAAATTACTCTTAACATTGTATGTAATCGTAAAAATACACATAATAAATGATAAAATTATCCTAAACATAAAAATATATAAATAAAAAGATTGTTTATTTGGAGTTCTGCGAGTTCTTTAAATATTTATGGTTCTGAAATGATTCTGGCCCTATATATATATATATATATATATATATATATATATATATATATATATATATATATATATATATATATATATATATATATATATATATTCAATACAAACTTAGCATTTTTATGTGCCCAAATGAATTCTCTAAAACACATTACCTAAGAACATACATTATAGTTTTACATAAATTGAAGAAAGATGCATTGCTTGAACAATCAACATATAAAGTATGGTGATATCTTGCATAAAAAAGAATCCTTTTCATACATGGTGTATACTAGTGTTATGCCCTGTATGCGTTGCGGGGCGTCAAACTGAGTATTTTTTAGTTTGATAACATGTACGCTTTCGCTTTTATTTAAGTTATTTGTACATACTACTTATAACGTGATCTTAATAAAATAACATGAAGACATAGATAAAAATACCATCATTAAAGGAAAAAGTATTTATTAACTTTAAAAACTATAGAGTAAGTTTATTCAAGTCGATGAGTAGTAGCGTAAACCGAGTTAAGAAAAAAAAAGGGTAAACTTAAGTGATACTAAATTTAATATTTTTAGCAAAAGTTAGCAAAACTTTGCAGTTCCCGGGTCACTTCATTAGATTGAGCATAAATCAACCACTCCACCACAAACCATTTTGATACTTAGTTTTGCTTTCATGTGTATATATATATATATATATATATATATATATATATATATATATAGGACAAAGATCCGTTAGAAACCACCTTTTATTGCGAGAACCGCGAGAACCAATGTGAATACAACCAAAAATGCCTAAAAAAAGCTAAAAAACACACAATTTTTTTTTAATATTTTTTATAAGAAAATCGCTACTTTTAGTGGCCAAATTTTTTTTTTTGGCTACTAAAAGTAGCGATTTTAACATAAAAATATTAAAAAAAATTTAGATTTTTTTAGGTTTTTGGTG
This sequence comes from Helianthus annuus, assembly GCF_002127325.2. Classification (NCBI taxonomy): domain Eukaryota; kingdom Viridiplantae; phylum Streptophyta; class Magnoliopsida; order Asterales; family Asteraceae; genus Helianthus; species Helianthus annuus. The sequence goes on from NC_035442.2 coordinate 67,266,853, forward strand.
GTTTAGTTTTTAGCATTTTAGCTTGGGGGGGGGGGGTTTAGGTTTTTGGGGGGTGGGGGAGTGGGGTTTAGGTTTTAGGGGGGGGGGGGGTTAGGTTTTTTTTTGGGTGGGGGGGGGGGGTTAGGTTTTTTTTTTTTTTTGGGGGGGGGGGGTGGGGGTTTAGGTTTTGGGGGGTGGGGGTTGGGTTTTTTAGGGTTTTTTTTAGCTATTTTAGGTTGTGTTCACATTGGTTCTCGCGGTTCTCGCAATAAAGGTGGTTCTCGCAATAAGGTGGTTCTCGCATGAACCTTACCCTATATATATATATATATATATATATAGAGAGAGAGAGAAATGGGATCAAGAGAAAATGATTTGAAGTGTAAAAACCGTGAGAACGATTTTCAGCCATAACATCTTTGTGATTTGTGTCTAAGATGATACGGTGACATATTTGTAATTAATGGAAACCTTAGAACTACCAGGAGGGGTAAAATTGGAAGATCCAAACAAGGGTGCATATGCTAATCACATGTCATTTTCCCCGATCATATTTAAACGCCAATAACTTTTTTATACTTGATTTTTTTCTTAAAAAATTACACCATAAAACTCAGCTTTTTTATCTTTCCAACGAGTATACTATTGATATATTTTTCGAAAAATTTAACTGGGTTTTTATGGCGTTTTGAACTTTGTTTCTTTATGACGTTTTGAACTGGGTTTTATGGCGTTTTTCCTGAAGTGGGTGTTTTTATGACGTTTTCGACTAGTTTTTTTATGACGTTTTCAAAACTGAGTGTTTTTATGGCGTTTTCAACTGGATTTTCATAAATTTTGTTTTCCTGAAATGGGTGTTTTATGGCGTTTTTCTGAAGTGGGTGTTTTTATGCCGTTTTTATGAAGTGAGTGTTTTTATGGCGTTTTAAACTAGTTTTTATGACGTTTTCAGAACTGAGTGTTTTTATGGCGTTTTCAACTGGGTTTTCATGCGTTTTTTTTTTTTCTGAACTGAGTGTTTTATGACGTTTTCAACTAGGTATTTTCATGCCGTTTTTCTGAACTGGGTGTGTTATGCCGTTTTTATTTGAACACCAAGTTCATGTCATTTTTTTTATTTCAAAAGTATAACAATAGTATACTCGTTGGAAAGATAATAAAACACTCAATTTTATGGTGTAATTAACAAAAATTTATCACGCATAAAAAATTTACGAGAGTTTAAAAAGGATGGTGGAATATGCATGTGGCTTGCATGTGGATGACTTTTTGCATGTGAGTGGCATGTGCATGAACATTTTGACAATGTTACTCTTAGTGTAAGTTAGCATCAACGCCACATGTCAATATCAAAATCGTTCTCACCTTTTCACACTTTTATGTGTTTTCCCTAGATCCCACCCCTATATATATATATATATATATATATATATATAGGGTTGAGTTCATTTCAGAACTCTAAATAACTACAGAACTTTCAGAACTTCTAATAAACAATCATTTTATATATAAGTTTTTGTATTTCTGATCTTTTTATTATCTATCACATGTATTTCTTTGATTACATACATGTTAAAAGTAGTTTACGTATGTTTAATTGCCAAAATTATATATGTGTCATAACTAATTTCATATATGTAAGAAAACTAGTTTACATATGTGTATTATAAAATTACATATAAAAAATGATAAAACTACTCTTAACATGTATGTAATCGTAAAAATACACATAATAAATGATAAAATTATCCTAAACATAAAAATATATAAATAAAAAGATTGTTTCTTAGAAGTTCTGCAAATATTTATGGTTCTGAAATGATCCTGACCCTATATATATAACCCTATATATATATATAGGGTCGGGATTTAGAGAAAACGGTGAAAAGTGTGAGAACGGTGAGAACGATTATGGATCGTCCGATCAAAACAATCCATGGACTAGATTGCGCGGTGGCGTTTTCGTAAATAACATCAATATTATTAGCTGGGACGCGCTTCATTAAAGGTAAAAGGGTCTTTTATCCCTCATATTCAAAACGCCATCAAATGATAAAACGCCATACAAAAAATAAAACGCCAAAAATTAAAAATAAAACGCGTTGAATATTACAAGAAGATGAAACAACACAAAACACTGAATTTCAGTTATTAACATTTATTAGAAGAAATTCCCTCCTAAATTACGCGCCAAAAACATCATTATATAAATAAACGTAAAAACATAGCTTCCATAATCACTTCAATCTAACCATTTTCTGCAAAAAAACATCTTTAACAAAAAACGCCAACTTAAACAAAATGCCAAAAATGGCAACAATCGTTTCGTGGAGATACACTCTGGGAATAAGGCGATACGTCCTCCATTTTGACAACAGAAGGAGGGTGTATGTTAAGACGGTCAAGGCAATTCTGAACATGGAAGAAGAGATACAGAGGCAGATCTTATCCATTGGCATCGCTCTAGACAATGAATGCCGTGAAACGCATATGCTTATTTTTTTGGGTAAAGGGTTACCCCGGTGATTCTATATATTCACAACCAAACAAAACAAGTAGTGTAGTGTGTATACACTAGTTCAATCATGAGACATGCCCCATGAAAGTAAACAAACCAAAACAAGAAAAATCAAATAATAAAAATAACTAGACTATTATCTAGAGAACCGAAACCAAACACTAATCATCCGCCATCACCATTAATGTCAGCATCAAGAATCTCCCATTCACCTAGAAGCCGTCGAACTCTTTCAGTCCTCTTCATCTTTACTCCCATAAGCTTGTACCGCACTGTCTTGATAATCATCGCATAGACTTGCTCGAGAGGCCCCAGTTGGTTCTTAAAAAGTCTAGCATTACGTTCCTGCCAGTTGAAATAAGCACTAGCCGCCACCAGAATTCTGCTTACATAATTAGCTGCCGACTTAGATCGACTCCTGACCAGTAACCAGTCCACGATATCCTCCCACTTAGGGTCAACACTATCCATACCAGCCTTATATCTAACCATATTCCAAACCTGGGCGGAGAATTTGCATTCAAAAAATAGATGTTTATGAGAATCATGGTTCTCATAACATAATAAGCAACACATCATATTCATATTTTTCCTTCTCGAGAAATCCCATTGAAGAATAATGTCTTGTGTGAGTAATTTCTTCCTCATGATCAGCCACATCAGGAAAGAATGCCTCGGTATGCATTGAGCAAACCAGACTCCTTTACTCCACTCAACCTCCTGTTCACTATACTGAATAGAATTCCAAATACATGAAGCCGAAACCTCACACATATCATCACCAACCCGCCACTGAACAGTATCTCGTTTACTTGCAGTCGTTTGGACTTGATCTAACTGGATAAGAACAGGAAACTGATCCCTCCAAGCCGTGGGCCAATTCCAAGCACCATTTATGGGAGGTCGACGTCAGCATGGTATGATACTTGGTGTGCTTTAGGGCCGCTAGGAAACTTTTTATCTCCCAAAACTATTACGAATGCAGGCTTTAGGTTGGACGATTCAATGAAACGCATATGGTTATGAAAGCATTAACCAGCAAATTTGGACCAATCAAAGGAAATGTGAAGCCAGACCCTGTAATGACATCATGGTGTTTTGATGATGAAACAGACATGGTGACAGTTACATACGACAGCGGAGAGGAGGAAGTCTACTGGCTAGAGAACATCATGACAAAGCAGCGACTGGGTTTCATGAAAGAATTGTATAACGCCACTTGTACCAACACAGAAATAGACTCAAAATTGGAGTTAATGCAAGACATGTTCAGGTGGAGGCTTTATAATTGTCACACCCCCAAAATCCCACCTGCGGAGTACTACCGCTTGGAGGCGTGACTGACCAGGATCCAGCCACCAATCATACTGAACAAGCATATAAATAGTTATAAAAGTTTAACCATTCACGATTGGTGTTCCAAAACAAATAAGTTTAAGTTGCAAGCGGAAGCATAAGTTTAAAGTTATAACATAAGTTCCAAAAGTTTCAAGTTTAACATAGTCTTGTAGCAATCCCTGTCCCACAACGATCTTCCTCCATGCAAGCTCCCACTGAGTACCTATGGTCCTGCAAAGCATGTAGTAACGAGTCAACAACTAGTTGAGTGAGTTCACGGGTGGGCGTTCGTTTTAGTTGTTTCGAAAACAGTTTACTTTATCTGGCATCCTGCCGTGGGGGTTACCCCATAGTTTTAAAAACGTGACCAGTTCGTTCCCAGTTACTCCGGCACTCCGGCCGTGGGGGCTACCCCATGTAGTTATCAGGCATTTCGGCCGTGGGGGCTACCCCATGTACATCATCTGGCTCTCCAGCCGTGGGGGCTACCCCATGTGTATACTAGACTCGTTACCGTATCGATTGCTGACTGTAGTCATGTTTATGTGCCCTGAAAACATCAATGTCTATCATCATTGACGTGCCCCAGATCCATTAGTTCACGCCCGTCCTCTGCGGCACGGTGTGAGGCTTGTCAGACCTAAATAGCGCTATCTAACTAATGACCCGCTCGCCATTGGCCCGGCGATTAGTCGATACAAAAAGGAGGGACTTCGTGATAGAGTTTTAGTCTAGTACGTTTATCCGTCCATCCGGACGAGGAATCACATTCCTGAACCACTGACGTCCTACCCAAGGTAGACGAGGAACCACGTTCCTTAACCCCGTTCCCAACCCAGGGAATCCCATGCTTTGTAAAGGGTGTGAACTCACCTTGGTTTGCTCGGCAGTCAAACACAGAAAGTCAATCAAGTCGCAAGTAGTCAATAACGTCCTAACACGGATATCACGTATAATCAGATTCGAACCAAGTAGTGTACAAATGTTCAACACGTTTGGCAAGCACGTTTAGCAGTAACAGTTAACAGTCAATAGAAGCACATACGGTTCACAAGTTCAGCCCAACTACTTAGGCCCAAACACGTAAAAGCAGTTAACACAGAAGCCCATCAGTCTGGCCCATTAACTAAGGCCCAAAAGTGTGGTCTCGAGTCGCAACCGGACTCGCAAGCATGGTCTCGAGTCATGCTGTGTGTTGATCATGGATGGTTGCGAGTCGCAACTGGTGTCGCAACCATGGTTTCGATTCATCATGCTGAGGTCTCGAGTCGCAACGGGACTCGTAACCTGTGGTTTCGGCTTGTCCTGTTATGGTTGCGAGTCGCAACCGCGTGGTCTCGAGTCATCACGCTGTGGTTGCGAGTCGTAACCGGGTGATTGCGAGTCGGTAACAGTCGTTTTCAAGTTCACGTGTTGATGCAGATGGTCAGATTAATGGTACAGTATAATCAGGCCCAAATCCGGAAATAACCAATAGAATTCCACTAACATATTTCCTAATCAGGTTATTAGTCAAAGATGGATCAAAATCACAAGGGTTTTCAATCTTCAACTATCATTCAAAGTGTTCTTCATACATTCAAAGCATATATTCAAGTTCTTCATAACATAAACAACACTTATTCACCCAAAATCATGAACAACTATCAAGATACAATTTACTAGCATGCATCCTACTTGACAACCATATTTATTAGCCGATTTTTCTTAGTATAAATACCCAAACTTTTCGGATCAAACCCAAATGCAACCAATATCATCATTCACCTTTTTGTCATACCATGAACCCATTTTCAACATCAAATATGTATAGTTCCACTCATAACAAGAAACATTCATGAACCGATTTCTTTTCAAAACATTATGTATAACTCATCTTAACATATTGTCACATAATCTCATCTTACAAACATAACATAAACACACTAACATTTAACAAAGCATTAAGAACACTAACCGGTTATGGGTTTCGAGGGTGTGTGAAAGGCTTCCAACCGGGTGTGTGTGTGAGCCGATCCAAGTCCAAAGATCCAAGAATGGTGGAGTGTGTTTGTGTTCTAGAGTTTAGGTGAGAGAGAGAAGTAGGAGAGTGTGTGTTGTAATGTTCAACAAAATGGTAACACTAACTAAGGTAGTGTATTTATAGTCAAAGTTCCAAGTGTGTGCACCCTATGGGTTTCGGCTAAGGGTTTACGGCCCAAAGGCCCAACCGGCCAAAGGTTCTCGGCCCAAGGCCCAAAACCGATTACTAGTCACTCGAGACCTCATGGTCTCGAGTCGGGTTCCTTGTTGTTTCGTGTCGGGTTCTCGGTTCACATATAACACACATACATATATACATACAATGCACACAAAACAAAGCACATAAAAGTTCACGTTATCATTTTAACTAGTCACATAACGTACAAGCAAGTTACAACGAAAGGTTCTAGATTTCGAGTTGTCACATCATCCCCAAGTTGAAAGAAATTTCGTCCCGAAATTTGATGGCACTCACTGAGGAAGCTAGTTAAGTTGCATGGTTTTCCTGGTTTTCCTGGGGTGTCACATCCACCCCCCGTTGATCTGGAATTTCGTCCCGAAATTCCGTAGCTTCAGCCTCAGTAGCGTTTGTACTGTTCTCAAACAGTTGGGGATACTTTTGTTTCATCCGATCTTCGCGCTCCCAGGTAAACTCTGGGCCGCGACGTGAGTTCCAACGAACTCGAACAAGAGGTATTCTAGTGCTCTTGAGGACCTTAACATCCCGGTCCGTGATCTCGACAGGTTCTTCGACGAATTTCAACTGTTCGTCGATCGTGAGTTCCTTCAGAGGAACTACGTGCGTCTCATCTGACAGACACTTCTTCAGATTTGACACATGGAAAACGTTGTGAACTGCCCCGAGTTCTGCTGGTAATTTCAGTCTGTAGGCCACCTTGCCTATTTTCTCAAGAATTTCGAAAGGTCCAACGTACCGTGGATTGAGTTTGCCGCGTTTACCAAAACGAACCACACCCTTCCAGGGTGAAACTTTGAGTAAAACCCGCTCCCCAACCTGGAGCTCGAGTGGTTTCCTGCCCTTATCGGCGTATGCCTTCTGACGGTCACGAGCGGCCGCCATGCGTTGTCGTATTTGAGCGATCCGCTCAGTAGTGTCTACCACATGTTCTGGACCAGTGATTTGACTATCCCCCACCTCTGCCCAACAGAGGGGTGACCGGCATTTACGTCCGTACAATGCCTCAAACGGAGCAGCTTTAATGCTGGTGTGGTAGCTGTTATTGTACGAGAATTCCACGAGTGGCAGATGTCTTTCCCAGCTGTTGCCAAAGTCGATTACACAAGCGCGAAGCATGTCTTCTAGTGTTTGGATAGTACGCTCGGACTGCCCGTCCGTCTGTGGGTGATATGCTGTGCTCATATCTAAACGTGAGCCAAAAGACTTGTGCATTGCCTGCCACAGTTCCGAAGTAAAACGTGCATCTCGATCAGAGATGATAGAAGTGGGCACCCCGTGCCTCGAAACAACTTCCTTGAGGTATATTTCTGCTAAAGTGGAGAATTTATCCGTCTCCTTGATTGCCAAAAAGTGTGCGGATTTTGTGAGTCGATCCACGATCACCCAAATAGTATCGTTCCCGCGCTGTGATCTAGGTAAGCCAGTAACGAAATCCATGGAAATTTGCTCCCATTTCCATTGTGGTATCTCTGGTTGCTGAAGTAGGCCTGAAGGTTTCTGATATTCCGTCTTGACTCGCGCACAAGTCAAACACTTGCTGACGTAAGTTGCTATGTGGGCCTTCATGCTAGGCCACCAATACGTAGTTTTAATATCGTGGTACATCTTGTCCGAACCAGGGTGTACCGAGTAGCGAGATTTGTGCGCTTCATCCATCACAAGTTCTCGTAAATCGCCATAGTGCGGGACCCAGATGCGCCCTGTTACATAATAAGCACCATCTTCCTTCTGTTCTAAACGTTGCCTTGACCCGCGTAGTGCTTCAGCTCTAATGTTTTCTGGCTTCAGTGCTTCTATCTGAGCAGCTCGTATTTGCGAAGGTAGACTAGAATGGATCGTGAGTTGTAAAGCTCTTACGCGCTTAGGCGTAGTGTCCTTCCGACTGAGGGCGTCTGCCACAACATTGGCCTTGCCCGGGTGATACCTGATAGAGCACTCGTAATCATTCAGCAGCTCGACCCATCGTCGCTGCCGCATATTCAGTTCCTTCTGCTTGAATATGTGTTCTAAACTTCTGTGGTCGGTGTAGATGGCGCACTTGGTTCCGTACAGGTAATGCCGCCATAGTTTAAGTGCGAAAACAACAGCTCCCAGCTCTAAATCATGTGTCGTGTAGTTCTTCTCGTGAACTTTGAGTTGTCGTGAGGCGTAAGCTATGACTTTATCTCGTTGCATCAATACACAACCAAGACCTTGAATTGATGCATCACAGTAAACCACAAAATCTTCTGTGCCCTCTGGCAATGAAAGGATAGGTGCACTGCAAAGTCTATCCTTTAGATGCTGAAAAGCTAACTCTTGTGCATTTCCCCAACGATAAACAACGCCTTTCTGCGTTAGTAAGGTGAGAGGCTGCGCGATCTTAGAAAAATCCTTAATGAATCTCCTGTAGTAACCTGCCAATCCCAAAAATTGGCGAATTTCCTTTGGTGTGCGAGGCGCAGGCCAGTTCTTAATAGATTCCACTTTGGATGGATCAACGTGAATCCCATCCTTGTTCACCACATGCCCTAGGAAATGGACCTCTCGAAGCCAGAAGTCGCATTTCGAGAACTTTGCGTAAAGCTGTTCCTTCCGAAGGAGTTCCAAAATAAGTCGTAGATGTTGTTCGTGCTCTTCCTTGCTCTTAGAATAGATCAGGATGTCGTCGATGAAGACTATAACAAACTTGTCCAGATACGGTTTGCACACTCGATTCATCAAATCCATAAAAACTGCCGGTGCGTTCGTCAGCCCAAACGGCATGACTAGAAACTCATAGTGCCCATATCGAGTCCTAAAGGCCGTCTTAGAGACATCCTCTTCCCGAACTCTCAGCTGGTGATATCCCGATCTCAGATCGATCTTTGAATAGTAGCTCGACCCCTGCAACTGGTCGAACAAGTCGTCAATACGCGGTAGAGGATAACGATTCTTCACAGTCACCTTGTTGAGTTCGCGATAGTCGATACACATTCTGAAGGTACCATCCTTCTTCTTCACAAATAACACTGGAGCTCCCCAAGGCGATGAGCTAGGACGAATGAAACCCTTATCCAAGAGTTCTTGTAGTTGCGTGGAGAGTTCTTCCAACTCTGATGGCGCTAAACGATAAGGTGCACGGGCTACAGGCGCGGCTCCAGGAGCTAGATCAATCTGAAACTCGACTTGGCGATGGGGCGGAAGACCAGGTAATTCCTCAGGGAATACCTCAGGATAATCGCGTACAACCGGAAAATCTTCTAGCTTCTTCTCCTTTTCTGTGGTATCAGTAACTAGAGCCAAAATCGTTGTGTGGCCCTTTCGTAAGCATTTCTGGGCCTTAAGAAGAGAGATGATGTTCTCAACAGCACTTCTCTTGTCGCCACGAATCATGAGAGGTTCACCACCTAAACCAGGAATACGAACGATCTTTTCGTTGCAAAGAATCTCTGCTCGGTGTTGGGATAACCAATCCATCCCAATGACAACGTCGAAACTACCCAAGACAATAGGAATAAGATCGATGGCGAAGGTCTGGTTAGCGAGAATAAGCTGGCAACCCTTGACTACGTGTGAGGCTTCCAAATTCTTACCATTAGCTAGCTCTACAGTGTGCTTGTCGCTCAGGGGTGTAGGAATACGCTTAAGCATCTTACTGACTTCTAGTGACACATAGCTAGTATCGGCACCCGAATCAAATAAGACTGTAACATAAAAGTCGTCGAGAAGGAACTTACCCGTCACCACGTTGGGATCATTCCTTGCTTCACCTTGGCCAATCACGAACACTCGTCCCCTAGCACCATTGTTGTTGTTGTTCCCATTGTTACCATTCCCCTGATTGTTGTTGTTGTTCTGATTCAGTTGGGGACAATCCTTCTTGAAGTGGCCTTCAGCTCCACACTGAAAGCATCCTTTGTTGTTACCCTGCTGCTGTCGCTGGTTCTGCTGAGGTTGCTGACGATTCTGATTGACGGGGTATGCGCTTCTGCAATCCTTTGCAACATGACCAGGCTTGTTGCATCGATGACAGTTGCCCCTGGTGCATGGCCCACTGTGGTGTAGGCTACAACGATTGCACTTGGGGTGATTCCCCTTGTATCCACCATGACTTTGACCACTAGGTGACTGCTGACCGGGGCTCTTGTGATCATCTGTCTTTCTCTGCTGAGACTGAGTTTGCACTGAAGTTGAACCCCTGCTTGAAGTTCCATCCCATTTCCGTTTATCTCCACTAGAAGCACCAGAAGTAGTTGCAGCACCTATACGCTTCGGTAACTTGTTCTGCTCCACCGCTTGATCAGTAAGACGGTGAGCCAACTGTACAACCTGCTGGATAGTAGTCAACCTCGCTGAAGTCACATGACTTTGGATCTCTGGCACCAAGCCCTTGAGATAGAGTTCAATTCGCTTATACGGAGGATCCACCATAGTAGGACACAACAAGGCAAGCTCATGCGATCTCTTAGTGTATGCCTCAATTTCTGATCCTGACATCTTGAGATTGTAAAACTCATCCTCCAGTTTGTGAATGTCGTCACGACTGCAGTATTCCTCCCTGATCATTTCCTTGAAGTTTTCCCATGGGGTGGCGTTGGCAGCAACCAACCCTAACATCTGCACTTGAGCATTCCACCACGTGAGAGCCAAACCCTCGAGAGTACCAGTAGCATACTTCACCCTGCGCGCTTCAGGGCATTCGCACATTTCGAACACAGACTCCAGTTTCTCAAACCAGTGTAGGAGACCTACTGCTCCTTCAGTGCCGCTAAAAGTTGTGGGTCGACAGTCCATAAAGGTCTTAAAAGTGCACACCGGTGCCTGAGCATACTGACCTAAGGTATGTGAAAGAAAGACAGAGTTTAACACAAAGGTTGGTTCACGAGAGTAGGATCCAAATGATCCTAGAACATTTCGGACTGCAGGATATACCTCCTGCGTGTGCGGCTGCGAGCGCTGCGGCAACTCGCTCGTTGATCAAAGCCGTCAACTGGGCTTGTGTCATGTTAACGCGTCCAGACATGGTTCTTCATAATAAGAGTAATACGTGTGAGAGAGGTTCGCGAAAGTACAATAGTAGGACAGAGTAAGCACGCACGTGTTCAAACAACAGTAGCTATACTAATCAAGCATACTATGAGCAATGTACTACGTAATTAACAAGTAGGCAATATACATACATCATATTACCTAGAACATCGAGCCTTGCATGAGGAGCGAAGTGTCGTTGTGGACCGTTGAGCACTAAACCGGTTATAGTCTGGTTTTAACAAAAACGTTTCTCCTTTATTAAAACCAAGTTCACTATAACCAATGGCTCTGATACCAATCTGTCACACCCCCAAAATCCCACCTGCGGAGTACTACCGCTTGGAGGCGTGACTGACCAGGATCCAGCCACCAATCATACTGAACAAGCATATAAATAGTTATAAAAGTTTAACCATTCACGATTGGTGTTCCAAAACAAATAAGTTTAAGTTGCAAGCGGAAGCATAAGTTTAAAGTTATAACATAAGTTCCAAAAGTTTCAAGTTTAACATAGTCTTGTAGCAATCCCTGTCCCACAACGATCTTCCTCCATGCAAGCTCCCACTGAGTACCTATGGTCCTGCAAAGCATGTAGTAACGAGTCAACAACTAGTTGAGTGAGTTCACGGGTGGGCGTTCGTTTTAGTTGTTTCGAAAACAGTTTACTTTATCTGGCATCCTGCCGTGGGGGTTACCCCATAGTTTTAAAAACGTGACCAGTTCGTTCCCAGTTACTCCGGCACTCCGGCCGTGGGGGCTACCCCATGTAGTTATCAGGCATTTCGGCCGTGGGGGCTACCCCATGTACATCATCTGGCTCTCCAGCCGTGGGGGCTACCCCATGTGTATACTAGACTCGTTACCGTATCGATTGCTGACTGTAGTCATGTTTATGTGCCCTGAAAACATCAATGTCTATCATCATTGACGTGCCCCAGATCCATTAGTTCACGCCCGTCCTCTGCGGCACGGTGTGAGGCTTGTCAGACCTAAATAGCGCTATCTAACTAATGACCCGCTCGCCATTGGCCCGGCGATTAGTCGATACAAAAAGGAGGGACTTCGTGATAGAGTTTTAGTCTAGTACGTTTATCCGTCCATCCGGACGAGGAATCACATTCCTGAACCACTGACGTCCTACCCAAGGTAGACGAGGAACCACGTTCCTTAACCCCGTTCCCAACCCAGGGAATCCCATGCTTTGTAAAGGGTGTGAACTCACCTTGGTTTGCTCGGCAGTCAAACACAGAAAGTCAATCAAGTCGCAAGTAGTCAATAACGTCCTAACACGGATATCACGTATAATCAGATTCGAACCAAGTAGTGTACAAATGTTCAACACGTTTGGCAAGCACGTTTAGCAGTAACAGTTAACAGTCAATAGAAGCACATACGGTTCACAAGTTCAGCCCAACTACTTAGGCCCAAACACGTAAAAGCAGTTAACACAGAAGCCCATCAGTCTGGCCCATTAACTAAGGCCCAAAAGTGTGGTCTCGAGTCGCAACCGGACTCGCAAGCATGGTCTCGAGTCATGCTGTGTGTTGATCATGGATGGTTGCGAGTCGCAACTGGTGTCGCAACCATGGTTTCGATTCATCATGCTGAGGTCTCGAGTCGCAACGGGACTCGTAACCTGTGGTTTCGGCTTGTCCTGTTATGGTTGCGAGTCGCAACCGCGTGGTCTCGAGTCATCACGCTGTGGTTGCGAGTCGTAACCGGGTGATTGCGAGTCGGTAACAGTCGTTTTCAAGTTCACGTGTTGATGCAGATGGTCAGATTAATGGTACAGTATAATCAGGCCCAAATCCGGAAATAACCAATAGAATTCCACTAACATATTTCCTAATCAGGTTATTAGTCAAAGATGGATCAAAATCACAAGGGTTTTCAATCTTCAACTATCATTCAAAGTGTTCTTCATACATTCAAAGCATATATTCAAGTTCTTCATAACATAAACAACACTTATTCACCCAAAATCATGAACAACTATCAAGATACAATTTACTAGCATGCATCCTACTTGACAACCATATTTATTAGCCGATTTTTCTTAGTATAAATACCCAAACTTTTCGGATCAAACCCAAATGCAACCAATATCATCATTCACCTTTTTGTCATACCATGAACCCATTTTCAACATCAAATATGTATAGTTCCACTCATAACAAGAAACATTCATGAACCGATTTCTTTTCAAAACATTATGTATAACTCATCTTAACATATTGTCACATAATCTCATCTTACAAACATAACATAAACACACTAACATTTAACAAAGCATTAAGAACACTAACCGGTTATGGGTTTCGAGGGTGTGTGAAAGGCTTCCAACCGGGTGTGTGTGTGAGCCGATCCAAGTCCAAAGATCCAAGAATGGTGGAGTGTGTTTGTGTTCTAGAGTTTAGGTGAGAGAGAGAAGTAGGAGAGTGTGTGTTGTAATGTTCAACAAAATGGTAACACTAACTAAGGTAGTGTATTTATAGTCAAAGTTCCAAGTGTGTGCACCCTATGGGTTTCGGCTAAGGGTTTACGGCCCAAAGGCCCAACCGGCCAAAGGTTCTCGGCCCAAGGCCCAAAACCGATTACTAGTCACTCGAGACCTCATGGTCTCGAGTCGGGTTCCTTGTTGTTTCGTGTCGGGTTCTCGGTTCACATATAACACACATACATATATACATACAATGCACACAAAACAAAGCACATAAAAGTTCACGTTATCATTTTAACTAGTCACATAACGTACAAGCAAGTTACAACGAAAGGTTCTAGATTTCGAGTTGTCACAATAATCTTCAGGAACAAGAAGCTGATGAAGGTGAATGTGATGACATGGATGAAGATCAAGATGAAGACTCCGAGGAAGAAGAAGATGACACAAGTGATGAATACTATTCAGATAAAGTACCTTCTGACGAAGGATTTTAATTTTTTTTCCTTCTATGTAATCTTCTTTTTTTAAGATAATTAAAGGATATATTTATATCTTTATTAGCAAAACGCCAAAATAATACTAAAAAATGGTTAACCCTAACAAAGCGCCAAAAATAACAAAAAATATTTTTCCTGCTTAATATTTTATTTAATCCGTTATTGTATTTTGACATGTTGGTCTGCATAAGGCCATTTAAAAAAAGCCAAACTTAGAAGATGGGACGTCTATAACCTATAAAACTGATAAAAGCTGATCAACACAGTAAATACAAAAAACAGTAACTGAAAAGACAATTACTTTATTACTATCATTTATTACAATAAAAAGTTCCGCCTAAACTACGCGCCAAAAAACTCCTATAAGAAAAGGGTCTATACACAATGAAATTAATCACACCCAGAAAAACACAAAACGCCGTATCCTCTATAAACCACTCCCTTTAAAATGCCACAAATGCCAAAGCTTTCACTGAAATGGATCCTTTTTCTGAGGGGGTTAACTCAATAATATTTTGCTGAATGAGATGGACAAATATTCAAGAAAAAGAGACTGATGATAGTGATATGCCATCATGTGAGCTTTGATCTTGATGATTATTTGAATGGAATAAAGGGACCAACACAAGTGTAAAATGTTATTTTGGACTCCATTATTAGAAATAACATCAAGTAAGAGTTGATCTTTAATGACATGCCACCAAACAAGAATATCACACCAAAAAACAGGTTGCCACCAAGCAGCTTATTCTAAAAAAAAAAACGGGGTTTATGAAGGAAAGTTGGCATCTAGCTAAAGTATTCAAAAAAGGTTCAAAACGCCAAACACGTTCAAGAAGGAAGAGGCTGATGACATTGAAGATTAGGAAGAAAATTTAGATTATTATTATGTATTATTTTTGTTTTCATTTTATATATGTTTTGATATCAAGTTATGTTGTTTTGTAATCTAATTCTCTATAAGTAAAATACATTATTATATAAAACGCCAAAAACTACAAACACCAAAAACCTAGTAGTATGAAAACTGGGA
Source organism: Helianthus annuus (assembly GCF_002127325.2). Lineage (NCBI taxonomy): Eukaryota > Viridiplantae > Streptophyta > Magnoliopsida > Asterales > Asteraceae > Helianthus > Helianthus annuus. Next base: position 67,281,874 of record NC_035442.2, read on the forward strand.
GAACAGCTACTGGCAAAGCACCTTGTTAAAAGGGGTACTAAACGCCAAAAAATTCACTAAACGCCAAAATAAATTGGTCTTATTGTAATCTTATGCAAATTTTAAAGACTTGTAGTGAATTATTATACAAAACGCCAAAAAATTAACCAGAAAACGCTATAACGCCAAAAAATTATATATGTGACACAAAAACAATTAATTCAATGCCAAAAAGTTTAAAAAACACAATTAACGCCAAAAAAAACTTAGACGCCATAAAATATTATACTGCGTAGGGAAAATAAAAGAAGAATGAAAAGAAAAAAGAGTCCCCCCGCCCTTCTCTGTGCCGCGGGACACGTGTTGGGCCAGGATGCGTTCTCACCGTTCTCACACTTTTGAGCGTTTTCTCCTGAACCCATATATATATATATAGGGTTGGTTTCATTTCAAAACACTGAATATTACAGAACTTTCAGAACCACTAATAAACAATTATTCTATTTATATATTTTTATATTTAACATTATTTAAGGATAAATTATATGTATTTTTATGATTACATATAGGAAAAACCAAATTATTTATGTGTATAACTAATTTACGTATGTGTAAGGAAACAAGTTTACATATGTGTAAATGAACCAATTTACGTATATGTAATTATAAAATTACATATGAAAAATGATAAAACTACCATTAACACACATGCAATCATAATAAATGATAAAAAAAATACCCTTGAACAATATTAAATATAAAAATACATTAGTAAAATGATTGTCTATTATAAGTTTTGTAAGTTGTGCAATTATTAAGAGTTCTGAAATCAACCTTACCCTATATATATATATATATATATATGAAACATTAAACACTAAACAACCAAAATAATAATAATAATAATAATAATAATAATAATAATAATAATAATAATAATAATAATAATAATAAAGGAGCTAGTGGATGCACATAACATCCACTGGTCAGTCGCCGCCTTTATTAACCAATAAACAATATTGTGTCGTCTTTTTTCACCAATAACACAACTTTACTATTTCCCATCCATAACAAATGTAATATAGGAAATGTAATATAGGAAATATGTGTTTGACCAAAGAAAGGATACATTGTTGTTATAATGAATTGAATGGTAAAAATAAAGTTGAAGAAACTTTATTTAAAGTATGATTTGCAAAATAAGAAAAAGACCCATGATTGCATTTTAGTGCACCACTTAATGTGGAATCACTTTGTGCGTTTTGGGTCGACATTTGCTTCTTAGATTCTTCTAACAAAAGTCCACTCATATAATGCTTTGTTCCACTAATAACCTTTTGCTACGAGTTTAAGTGTCATTATTTACAAAATTAAAGGAACATACATTAAACATTATTTTTATGATGTGCGGAGTTGCAGCTGTTTGGAATGGCACCGAAGAAGATGACTGATGGAGAAGAAAGTTTTTTTTTTTTTATTTTCTTTTTCTGTAATATATGTGGACCCTAATTATTTTAATATTTGACTTCTTTGTTACTTTTTTTTAAATAATAAAAGGTATTTTAGTTATTTATAAACCTGGACTATATATGTAATTAACTAAATAAAATCCAAAACTAAATTGGAAGTAAATGGTGAAGATTTGATCTCTTATCCCTCTCGTGACCTCCATGTTGCATTGCTTCATCTTTTTTTGAATTTTGATCAGGGGCGAAGTATAGAAGGGGCCGGGGGACGCTCGACCCCCCGAACTTTTCATTCAGTAGTGTTATATATGTACGTTTTTAACCCCCGGTTCTATAGAAGTTTTTGGGTATATACATTTCAACCCCCTGTCATTCGGGTCAAGCTTCGCCACTGATATTGATGTACCAGTGCATCATTTTTGCCGGTTGGCCGACGTCTCTGTCTATAGCAAATGCTCTAATGTAGTGCTAAACAGGGCCGGTTAAGCCCATGTGCAGGCTGGGCCTGTGCACAGGGCCCAAACCAGCATGGGGCCCAAAAAAAACAAAAATTCCTGTATATAATAGGCCCAATTACAGAATTACTAGATTAGTTTCACATGTATACTAAAGCCCATAGTCCCATACGGTTATAGTGATTAAATTTTGAAATAGGCCCAATAACCAATTACAAACAATAACTCAATAAGGCCTGATATGAGGATAATGAGGGGACGAGGGAACTGGGAAACAAAAAGACGAAAGAACTGGCTGGGAAACAAAAAGACGCAACGCTGAAACTGAATGCCTGAATCGCTGAGTGCTGAGACGTTTTTGATTCGTTCGTTTCACATTTTTTTATATCAGAGGTATGTTAATAACTTAATATCAGTCGCTGATGCTGATTCGTTTTTGATTTCATATGTTTTCAATCGGAGATTCGTTTTTGATCTGAATATACATGCTATATATATGTATAAAAACTGTAATGATCTGAATATTCATCATCGTTCGTTTTTGATTCCCTTTTGATTCGTTCGGAGGCATGTTAACAGTTAATATATATTGCTTGAACCATGATTCCATGAATGTTAGTTAATAGTTTGCACTTTGCTGTATGTTTATGTTAGTTTGAAATTGAAATATTGAATGAATCATGATTCATGAATGCTATATTGCTATTTGTTAATAACTAGTAGAGGTATTCCGTGCTTCGCGACGGAAATTCGATTGGTATCGTTTCACTCCTTTAAGATACCGACACTTGTTATGGTAATCGAAAGAAAAAACCCAAAGCATATAAAATTTATCTAGACTTAGATAAAGAAAATAAAGTAACTTTAAGATTTTTTGTTAAGTGATGTTTTGTGATTGAAATATTGAATGAATGTTTTTTTTTTGTTAATATTTAGACATTATGCCTCCCGTTCCTAAATACAAATACCCATCCGGCCATCAAAAACGTAAGAAGAGGAAGCTAGAGGAAGAGAAAAGAAAGGCGGACGACGTAAAACAAAACCGAATAAACAAGTTTTTTTCAAAAGAAACTCAAAATTCTAGTTATAGCTTGGGTGATGATAATGTGGGTCAAGAGGCTAATGTGGGTCAAGAGGCTAATGTGGGCGAAGACAATGTGACCGTAGGTGAAGAAGGTAATGTGGGCGAAGACAATGTGACCGTAGGTGAAGACAACATGAATGTAGGTGAAGATAATGTTAATGATACCGTAGATGAAGATGATGTTAATCCGGTTCCGGATATTGATATTTTTGATCCTAGAAATTGGGGTGGGCTTAGTAATGACATGATTAAAGAGTTGGTTACGAAAGGTCCAAAAAGAGATATGGATGTTAAGGGCCCCGTGGATAAATTTGGAAGACATTTTTCTAATACCATGTACACTAGAATTTTATCAAATAGGGAGACGTGCGATAGAGAATGGCTAGTGTATTCGAAAAAACTTGACAAACTCTATTGTTTTTGTTGTAAAGTTTTTAGAACGCGGCATCCGAAAGGTGGGTTGGATGATGAAGGTTATAACGATTGGAGACATGCCAGTGGTAGACTTAAAGAACATGAAGTTGGTTTAGAACATTTCAAGAATATGAATGAATGGTTTGAATTGCGGCAAAGGTTGAAATGCAAAGAAACAATTGACAAAGGGGCATATGAGCACTTTAGAAAAGAAAAAGATTATTGGAAACAAGTCATCTTAAGGATTATTGCACTTGTGAAGTTTCTTGCAAAATATGGCTTAGCGTTTCGTGGGTCAAATGAGAAGTTGTATCAAAAAGGAAATGGAAACTTTTTGGGTTTGGTTGAGATGTTGGAAGAGTTTGACCCGATTATGAAAGAACATGTGCGCCGAGTTTTGAATGAAGAGTTCCATGTACACTTTCTTAGCCACAATATTCAAAACGAGTTGATACAATTATTAGGGGATAAAGTTAGAACCGAAATCATCAAGAAAGTTAAGCAAGCAAAGTATTACTCCATCATCCTCGATTGCACGCCTGATACAAGTCACCAAGAGCAAATGTCCATAATTGTGAGGTATGTGAATTTTAACTCTAGTTCTGTGACCATTGAGGAATCCTTTTTAGGTTTTTTGGTTGTTGATGATACCACGGGTTTAGGACTTTTTGAAGTAACATGTAAGGAATTAGAGTCGCTTGATCTTGATATTGGTGATATGCGTGGTCAAGGCTACGATAATGGGGCAAACATGAGAGGAAAAAACAAAGGAGTTCAAACTAGATTTTTAGAAAAAAATCCTAGAGCTTTCTATAGTGCTTGTGGTTGTCATAGTCTAAATCTAGCATTGTGTGACATGGCTAACACAATTACTAAGTCTAAGGAATTTTTTGGAACAATACAACGGTTATATACTATCTTTGCCCATTCTATTAATAGGTGGCAAATTTTGAAAGACAATGTTAAAGGATTAACTCTTAAATCATTGTCTACAACTCGTTGGGAAAGTCGTATAGATAGTATTAAGCCTATAAGAACTCAACTTGGAGATGTAAGAAAAGCTTTGCGAGAAGTTAGGGGGACGGATAGAGATGCTAAAATCATAAGTGAAGCTAAATCATTAGAAGAGTATGAACTTGGTGATTTTGAATTTTTGGCACAAATTGTCATTTGGTTTGAATTATTATCAAAGGTGAATATGGTGAGCAAACGGTTGCAAGCAAAAGATGTTGTTCTTGATGTTGCTATTGATGAAGTGGACAAATTAATTAAATTCTTTAAGAATTATAGAGAAGTGGGGTTCTCTAAGGCACTTGATGAAGCTAGAGAAATTGCAAATGAAATAGGTGTTAATGCGGTATTTCGTCAAAAACGTGTGATATATAGGAAAAAACAATTTGATGAATCGTCAAGTGTAGAAGAAGTAACATTTTCACCCGAGGAGGATTTTAGAGTAAATTATTTTTTAAGTATTATTGATCAAGCTATTTTTTCACTTGAAACAAGATTTGAACAATACCAAAAATTCGAAAAAATATTTGGGTTTTTGTTTCCTAAAAAGTTGAAGACTCTTGATGAAGCCAAGCTTAAGGAGTGTTGTTATCGCCTTGACGATGCATTGAAGTATGAAGGAGAATCTGATATTGATGCTAAAGAATTGTGTAGTTGAAGTTGATTACTACATTTTTACCGAGACACATTGACAACCCTTTTGACGTTTTAGACTATATCTTCCAACGCAGTACTACTTATCCTTATGCTATAAATGCATATAAAGTGTTGTTGACAATTCCGGTAACCGTGGCATCGGCAGAAAGAAGTTTCTCAAAGTTGAAGTTGTTGAAGACCTATTTACGTTCTATAATGTCACAAGAAAGGCTAAACGGGTTGGCGACAATATCTATTGAAAGTGAAATATTAGATACTATGGATTACAAGGAGTTGATCGAGAGCTTTGCTTCAAAAAACGCTAGGAGAACCACACTGTTTGCTTAGCAAGTAAGTTCGATACTTTGATCATTTTTGCTACACTATTTTTGTTAATTTGTTTTATCTATTTCATAACAATTATCGTAGTATTATAAATTTTTAGTATTTATATATACATATGATTGAATGATTGATGAGTTTATGTTATATGAAGATTTGCGAATAGGGCCCAAATTTTTTATCTCGAACAGGGCCAAAATTTTTTTTGTGATTTTCGGAGACGGCCCTGGTGCTAAATAAGAGATAAACCAGGTATCATATTGTATTAATGAATTATATGATTGGATTACGTCATGAGTGTTATTTGTAGAGGACATAATTACATTTCTAGTCTCTATGATATCCTATACTATCATCTTGATCTTGGTATGATACTCCCCACAAGCTATGCAGGATAGAGAGTTAGCTTGAGATGTAAAAGACTAAAAAACACTAAACTAAATCAGATTAGCTACTCATACTTAGCACTGCTATACAACTTGTCCATTTTTTGTGTGTTGGAACTTAGATCTGTGTAGCCTATTTAAAAAAAAAAAAAAAAAAAAAAACACACCTGTTTGAATTTGGCCCAATTACGTGTGTCTTTTGCAACTTCCGAAAATAAACCAAGCTTGTAAGTTAAGTGCCACGTATGGTTGACTTGCTAGAGTTGACATGTCTAACGACCACAATGCCGATGTGAATCGTTTCTTTACCCGTTCATGAGATATCAAACTTGCGAAAACCTCGGCTTTGCTTTTGTGAAAACCACCCTCCGCTTATTTGCCTCCATGTCTTCGTCACCTCAACCTTTGTTCTGTAACTCTTCTTCCCCATCGCACCACCAATTGTTCTTCTTCGATCACATGTGAATCTTCTCCTTCCATTCAAGTTTCTCCCCTATCGCTCTTCTGTAATTTTCACCTGAAACTTATGCACGAAAGTGACGTCGATGAAGCATCGTGTTGTATGCAATGAAGTCTGCGAGGGCTGAGATGGAAGAAGAGATGCGCCGACGATTGTATGTTGCTGTGCGTGTTTTAGTGTGTTGGTCTAGTTAATTTAATAACTCTAAGCAGGATTGGTGAGTTAAATTAATAACTTTTAAAACACGATTATCTAGTTTTAAATTTATTAAAAATGATTACTACTTAGACTAAACACACACAATAGGCAAGTATACCTATCATTGGCAATAAAGTTTATGTAAGAACCAAATATCGAACCAATCGATACAACTTTTAATAGTTAATTTTAAATTACCAACTATTATTTAATTATCTTTTGCCATTTTTACATTAAAACTAGAAAATAAAAGCAAATAATAGATGATTCGTAGAGAATATCAAGAGCATGAAGAGTGTTGCTTTCGATTTCCGAATCCACTTGGGATGAATTATATTTATTTTATTGGCAAGATGTGAGGTTAATTCACTCAAATATCCGGCTCCTAGCTAAGGTTACCGGCGAATTTTATTAGTTTTACAAGATGTGACTTTAAAGTTAAAATAGAGTTAGAATCGATTAAAGATAATTCGATGCCCAATCTTAGAGAAAGATTCTTTTTAAGGAACAATCCCTAATCTTGGGTTAGTTACATCCAACTACTCTTCTTTCTTTTACATGGTTCCCATGGCTTGCGATCCTCTTTATGGCATACCTTTGTCTCACTTCAAAGGCAGCAAGGATATATGTAAGTACTCCCCACGGGTGTTAATGACACTTGTGATTAGTTAGGTGATTGATCTTTATTTAACGGGCGGCGTTGCAATAATATATATAGAAACGGGATCAGGAGAAAACGCCTAAAAGTGTGAAACCGTGAAACCGGTGAGAACGGATCATGGCCGTACATGTGGCACGCGATATAATGAAGGGCGGGGGGGGGGGGGGGGGGGGGCTTTTTTGTCCTTTTATATTCTTTTTTTAAATGCGTCTCACAACACCGCTTCATTTTTTGGCGTGTAAGATTTTTTTGGCGTTTAGTTAGATTCAATAACTACCTGGCGTTTTATTGTTTTTTTAAATCCGCCTCGATGAATTAATCGTTTTTGTATTACATAGTAAACATTTTGGCGTTTTTGGCATTCCCAAATTCATTAAAATCAGTTAATAATTCTAACATCTTTGCGTCCATGGCGTTCTCAAATTCATTAGGCGTTTTTGTAGATTTCACCAATTTAATTAACCTCATATATGTTATAAAGGTAAATTTCTTGGCATTCATGGCGTTTTTAAATTCATTAGTACTTCAAAAGAGTTTAACTAAGACGAAATCAAACAAAAACTAATAGTCTTTTGTGGACTGTATTACATCAGAGATGTAACCATCGCTTTGTTCATCACTTTCTTCAGACTCATCATCACCATCATCTTGTGCATTGGCGTATAACGCCATAATCTTGTCTCGTCTTTGTTACATCCTATACTTAAATATCATCACAACGCTGGATCTTGCATCGTTCGAAGGTGCTAAATCACAGAGTAAATCAGGAAAATCAGAATAATGAGAATAACGGAAACCAAATAGACAACAGTGCCATCCAACATACAGTAGCACAAGGAATTATAGATGCTATGCCTTATATTATCAAGATTGTTAAAGAAGCAGGAAATAATAAATCTGCAGCAAATGGAAGTAAACGCCAACAAACTGAACCAAGTCACAGTGTGAATGATAATAACGGACCTATAATCCAATCTCCAATTCCTAAAAGAAGAAGAACCGTATCTTACGGTTGTTCTTATAAAGAATTATTGGCCTGCAAACCAATAGAATTCTAAGGCAATGAAGGAGTCATTTCAGCCTTGTGCTGGATAGAAAAGACAGAAGCAGTCATAAAAATACGTAAATGTGCAGATGAAGATAAGATTATGTTTGCTTCTAATCTTTTAAAAAATGCAGCCTTAGAATGGTGGAATACTATTCTCCAGTCTAGGGGAAGTGACAGAGTTTATAGAATGGAATGGCCTAACTTCAAAGAGATAGTCGAAAGAAAATTCTGTCCTCCTCATGAAAAGGAACAAATTACCAATAAGTTTCTAAATCTTAAAATGACTGGAATAGACTGCAAAGGTTACACTACCATATTCTTCGAATATGCTAGGATAGTACCAACGTTAGCCTCACCTAAGCCAGTATTAATCTCCCGATACGTTTGGGGATTAATTAGTGAGATAAGGCAGCTAGGCCTCAAACCATAGAAGAAGCAGTAGAACTAGCCAACACCCTGACTGATGAATTGGTACGTACACAAGAAGAGAACCTGAGAAAGAACCTAGCTTAGAAGCTTACCCAATAATTTCATTACCGCGGAAAAGGTACAGGTTCTTCCTCGACACCCGACTGTAAGTATTGCAAAAGAAAGCACCCTGGAAGATGCTCCGTATACTACAACTTTTGCAAAATGTTTGGACATAAGGAAGAAAACTGTAGAAAGAAACCTATTAATAGGATATGCTTCAATTGTGGAGAAAGTGGGCACATCAGACCGAACTGTCCGAAACTAGCTCTAGCAGCAACCAGCAAAGCTAAGACAACTAAAGGACCCAAGAAGAATGCCAGGGCATTCGTTGGTGAATCGGGCGAAAATGACAGCTGAAGAAGCCAAGATGATTCCAGATGTGATTGCCGGTACGTTTTTAGTTAACGATATATTTTCCAAAGTATTATTTGACTCTGGTGCAAACCAAAGTTTTATCAATACTTCTTTCTAGAAACTTCTCAACCAATCTTTAGCTAAACTCCAACAAGATTGTCTGGTAGAAACAGCAAACGGAGAATCCATTAAGATTAGTGAGATCTTGCAGGGAGCAAGAATAGAAATCCTGAACCATCATTTCTTTGCTAACCTTTACCCAATGAATCTAGCTGGATTCGATGTTGGGAATGGATTGGTTGGTAGCCAATCGTGCTAGTATTTTATGTGATCAAAAGTCAGTGCAAGTAACTACCTCAAGTGGTAAAAAGACCACAATTAAAGGAGATAAGCCAACCAGGTCGACAAAATTCATCTCTATGATGAAAGCTATGAGTTATGAAAGGAAATGAGGAATAGTATATGTGATTTCCATAATCATTAATACTAAAGGAAACAAATTAAAAGATATTCCTGTAGTATCTAAATTCTCAAACATTTTTCCAGAAGAGTTACCTGGATTACCGCCTGATAGAGAGGTTGAATTTAGGATTCACCTAATACCAAGAACGACATCGATTGCCAAAGCACCATATCGATTAGCACCAACCGAGATGCAGGAACTGAAGAAACAATTGGACGAACTTCTTGACAAAGGTTTTATACAACCACGTTCATCACCGTGGGGAGCACCGGTGTTGTTTGTTAAGAAGAAGGACGGATTGATGCATATGTGCATTGATTACCGAGAATCGAACAAGGTTACGATTAGAAATCGGTACCCACTACCTAGAATAGATTATCTGTTTGATCAACTTCAAGGAGCTCGATTCTTTTCAAAGATCGATTTACGCTCCGGATATCATCAACTGAAAGTACAGGAAGAGGGCATTCCTAAAACTGCTTTCAGAACAAGGTACGGTCATTATGAAATTACCGTCATGCCATTTGGTCTAACAAATGCCCCAGCCGCATTTATGGACATAATGAACAGGATATGTAAACCATACCTGGATAAATTCATAATTGTCTTCATAGATGATATTCTAATTTACTCTAAGAGTAAAGAGGAACATGCAGAGCATCTGCATACACTCCTAACATTATTGAGAAAAAAGAAGTTTTATGCTAAATTCTCAAAATGTGAATTTTGGTTACCAGAAGTGCAATTCCTTGGACATCTGGTTAATCATGAAGGAATTCATGTGGATCCCACAAAGATCGAGGCGATTACCAAATGGAAAATCCCCGAGTCGCCAACAGAAGTACGAAGTTTTCTTGGACTCGCAGGATATTATAGACGGTTTATCCAAGATTTCTCTAGAATAGCCATTCCATTAACCAAACTGACCTGCAAATCAGTTAAGTTTGAATGGGGACCAAAACGGGAAGAAGCTTTTAAGATTCTTAAGCAAAGGTTAACCAACACACCAATACTTGCATTACCAGAAGGAATTAAGACTTTATAGTATATTGTGATGCGTCCAAGTTAGGATATGGATGTGTGTTGATGCAACGTCAATAGGTTATAGCTTATGCCTCTAGACAACTTAAGAAACATAAAGAGAATTACACAACCCATGATCTAGAGTTAGGAGCCATAGCTTTTGCCCTTATGATTTAAAGACACTATTTATATGTAAATAAATTTGTTATCTTCACAGATCATAAGAGTTTAAGGTATATTTTTGGGCAAAAACAATTAAGTAAGAGACAGAGACGCTGCATGGAAGTTCTTAGTGATTATGATTGTAATATCCAGTATCATGCTGGAAGAGCTAATGTAGTAGCTGATGCTTTAAGTCGAAAATATCATGAAAAACCAAAACGAATACGTTCTCTAAGGTTAAATCTACAGGTAGATTTAAATGAGCTAATTAGAGAAGCACATGAAACAGCAATCAAGGACGATGCTGAAAGTTTAAAAGGAATGATTAAGGGATTAGAAAAAGAGACAGATGGAATTTGGAGATTCCATAAGAAAAAGGATATGGATACCTAAACAAGGAAACATACGCCACCAAATTCTAGAAGAAGCTCATAAGTCTAAGTATACGATAAATCCCGAAAGTGATAAGATGTATCAAGATCTAAGAAAGAATTTCTGGTGGATAGGAATGAAAAAGGATATAGTAAACTACGTTGCTAAATGTCTAACATGTTCACAGGTTAAAGCTGAGCATCAGAAACCCTCAGGATTATTGCAACAATTAGAGACGCCAATATGGAAATGGGAATTGATAACAGTGGACTTTGTTAAAAAATTACCCAAGACAAGAAAAGGCAATGATACAATCTAGGTGATTGTAGACATATTAACCAAATCTACTCATTTCTTACCAATAAAGGAAACTTTCAGTATGGAACAATTAGCCAAGTTATATGTAAATGAAATAGTTTCATTACATGGATTTCCTTTATCTATTGTATCTGATAGAGATAGCCGTTTTACTTCTTATTTTTGGACATATTTTCGAAAAAGTGATGGGAACCAGGTTAAATATAAGCACAGCTTATGAGCCTCAAACGGACGGACAAAGTGAAAGGATAATTCAGACAATGGAAAATATGGTTAGAGCTTGTGTAATTGATTTCAGAGGAAATTGGGACGATCATTTACCATTAATAGAATTCTCCTACAATAACAGCTATGATACTAGTATTAATGCTGCACCATTTGAAGCACTTTATGGACGAAAGTGCCGAACTCCAGTCTGTTGGGCAGAAATTGGAGAAAAGCAATTATTTGGACTAGAGATAGTGCAAGAAAAAACGGACAAGATAATTCACATCAAGGAAAGACTAAAAGTAGCACGAGATCGTCAAAAGAGTTATGCAGATAACAGACGAAAACCTTTAGAATTTCAAGTAGGAGATAAGGTATTGTTAAAAGTTTCTCCATGGAAAGGAATAGTCAGATTCATTAAAAGAGGAAAGCTAAGCCCCAGGTATGTTGGACCTTTTGAGATTATTAAAAGAATAGGACCCGTAGCCTATCAGCTACAACTGCCAGAGGAAATGGCAGGAATACATGATGTGTTTCATGTATGTAACCTCAAAAAGTGCTTAGCAGACGAATCATTAGTGATACCTCTTAAGGACATAGAGGTAAATGAGAAACTTAAGTTTGTAGAGAAACCTATTCAGATTGAAGATAGAAAGATCAAGAATCTCAAACACAAGAGACTAGTTCTGGTCAAAGTGAAATGGGTTTCCAAGAGAGGACCAGAATACACTTGGGAACTCGAATCAGAGATGCAGAAGAAATAGTACCACACCTATTCTAGTAGACCTCGAGGACGAGATCTAAAACAAGGTGGGGAGGATATAACAAACCTCCTAGAACCCTTAAACGTGACCCTAAACGTTCCTTATATACCCCGTATACTAGAAACGAGCCGAAAAACCTTAATATTTATAAAAATCAAGAAAAACAAAATCTGGGAGTCGCTCGTGGGGCGCGACCCCCTTAGCCGCATCTGTCGTAGGCCGCGACTGGATTGGATTACCGGTCAAGGCATTTCACCACGTGTCCGATGACTCAGCAGACCTATACCTAGACTCGACTAAGATATAATCGACACGCGTCATCTCGTGGGCGCGAAGGCCAGCCTCGTAGTTTTCATGGGCCGCGACTCACTGTCCGTCAGGCCTATAAATAGGGGCTCAGAGCTCATTTGTTCAATGTTCAAATTCTGAAATTCTCTCTCAATCTCTAATAGTCTAAATACTCGGGATATAATACCCCTATAAAGCAAAGCTCTTGCTCGTTGTAAGTATTATAACCCTGCCTGTTACCCTACACGATCGATCTAGGGCTCCGTAACGCATGTCAAGGCTCTGCCTGACTCAGTCATTGGAGTTCTGTCTCGTGTTACACCCGATTGAACTAGGACTTCGTAATGCATGTCAAGGCTCTGCGTGACTCAGTCATTGGAGTTCTGTCTCGAGTTGTACGGTTAATGTGATTTGGGTTATTTTACTAACACTTGTGCATTGTTTAATTTAATAGATAATAACCAGGAGATTCACCAGGAAGCTTTAGTTTTACCTAAGTAAACAATGTGAGTACATCTGCTTTTTGCCACCTTTTTGTAAATTACTTCATGAGTCAAAATGTTTTACCCAAACCTCAAATGCTTGAAATAAACACTTAACAGTAATTGAGTATTCGTGATTCTACAATTACTGCCAGTATGTTGGGGTTTTGTATACAAAATGTGAAAGACGTTACCATTGGATAAAAAGTTAGCCAATGAGTAATATGACCCACAAGTCAGGTGTTGACAGTACTGGATGAGTAATTGAGTAGATATAAACAAATGTAATTGCGGATACCCTTAATACTGTGAAGTTGTAAAACTGTTTTGATTAATCTTGGATGCACTCGCCAGTATTTCTTGCTGATAAAACCTTTTTAAACGAGTTTCAGGTAACAAAATGTGAAAGCTAATAGAAGCCAGCTGAAGAGCACTGAAGGCTTGGAAAAGTGGCTATAAATGTTACCTAATTAAAAAGGAGTTTTGTTTTCAATAAACTAGGGTTTATCCCTATAAATATATTGTAATGGAAACTTGGGTTTTATCCCATTTATTATTATAAAAGTTTGGTGTTTAACTCTGATAAAAATATTTCCTAACTACGGTCCTGATGTATTCCGCTGCCAAATTGATAAACACCGATACCATCTGACTGGCTCGCGACACCCGCTCCCGGGCAGGGGTCGGGGGCTGCGACATACGCGGCCCGTGAGAGGTGTAGGCTAGACTCTAGCCTTGGTGAATCAACGTCCTAGATCTCACACGCACCTAGACACGTGGTGGGCTGGGGTGTCGCCTGGTGTCACTCGGTCGTGCCCCGCGATAAACCTGGGGGACTGGGTCGCTCCCCGTGAGCGACGGGTATTATTTGTTTTATTTGATTTTTAATAATATTAATATTATTCGGGTCTGTTTCTCACATACGGGGGGTGTATTTAGAAGCGTTTAGGGTGTTTTAGGAGGGTTGTTTTAAAATTGTTATGTGATTATGATTACATGTGCTTTGTTAAATCCATTTCACATTTAACAGTTGAATTATTTAAATATTGACTCGTGTTGTTATTATTGCTTCAATAATAGAAACGTCAATATGCCACCAAAAGCGAGACCGAGTTCCTCTACCTATTGAATAGGATTTTCTATCACTCTCGAGGAGTTAGCATGGATGGTTGCTCAGTTTGTTATCAATGCTTTGGAACAGCATGGAGTTAGTCGAATTGCAGACCGTTGATGTCATACCCTGACTTTTGCGGAAGCGTATGCGTGTGACTTAATCGGTTCTCATTGCATTCGATTATAATAAACAACTATATGATCAAAATGATGTTCATCCATTCAAAGGTTTGAAATATTACAAAACAAGTCGTTTAAGTTTCAACCAAAACCCTCAAGTTATGATACAAACAAAAGTGGATGACATCTAAACTTGAAATTTACGTCTTGAAAATAACACCAGCGACCAAGATCCAACTTGTTTCCTGAAATACATGTATGTTTTGGAAAATCGTCAACATAATGTTGGTGTGAGTTCATGCAGTTTTTGTATAAACATTTAAGCATTCGTTGTAGAAAACATGGTATGTAATTGTAATGAAATATGTACTTCTGTAAATGTAAGGAAATCGAGATCGCTAATGGTTTGCAAGGCCATTAACATGTGACACGACATAGGAAGCATCCAAACCATAGGCATTTTTGTTGTCGATTCCACGACTTTCGATTCACGACTAGAGACATAAAAGCACTGCTTGGTAAAAGAGTGGCCAAGAGTGTGGTTGCCTGAAACCCATTAGATCTAACCTTTTGTTCTGCGGTCTTGGTATGTAACTGATTAATGGTGCTTATGACACGCTGTTCGTGACATGATCTATAGTATCATTCCTTAGTTTTTGTATTTAACATACCATAGCACACGTATTTTCCCCAAGTTTAGAAAACAAGTAAAAATTTAAAAGTGGGGACACGAACTCACAACTTTGCGTATCCTGCGCCGTAAACTTCACTGGTTGGTTTCGTAGCGTCGTGACCTATACGCGTTGTTTGACCGTGTTTCGACCCTAAATAGTCAGTTGAGAACGTTCATCTTCACGTACGAAGGCGGAATCAACGTAAATGAAGTTACAACAGCTATTCCTTTCAATTCCTTCTTTATTAAAGCTTTCTGATTACAATTTGACAGAGTTTCAACACCAAAAGCTCTTAACATTTTCGCTCCAACATACACGAATAACTAATATGGTTTCGCTCATACCTGCTATATATAGTCCCAGTGCTTTCGCTTATACGACATGCCGTATAAGCGAACTATCACCTAAACCACATAAGCGAAACCATCTTGACACAAAAGCGGAACCTTTACACTACATGTTCACAAAAGCGAAACTATTACATAAAACATAATATTGACTTTTAAACTCCTATGTTGACTTATCTTGACCTAAGACGTAATGCAGACGTAGTCAACAGACATTCCATGCATCAACAGACTCCCCCTTAGATGTTGACGTAGTCTTCAGCTCCCGAGTCTTCAGTCTTGGTCTTATCTCCAACTCTCTGTCTTCACAACATAAGCACTCTATCTTCACAGGCTTCAGGATCGTTACCTGACTCTAACTTCCATCTTCCCTTTGACTGTTGATTCAGACTCCCCCTTTCACAGACTCCCCCACTCGATATGCTAGAATCTGAGATATCTGGTTCAAGCTTTGACAATTAGCTTCCGTTGGGAATAATGAAGTCCAAAAACCTGTTACTCAACCAATAACATTACAAACTATATCTTTAACAATAAATCACAAACTCAATCGGCTTTAGAAATCCACTCAAGTACTCAGGTCTAAGTTAATGACCCTGATTACTCAATTAATCTACCAAGTTCAACTTAATGACCTTGGTTGATCATTTGACAAATCAAACTGATTTTGTAAAAACATTTTCACATTTTCTAAAAACAATGTAACAAGCATCAACTTAATGAACTTGTTTTATCTTTTGAAAACATCTTAATCTCTGACAAAGTAAGCTCTCCTCATTCTTCAGCTCAGAACTATCCTGCATCTGCTTCAATCTTCGAGAATCCCACGATTAACTCTCCACTTTGGTTTGTCAAAAAAAAAAAAAAAAAAAACAGAAATGAAAAATCTTTTTGGATTTTATAATGTGATCTAAACTAAGAAATGAAATACAGAAAACTTAAATTGCAGAAATGTAAACAAAATAAACTATACACAGACTTATTTTTGGTGAGCGTGTTAGGGAATCATATCAGCTTTTCAGACAAATTACAAGTATCGTTAAGCTTCATTTCATATTCAGATTTAAACAATTCACCTCGATTTTCGATATACTGACCCATCTTAAGTTCTCACACAATTTTCAATTTACTCAGGATACGATTTAGATGTTTTATGAACTTAGCTCATTCATGTGTCCCACCTCTTGAATATACTCCCGTATCCAGAATCCCAATATTCAGTCTTACAGGTGAGTATACTACAATGATATCTGTACATAAATTAGGTATGCGAGGGCCGAGGGATCTCAGGTCGATACTTCCGTATGCGCAGAGAGATATCAGCTTCGACTTTTCAGTATTTCCCCTTTAGAGGATCTTTTAGTTACAACAACAGCGACTATAAATTTTATTGTTTCATCTGCATGCTGAGGGTTTATGTTATGTTTCAAGCATTTGGTAAAAGTATTATCCAAGGAATAGGTCAGAACTTCCATTCAGCAGAAGTCCCGGAATAATACCCCAGACATCATTGAGTATAAAAACCTAGTATATCAGAATACGAGACCTTTCAAACGAGATTTCAGGGGTTACCTATATATCCAAGTAGTGTTCCCCACGAATTTCACAAGTTTGAAATTTTAGGTTTATATCCCGAATAAATCTACTAAATGTGCGAAAACCTATTGACACATCATTAGTGAGACTGTTTAACTCATCTAATCTTTACAATTCTTTAGCATACTATAATTGTCTAGCCGATGTACTATCATTTTCCCTATATACACAAGCTCTTTTTCAATTTTATCATGTTTTTATATTTTTGCATTTTTTACTGTTTTTGTATTTTTTTGAAAATATAATATATCTATTTACAACTATCTACTCCCCCTAAATACCAAAACAAGTAAAAAATCGACAAACCATTGCAGATTGTTTCTCGTATTCATCCGCAACAGTACTCTCATCAACGCTCACAATCCCATCCGACACCGAAAGAAGCTTCATACCATTCAGTTTTAACAAATATTGATACCGATTTTTATCAAAAGCTTTGGTATGTAAATCAGCTTTCTGTTCGTCAGTGTGGATTTTCTCAATTCGTATCAACTTTTTCTCGAAACAATCGCGAATAAAGTGATGACGAAGTTCTATGTGTTTAGTTTTAGCGTGATGTACTGGATTCTTTGTGATATTTATAGCGGCCTCATTATCAACAAAAAGAGGTGTGTTAAGAAACTGCAAACCATAGTCGCGCATCTGTTGCTGTATCCACATGATCTGAGAGCAGCAACTGCTTGCAGATACGTACTCCGCTTCACATGTAGATAACGCCACAGACGTTTGTTTCTTACACTGCCAGGTAACCAATCTAGGTCCAAAGAACTGGCATCCTGCAGTTGTTGATTTAGCATTGACTTTGCAGCATCCGAAATCCGAATCGGAATACCCTTCGAGCATAAAATCGCCTTTCCTAGGATACCACAACCCTAATGAAGGAGTTCCTTTCAGGTAGCGTAATATCCTCTTCACAATAATCATTTGCGAAGCTCTCGGGTTAGATTGATATCTTGCTGCGAGGCACGTTGGGTACATGATATCAGGACGTAAAGCTGTTAAGTACATCAATGAACCTATCATGGATCGGTAGAACGTTTCATCAGCCCTGTCTCCCGTGAGATCTGGGTGAATCCCATGATTTGTTGCAAGTGGGGTAGCAGCTGGAGTAGAACTTGACATCCCAAATTTATCTAGAATATCACGAACGTACTTCGTCTGGTGAATGAAAATTCCCTCAGGAAGTTGTTCAACTTGAAGACCCAAAAAGAATTTCATCTCCCCCATTGATGACATTTCGAACTTTTGCTTCATCACTGATTCAAAGTCTTTGCACAGACTTTCATTCGTCGACCCAAAAATTATATCGTCCACATAAATCTGTACTATCAGAAGATGACCATCAACGACTTTAGTGAAGAGAGTGGCATCCACTTTTCCATGAATAAACTTGTTGGCTAGTAGGTGTTAAGACAAAGTCTCGTACATCACTTTGTCCAGTAAGTAGACCTTGTTTTTGTGGATCGGATCGGTGAAGCCCGGCGGCTGACCGACATAAACCTCCTCTTTGACCTTCCCATAAAGAAACGCCGATTTTACATCCAACTGATATACTTTGAAGTTCTTCCAAGACGCAAATGCTAGGAAAATTCTGATTGCCTCTAGTCGTGCCACATGAGCATAGACTTCTGTAAAATCAATCCCTTCCTGTTGACTAAAGCCCTGAACAACTAGTCGAGCTTTGTTCCTTACAACAAGTCCTCTGTCGTCTCTCTTACACTTGAATACCCATTTTGCATTGATTTTTCTATGACCATCTGGCAAATCCACTAATTTCCACACTCCCAACTTTTCAAACTGACTTAACTCTTCTTGCATTGCAATGACCCAAGAGTCTTCAGTAAGCGCCTCTTTATATGTTCTTGGTTCGATCTGCGAAATGAAACAACTTAATGAAAATTCAGTTTGTAAAGGTGCTACTGTAGAATAAAAACATGTTAAGCCCTAGTCTATTTGACGTCTCGTGCGAACGCCTGAATGCAATTCTCCTATAATCAACTCCTCTGGATGATATGAAAGAGTTTGCGGCATCACTTCGCTTGGAACATCTACATTTCCCTCCAGATTAGTAACATTCTGATCTGCATCTTGTTCACCAACTTGGTTTGTTTGACTTGATATCTGGATCTGCTCCCCCTCAGAATCTGAATCACCATGATCAAATACTGGCATGTTGTCAGCTTCTTGATTATCATTCACATCCAACTGATTACCAGGAGCAACTTCATCATTATGTTCACCAGCATTGCTAGGACCTGCTTCATCATCATTTAAAGTTTCCCGAGGTCTTCTAGAATACTCCGCTGGGAACCTTTGTTGCGACTCATATTCACGCAAAATATCCAGCTCATCAAAGAAATCTTCAACTTCCTCTGATTCTTCTCTCATGTCAAACGAATCCCACATTTTGTCGTAATGATAACGCCATGAATCTCCAGGATTCTGCGGCGGCATAGTATAACCTTGACATTCAACATTTCCAGCTTCAATAATCCGCTTTTCACTTGGAACGAAGACACGTCGCATTGGATTTGCATAGCCAACAAATATTCCCTCAATGCACTTCGGGCCAAACTTTCCATGAGGCTCTATAACTGTACATGGTGACCCGAACGGTTCTAGATACTTCAAATTCGGTTTGCGGTTATTGATTAGCTCAAAGCATGTTTTGTTGAACTTCTTGACAGTAAGAACTCTGTTGAGCGTATAGCATGCGGCGGAAACAGCTTCAGCCCAAAAATTAATCGGTAACTTTGAATCCGCAAGCATAGTTCTAGCCGTCTCGATTAGCGTCCGGTTTTTACGTTCTGCGACTCCATTCTGTTGCGGAGTGTACGGAGCACTAAACTCATGCAGTATACCTCTTTCATCACAAAATTCTTCCATCTTACTGTTTTTGAATTCAGTACCATTATCACTTCTAATTCTACTGATAGGCCTTTGGTACAGTTCTCAATCCTTTTAAACAACGCCATTAAACTGTCAAATGTTTCGTTATTCGTTTTCAAGAAAGAAACCCACGAAAATCTGGAATAATCATCAGTTACGACCAAACAGTAGTAATCTCCTGTAATACTCTTGACATTCACCGGGCCAAACAAATTCATGTGAAGTCTTTCCAGAGGTCTCAAAACTGAATTGACTTGCTTTGTAGGGTGTGACTTTTTCTTCTGTTTGCCTTTGACACAACTAATGCACTCCCCTTCCAGATGAAAACCTTTGACATGAACTCCTGTAACCAAATCGTTATGCACCAAATGATTCATTTTTCTAAGATGTATATGCCCCATCTTCCGGTGCCACAATCTCGATTCTTTCTCAGTTGCTCTGGACACGAAACAATGAGCCTGACCCGTGGTTGTAGTAGCTACGCTCATGTCCAACACGTACAGATCATTGACTCTTGATGCCCTCATGATGATCCATTCCTCAGGTATCACAAAACCCGGTTTCAAGATCAAACATTCTTTGTCACTGAAGTGAGTAGTATACATCCTGTCGCAGATCTGGGAGATACTCAACAAATTATTCTCCAGCTCAGCAATGTAGTTAACTCTCTCAAACGTTATGATCCCATTGGATAATGTTCCTTCACCTATAATCCTTCCTCCTTGATTACCAGCAAATCTTACGTGACCACCGTTGATATTTCTTACATCATATAGCAACGCAGTCTTCCCTGTCATATGTCTTGAAGCTCCACTATCCATAATCCATCTGGATACAAGTTTTGGGAGATCCTACACATAACCCATTATGACTTAAACAACTTCAAGAAAGATGCCGAATCATGCTTCGCGATCTAGGAAGCTCCGGCAATTCAAACTGCTTAGTCAAACATGGTGTCCACCCAGGCCTCATCAGCCTTAGGTGTAACCTTGACTGTTTTAACTCTCGCAACTTGAATTTTAAAGTTTTCAGCCTTCAGAGGTGGAAAATTCGCATCATCATCAACTTGAATTGATTCCTCAGAAGGTGAAACCTTTTTCTCAGTTTTTTGTTTCCAAACTTGTTGAGATAATGCAACCCGTTTGTAAAATTTTTCATTTTTAGTTACCGACTTCTTTACGGGTTCATTTTTCACTTTGATGTTATCATTTTTCACACTCTTCTTCTCAACAACGATTTGTGCTTTACCCTTCACATCAACTTTCTTTTGTTGAGTCTTCACAGTTTCAGTCTTAGGCTTCACATTGGTACACTTTCTTGCAATGTGACCAACTTGATTACATCTAAAGCATGTTCGAGTATCAGCCACTTGGCTTGTGCCTTCAGACTGAGACTGAGAAGCTCTTTTCTCAAAGAACTCTTTGTTTGATTTGAAAAAATTTCTTTCTCTTCATCAGCAAGTGAACTTGAACTGTTCACAAACTTTTTCTTCTCAACAAACCTCTTGTTTGGAAGAACTTGAACTGTTCACAAACTTTTTCTTCTCAACAAACCTCTTGTTTGGAACATTTCTTTTCTTATAAGACTTACCCCCCTGATAACCACCCGACCAATTGTTTTGGTTATTATTATAAACACGCGGTGGACTAACAGATTTCTTGTTGTAAGTTTTATCTTGCTTTGTTTTACCCATATTGTTCACTTCTGATAACTCAACTTCGACCAACTTGAAAACATTTGTTAATTTGTTCATGTTAACATTCTCAATCGGAAACTCTGAATCCGAAAACAACTTATCTGAACCCAACATCTTGTACATGACAAGATTTGATTCTTCATTTAAGTTGTTCTTGGACTTTTGTTTCGGAATGTATTTGTCCAAGAAACACCCATCTTCCTCAGTAGTGTCACTCTCTGTTTTTAGCACATTTTCAACAACACCTTTTACAATATCATTTTGGACACTATCGTCATTGAAAGATGTGAACGTGACATCAATGTTCTCCGGAAGTTTTACTTCACTTTCTTCTCCAATTTCAACCAACCCTGATTGCTTTTTCGTGTAATTATCCAAAATCGGCGGTGGAACTCTGTGAAAACCCACCCCGGTTCCATCATAATACACGTCTTCGCCAGCTTTGTTTTTGCCTATGGGTTTTGGAACAATATGTTGCAAAACAAAGCTTGCGGAGCTATAGCTGTTAAGCTTCAACTGGATTCGCTCGTTTTCAATTTCAGCCTCTTGAACTTTAAGTTTCAAATTAGCGATTTCATCCAGTTGTTTGTTGATTGATTCTTCTTTTACCCTAAGCACAGCTTTTAAATGAACATTTTCTTTATAAGTTTTACCATTACGATCATCATTATCTTTCATTGTGCTTTTCAGTTTTTCAAACTTTTCAGAAATCTGACGGTTTTCAAGATTTAACTTTTTATTTTCATT
Source organism: Helianthus annuus (assembly GCF_002127325.2). Classification (NCBI taxonomy): domain Eukaryota; kingdom Viridiplantae; phylum Streptophyta; class Magnoliopsida; order Asterales; family Asteraceae; genus Helianthus; species Helianthus annuus. The sequence continues at coordinate 67,304,100 of NC_035442.2, forward strand.
TTTAACCTTTTCATGATCAATTTTATCTTTCTCAATTTGACTAGTTAATTCTCTTATCCATTCAGTTGAAGCTTTAACTGTTTTGCCACGATTTAGAATTTGATCCTCAATGTTTCTGACCTTTGCTGTCAGATCTTCAACTTTCTTACCGTTGAGATACGTGACTGTGTTACAAAATTTGCACTCTTTGTTGCAATTTTTGCAATCAACATTTCCTTCGATCTTTTTACCTGACGCATTCGTTGACAAGTTTGAGCTGACCTGGCTTTTTGACTCAGACACGGAGTTAGAGTCTACCTCAAGTGCCTTAGCAGCCAGCACTTTGTCAGCCATTTTTCCCAGGTTCTCTGCAGTCAACTCCTGCGTTGTATCAATAACTCCAGTATCAATCTTCTTTGATTTCTCGATCTCTTCTTTTTCTTTCTTCTCTTTCTCTTCTTTCTCTTTCTCATCTCCAGTTCCCCACCATTTATTCTGCCAATACTCATCCTCTTCTTTTAACTCCTTGATTATGGCTTCCAGATAAAGAGTTTTGTCATCGATCGCAATATTTCCATACTCATCAAGATAACACTCCCTGTCCGGATCCCATCTTCTCGCTCTCTTCGCTTCCAGATAGATACCAGAAAGTCTAATTATTCTATTTTCAGCAATCATTTTTCTGTATCTATACTTCTGCTCTTCAGTACGGTTGTCTTTCCACGGAATAGGTTCATTTTTCGCCATGAACGCGTAACCAACCGCATCTTCCTCTGGTAGAACTTCTTTGCTCGAATCATACCCCTCATCATCGTAGATCACCGCAAGAGCCCTAGATTTCTCTCTGTTATCTTCAGCCTGCTTCAATCTAGGCGGCTCAGATTTATTCTGGTGATAAATCGCCTTCTTGTAGTAATCATCTCTGAAAGGGTTCTCCGATTCATCAGCATAAGCGTTTCTGCATTCTCGCTTGAAGTGACCCTTCTGCTTACACTTGAAGCAAGTCACCTTCGATTTACCGAACCCCAGCTTAGTAGATGGACCACCAATTATCTTCCTGCCGGTAATTTCCATAAAACGTTGTGCTCGGCGAACAGCACTGGCCATAGCCCAACGAATATCTATTAGCTCCATTTCTTCAGGATCTATCTGATCATAATCTTCCTTCGTCAGATTTGTATTGCCGATCTTCCCAGCTACTAATCCTTCATATGATTCCAACACTGATGCTAGAAAGACCATCTGCTGTTTGGCCGACTCCTCGTCAAAATTCTGAGCATTCTTTAAATCTATTGCGATGTTGCATTGAAACTTAGCATCAGAATGACTTGCAGATGATGTGGATCCATTGTGATAACCACTGTGATTTCCACTGCTTTGACTACTTTGACTCTCTTTGCTTGCTGTCGTCACATTCTCAGCAGAAAACGCAGTTTTGGGAGAAGTTGCTTTTGGTATCATACTCTTCGGATAATACAAATCCAAATTTTGTTGATAAGATGAATGATTGACTTTATATGTCTTCTTCAGTTCCAACTCGTGACTTTCAAGTCTCTCAATCACCACATCCACAGTCAACTTTTTAGGCTCGATAGTGTTCTTCAGCATCATCGCATAATATCTCCAATCCATCTCGTCTGGCAATGAATCGAACAATTTGTCTACTAGATCCTCCTCAGAAAATCTGATATCATGTCGTGCTAACTCCAACTTCAGATGACCAAACCTTTCTATCATTTTACAAACTGACTCGTTCTTTAGACATCCAAAAAGATCAAACTCTTTCTTAAGAAGTTTCTTTTTACTTTTTACAATTTCAGCACTTCCTAGACATTTTTTCTCTAGCTTATTCCAGAGATCTTTTGCATTTGAATAATTTATCAATGAGATTATGTCTTCCCGGACAGACTGGAACAATAATGCTACACATTTTTGTTCGGCTATAAACGATTCAATCTCATCAGCAGATGTTAACGTTTGACCATTTTTGTTTCCATTTACATAACCGTTTTTCAGACTTTTCCAGCTGGCATATGCAAATGCCATCAGCCAATCTTCAAACTTTCTTGACCACCGACTGTAATCTTCGATAGCCGTTAGCTTTGGGGGTTTATTGAATGTTCCGAAGGCACTTTCCGATTCCCAAGCTTCTGTTAGCTTTTTTCTTCGCATTTGGCGGATTCTCATTTGCATTGCTTGAAGACGTATCATCATTTCCGGAATTTCCAGTAAACGCATACATATCGCTGAACGGATTCAAGAATATATCATCCATCTTGAGTGTACCTGCAAAATCAGCCAACACTTAGAAAAATTTTCGAGATTTTGAACAATAGTGACAAAAGAGCGAAACTATCAACTATTGTGACAGATAAGCGAAACCAGTAGTGTCCAAATAAGCGAAACTATATATATGTCCGGATGAGCGAAACTATATAAGTCCGGATGAGCGAAACTTGAAAGTGTCCGTTCGAGCGAAACCTCAATGTTCGTTCGAGCGGAACTATCAGATTGTCCCTACGAGCGGAACTATCAGATTGTCCCTACGAGCGGAACTATTACGTTAATTCGAGCGAAAGTGCCGTAAAAGCGAAACTATGTGTGTATTTCGAGCGGAACCTTCGAATGACCGAATAAGCGAAACCAAGTTTTTACCCAATTTTAACCATTTTTAAGCCTAGTTTTAACCTGAAACTTTCTAGGGTTTGTTAATTGTATGTTTCGCACGAAATACTTAAAAATCAGGCCATTTCAACCGTAGGAACCAGTTTAAATCGAAAAAGTATGAGAGAAAGTGAGTAGAAATCAGAGAATTCAGTAGAATCAAGCTGTAGTAGTATGAACTCCTCATCCTGTGCTCTGATACCACTTGTTGGACCGTGTTCCGACCCTAAATAGTCAGTTCAGAACGTTCATCTTCACGTACGAAGGCGGAATCAACGTAAATGAAGTTACAACAGCTATTCCTTTCAATTCCTTCTTTATTAAAGCTTTCTGATTACAATTTGACAGAGTTTCAACACCAAAAGCTCTCAACAGTTTCGCTCCGACATACACGAATAACTAATATGGTTTCGCTCATACCTGCTATATATAGTCCCAGTGCTTTCGCTTATACGACATGCCGTATAAGCGAAACTATCACCTAAACCACATAAGCGAAACCATCTTGACACAAAAGCAGAACCTTTACACTACATGTTCACAAAAGCGAAACTATTACATAAAACATAATATTGACTTTTAAACTCCTATGTTGACTTATCTTGACCTAAGACGTAATGCAGACGTAGTCAACAGACATTCCATGCATCAGCACGCGTTCTATTAATGTTAATCACTAGACTTGTATCACACAAGTACAAGTCACCATCTTTTGTTTATGTATATGTTCTTTGTATGTTCAATCTTTGTGAGGGTCGTGCCCTTGTTTGTCGGGTCTCGCCCGTTTGTCATGCCTTTGCACTTTATGTATGTAATGTATTTTTGTAAATACATATTTTACTTCTCAGATATATATTCATTCATGTAGTCCCTTTTCAAGGTAATAGATGTTAAAAATAATTTATATTTTTAATTTTTCACGTATGTTACTTATATTATTTTCCCAAAAATAAATATAAGTATTTCGTAAAATAATATCCTCAATATTATTTTGGTACAAGTATTCTTAGGAAAGTATACTTATATTTTATGTAAATACTTGTGTATTTTGTATTTTTCACCAAAAATCAATACTTTGATTTCTATTACTTTCCGGAATTAGATTTCTTAAAAATAATATATTTTTAAGACTCGTAAGATATATATATTTTGTCATGCTATAAAATATATATAATCATTCTCGTTATTCACCCGATTTTTGTATACTTGTATACTTATGTATTCTCATGTAGTTGTACGTGTATTTTTGTATTCATACTCCTTGGGAGTATTTAGTGTATTTTCAAGTCCTTAATACACTATTACATATAATACACACAATATACACTTAGCACAAAATTTGGTGATCACTAAGTATATATATTTTCCCCAAAAATATACATTCTTAATATTGATTTTAACTTGAAGAAATCACCATTTCTTGACTTGAAATTTACACAAAAAATTAGGGAAACCTTGGTAATATTTTTAGGTGAGTTTTTAGGGAATAAGTTTCACCAAAACTTATATTTTTCTAAGTGTCAAAATTTTATAAAAATTTTGACATAGTTTCCCCTAAAAATGGAGGTTTCCCATGTTTTCAAAACATGTGTTTATTTTCTTTTCAACTTCAAAACAATTTTCCAACAATAATCATCAACAACGAACACTAATTCTTTCATACGAAACATCATGGTGAACTTGATTCTTGTTAAAAATGTGTAGTCTTTTAGATCTACACTTAACATGTTATGATCTTTTCAAAAATAAGTGTTCTTGAATAATTTAAACAAACTTATGTGAAACTTTATTTTATTAACCAACTCATCCATGAGTTTAATGGTCTTTAAAGTTTGTAAATCATGTTCTAAAAGCACTTTTATGTTTATTAGAAGGATCATTATTTTTAACATCATGTTTAACCATGGATCTTTCAAGATCCATGCTTAATATTTTTAGATCTTTCATAAACAAGCTTTGTGTTAAACTTTTAACAAACTTTTCATAGATATTAGTTTCAAAAAATAGTTTAACACACACTTTATTACTTCAAGATTACAAGTTTATGTGTAAAAATTCCTATTTCAAGTTCACATTATGCTTCACATGTTCATCTTCAAGTCTAACCATGGATCCTTCAAGATCCATGCTTAAACTTATTAGATCTAAGCTTTAACATACTTGATCTAATCATAAACACAAGACACCACATCAACAAATTCATTACATACACAAAAATTTCATGTAATCACTTATTTTCTCCATGAATATGTTACATCTTCTTATTTTTAGCGTTAAAAGTTAAGTTGTTTAGATGGTGAATCTTGTACATAACATAAACATGAATTAAATTAGTGATCAAGAGGCTTACTACTAGCTCTAATGGCTAGGGAAGTGGCACAAAAATGGAGATGATGATCAAGGAAGAAAGTGAGTGGTTAAAAGCTCCACAAGGTGGTCCTTCAAGTTCTAGCACCATACACCTTCCTAAATGGCCTCCTACACCTCTAGATCACCTTGGATTGAATAGTTGGAGCTTGAAAATGGATGTGCGTGTGTGTGTGTGTTGGCCGTGAGTTAGAGAGCACCAAGGGGTGAAGAAGATGAAATGCATGTGTTGGTGATTAAATTAGGATTTATAAGATTTCTATATCTTCTTTATGGCATATTACTAGAATATTCCTTACACAATATCTAATAAAATCAAATAAAATCAAATAAAATCTCCATATGGGACCCATAGGGGCCGGATTTGGTGAAGGGGAGGGGGTAAAATGTAAAATTTTGGAAGTTGAAGGTTTTAAGTGCAAATGATAAGGCTTAAATAAGTTTTAGGTGTTTTTATGACTTTTAAGGTGTTCTAGCATCAACACTAGATTAATATCATAAAAATATTACTTTTAGTCAAATTTTGATGTCCCAGTTATTGTCCGGTTGTTCGGTTCGTTACAGTTCGTTAAAGTGCTGAATTACGCAGTTTCATTAGGTATAAAGCACTTTTTGTGGCAGTTTTAATTCCCGACACTTTGTAAGTTGTTTTGGACAATAAAACATAAATTCTGCATGATATTAATGTGCTTAAAAGCTGATTATAGCTGAATTGTTGCTGAATTATGCTGAATTCTGCATTTAGAGTGCATTTCGGGTGCTTTTTAGGGCATAGTTTAGTTTCCGGAAAGTTTATATGTTAACCCTTGTATCCACACTTGGGTTTTATTGTATTTTAGACGTTGGACCTACTCCTTGGCTCCAATTCTATTGTCTGATTGTTTTCTGCAAAACTGCTGACACAGTGTGTCTTACCAATGAGTTTACTAGTCTTTTTGACGCAACGCTAAAGTAATGCATAAAACATTATTTGAAGTATAAAACGTGCATGAATTCACATGTATAGCATGAAATTAGACTATGTTGACATTTAAGCACATAATTGCATATATTTATTAATAATTAGACTGTACGAAAATTACCGGTTTTGTGCCAGTTGTCACAGTTGATAGGGTTGCAAAGGGAAGGAGCACGTTCAGGGAGAAATGCCATCTGAGAGCCTACCAGGTAGAATAATGATTGGAAAATTTTATGAGTTTCCTATGTTATGATATAATCTAAGAGTAATCTTGATTTTCATTAACTTGGTAAACAGTACACGAGTGTATGCATGAAACATTCCAGGGACCTAACCCGAGATCATTAGCCGGTATTGACGTGATGAAGAGACGGTGTCTCATGAGCAGTCATGAAGTTTCAGCAGTATAACTGTTAGGAACATCCGGAGTATTGAGTATAAGGATGGAGATGTTAGAAAGAACGAAACAGAGAATTCAAGGAAGAATTCTTAAGAGAAGCGCGAGAAGAAACACAATTTTGATAAGTCGGTTGTTGTGACAACCGTCAAAAATCCAGGTATCCGTACAATTCATTAATCATGATTAAGTGCTTAATGACTGTGCTGAATTACAATTAATGACTTGAACTGCTTTCTAATTACTGCCTTATGTTTACATGTGCATCACATATTGCATAATGTCATATCATTACTGCATGCAAACATATTGACATAAATGATGCACAAAGCACAGTTATCACAGTTAACAGACAAACCGGGAAAATGTTGACGGAGTTCAGTACATAGCCAGACAGTATTTTGAGACCCAGTATGAGACTAAGTACTACACTAGTATAGAGTGTAGGGAAGTAAGGACCCCAAAACTGCCTTCTAGGTAACAGTTTAAGTGTCGGAAAGTGCCTAAGACCCACATGAAGTGCTGAAATCAGCAAAAATCAGCTTTTTGACACATTAATATTATGCAAAAACATGGTAAAATGGTCCTGAATGCTTTCCTAAGTGTCGGGAATTAAAAGTGTCACAAAAGGATACATAAAGAACACTAAACTGTATAGTTTAGCACTTTAACGAACAAGTATCTAACCAAACAACCAGACACTACCCGAAACACCAAATTTACACTAGAAGCATTGTTTTAATATTATTAAGCTAGTTATGGTCCTCGAACATCATAACGCACTATATAATATCATAATAACTAAAACTTCTAAACATGCACTTGAAATCTAACCAAATTCTCTAACTTACCATCAGCACCCAACTAAACACCCCCCCTTGGAGACGGTTTGGATGGGTGGACCCACCCATGATTTTATTCAACTGTTTAATAGATCTTGTTTAAACCTTTAGAGACATAAAATGGATAAGCACTTGTTGGGAAGATTATGTTATAAACCACAAGACCCTAGCTTACATTTCTCATTCATCACAACACACCCCAACTTTCTCTCCTTCTTCTTCTTGGTCTCGGCCGAGAACCATCACCACCACACCATCACCACCACTTCACTTCCATTCATTCTACATACTCTCAAGGGTGTTAAAGATCATACAAAGGAGGTTGGTGCCATTGGAAGTGGAAGGACCTTCTCTCATTGCTTTTATCCACTCACTTTCTACTCTTGATTCATCTCTAGCCTTGTGCTAGTGGTAAGATCCTTAAACAGTCTATCTTACATCCATTTTGAGTGGTTAAAAGAAGTATCATAATCAAAACTTCAAGAACACTAAAGAACATAAGCATGTAACTTGAACATAAGCTTGATTTATGAAGTAATCTTGATGAAACTAAGTTGTTTATGGTATGAATGCTTGTTGATCATTGATTGTTTGTAAAGATGATGTTGATCATCATAACATCTTGCTAAACCATGATTAAAAACATAGTTTAGCAAGATGAGAAAGTAAGAAGGTTGTAGGATGAAGGATCATCCACACTTGAATCATGGACTTGAAAAGGATACCTTAGTTTCTTGAAAAAATAATAATCGAAGTGAGTTAATAATCATATAGATCTAAGATTTATGAATGTTTTTTCAAAAGAACCAAGCTTAAAATATGAGTTTTAGTGTATCTTAGTTCTTACATAAACAAACACTATTTTTAATGGTTAAACAAGTGTAGAAACACTTGTGTAACAAGATGATTACATAAAGAAGCATTTTTAGAAAATGTGTTTTGAAGTTGTAAACATCCAACTTCTTTAAAAATGAAGTTTTTAAAGAACTAAACTCATTTTGAAGGGTAACTAAACTCACCAAATACATTACCAAGTTACTACAAGTTTTCACAAACTTTCAAGATCATGAAATAGTAGATTATGCATGATTTTGGCAATGTTGGTAAGTATAAGTTGTTTAGAGTTGATTGTAAATTGATTGTGGTGATTTTACAAAAGAAAATGGTATGCTTGAATGCATGGAAACCTACATTTTTAGGGGAAACTATGGCAAATTTTCTAAAAATATAAACACTTAGAAAATATTTATAAGCACACACTTACAAGTGTATTTTCAACAATAGATGGTTTCATAAACTTTGCCATAATTTTTGGTTACAAAAATATAAATGTTGGAGGTTGATTTTTATAAATAAAAGTGGCTAGATATATATTTAGAATATATATATATATATATATATATATAAATATACATTAAAGACACACATGTGTGATTATGTGTATACTTTGTGAAGTAGTAATATTAGCTTAGGACTTAAAATAATATAACACATCAAAACACCAAGAATTATAATCCAAAATGCTACCAAAATCTCAAAGAATAAGTACACAAGTTACACACAAAATATGAGCGAAACTGAACAAGAAATGTAACTTACAAATTATTCCAGAAGATATGTTCACAAATATATTTTGGTAAAAAGTATTTTGGATACAAAGAAATGAAATTATGGCTTTTCCAATTATTACAAAGTTATATCATATTTTTTTTTGACAAAGAGAAAATATATTATTTTTGAACTAAAAATATATTTTCTTGGAATTTTCAGAAGATATATGATTTTTGGGAAAGATATATATTTTCTTGCATACACTTGAGATACATTATTTTGAATATATATATATATATATATTTTCCTTGGAATTATTGGAAAATATATTATTTTGGGAACTACAAATACAAGAATCCAAGTACACATGTATAAGATACCCCCATCCTTGGGAAGAAATACAAGTATAAATACTTGAGAAGTATTAACAATTATTCCAAAACTTAAAAATATAATTTAAGTTAAAATATTAATTATTTTGACAATAATTATATAACTTGGAATAATATCAGAAGCGTAAAAGAAACGTAACTTAGAAACATTAACACTAAGTCAAGGCACGGCCCGTTCGTCTAATAGACATTAATACGTTGTAGGTAGTCATGCTCACCGGAGAAGTACGAGTTACGATTGTTGAAGACGCAAGACTGTGAGTTTCATGTCCCCCTTTTTCTTTTAACTGTTTCCAGTTTTATAACTTCGGGGGTGAAATACATGTTACAACTGTTTACAAACGTTTTATATATGGTATGGTTAGCTAAGGAAAGGTACTACTTGATCATGTGAGTGGTGGGTACAACACTTAAGGCCATTAATCCTCGTTGTAGGACCGAGGGACATGAGTGATAGATCTATTTGGGTGTAGCGTGCCCACACCCATGCGGACCAGGGTGGCCCATGTGGTGACTATGTCTTATTCCCGGAGACAAATCTGCTAGGTTTGAGTTTTCCTACATCACTTCACACATATCAATGGCTTTGCAACCCATTGGTGATCTGTTTTCCTTGTTGCTTTCATACCAGGATTTACATACATACAGACATACATTCAAAGGTTCACTCATACACACAAATAAACACATGAACTCGCTCAACTTTTGTTGATATTTTCAAAATACATGTATTTCAGGGAATTAGTAAGTGGATCTGGCGGGCGTTGGAAGTTTTATGCTGCGTTAGGAATAAAGATGTCATCCATGGTCTGTGGGTTTGGTTAGTGTGTCTTATTCCTGGACGAGACACGTCTTCTAAACCTTGGTTTTATTTAATATCTTTTGATGAGTCCTCAGTGAACTCATAAACAATTTGAATGGTTTGTAACACTTGAGTTTGAAGTCTACGTTTTAAGACAATGTTGTTATGTTTTAAACTTATTTAATGGATGACAAATCTATGGTTTTATCATATAGTTGATGTTATGATTGAATGCAATGATATTAAGAAAGTCACACCATAATCACGCTTCCGCAAAAGTCAGGGTGTGATAGCCTTGTATCAGAGCTTCGATTGTAGCAAACTAGGATTCCTTCTCGAGTTTAGACTACAATCATTAGGGCTCTCATGAAAATGTTTTCACAACATACTTTCATTGCATACAACGCCTAGATCCAGGAAGACAAACATTTTTACAAACAAAAGACATGAAACACATTTCAAAATTTATGTTTATGGTTCAGTCTAAGAGACTGGGTGGTTCAGTTTAAGAAACTGGGTGGTTTAGTCTGAGAGACTAGGAAGTTCAGTCTGAGAGGCTGGGTGGGATAGTCTGGGAAGACTAGGATGGATACGTGCATACATTGTTATAAGTTACATGCTTATTAATGATTGTTGATATATGTGCATATGTTGTGATTGTTTTGTTATAGACACTATGTCTTCGTCTGAGAGTGGACTGTCTGATACTATTGACCCCATGGCTATCGTTTCGGACGACGAGATTGTCCTAGAGCCAGAGATTTTTACCTCCTACACTGAGAGTGACCCGGAGATGATGTGATAGGACGATGACGATTTCCTGCCTTTTGCACTACCCGACTTTGGCGACGATGTACCGCATGCTGATGGTTTACCCGACGAGGATCCCTTTCTTATTCCTATTCCTGACCAGGACCATCTCATCCTCGGATATCCCGATGGGACCATCTCATCCTCTGATACCACTTGTTGGACCGTGTTCCGACCCTAAATAGTCAGTTCAGAACGTTCATCTTCACGTACGAAGGCGGAATCAACGTAAATGAAGTTACAACAGCTATTCCTTTCAATTCCTTCTTTATTAAAGCTTTCTGATTACAATTTGACAGAGTTTCAACACCAAAAGCTCTCAACAGTTTCGCTCCGACATACACGAATAACTAATATGGTTTCGCTCATACCTGCTATATATAGTCCCAGTGCTTTCGCTTATACGACATGCCGTATAAGCGAAACTATCACCTAAACCACATAAGCGAAACCATCTTGACACAAAAGCGGAACCTTTACACTACATGTTCACAAAAGAGAAACTATTACATAAAACATAATATTGACTTTTAAACTCCTATGTTGACTTATCTTGACCTAAGACGTAATGCAGACGTAGTCAACAGACATTCCATGCATCAGCACGCGTTCTATTAATGTTAATCACTAGACTTGTATCACACAAGTACAAGTCACCATCTTTTGTTTATGTATATGTTCTTTGTATGTTCAATCTTTGTGAGGGTCGTGCCCTTGTTTGTCGGGTCTCGCCCGTTTGTCATGCCTTTGCACTTTATGTATGTAATGTATTTTTGTAAATACATATTTTACTTCTCAAATATATATTCATTCATGTAGTCCCTTTTCAAGGTAATAGATGTTAAAAATAATTTATATTTTTAATTTTTCATATATGTTACTTATATTATTTTCCCAAAAATAAATATAAGTATTTCGTAAAATAATATCCTCAATATTATTTTGGTACAAGTATTCTTAGGAAAGTATACTTATATTTTATGTAAATACTTGTGTATTTTGTATTTTTCACCAAAAATCAATACTTTGATTTCTATTACTTTCCGGAATTAGATTTCTTAAAAATAATATATTTTTAAGACTCGTAAGATATATATATTTTGTCATGCTATAAAATATATATAATCATTCTCGTTATTCACCCGATTTTTGTATACTTGTATACTTATGTATTCTCATGTAGTTGTACGTGTATTTTTGTATTCATACTCCTTGGGAGTATTTAGTGTATTTTCAAGTCCTTAATACACTATTACATATAATACACACAATATACACTTAGCACAAAATTTGGTGATCACTAAGTATATATATTTTCCCCAAAAATATACATTCTTAATATTGATTTTAACTTGAAGAAATCACCATTTCTTGACTTGAAATTTACACAAAAAATTAGGGAAACCTTGGTAATATTTTTAGGTGAGTTTTTAGGGAATAAGTTTCACCAAAACTTATATTTTTCTAAGTGTCAAAATTTTATAAAAATTTTGACATAGTTTCCCCTAAAAATAGAGGTTTCCCATGTTTTCAAAACATGTGTTTATTTTCTTTTCAACTTCAAAACAATTTTCCAACAATAATCATCAACAACGAACACTAATTCTTTCATACGAAACATCATGGTGAACTTGATTCTTGTTAAAAATGTGTAGTCTTTTAGATCTACACTTAACATGTTATGATCTTTTCAAAAATAAGTGTTCTTGAATAATTTAAACAAACTTATGTGAAACTTTATTTTATTAACCAACTCATCCATGAGTTTAATGGTCTTTAAAGTTTGTAAATCATGTTCTAAAAGCACTTTTATGTTTATTAGAAGGATCATTATTTTTAACATCATGTTTAACCATGGATCTTTCAAGATCCATGCTTAATATTTTTAGATCTTTCATAAACAAGCTTTGTGTTAAACTTTTAACAAACTTTTCATAGATATTAGTTTCAAAAAATAGTTTAACACACACTTTATTACTTCAAGATTACAAGTTTATGTGTAAAAATTCCTATTTCAAGTTCACATTATGCTTCACATGTTCATCTTCAAGTCTAACCATGGATCCTTCAAGATCCATGCTTAAACTTATTAGATCTAAGCTTGAACATACTTGATCTAATCATAAACACAAGACACCACATCAACAAATTCATTACATACACAAAAATTTCATGTAATCACTTATTTTCTCCATGAATATGTTACATCTTCTTATTTTTAGCGTTAAAAGTTAAGTTGTTTAGATGGTGAATCTTGTACATAACATAAACATGAATTAAATTAGTGATCAAGAGGCTTACTACTAGCTCTAATGGCTAGGGAAGTGGCACAAAAATGGAGATGATGATCAAGGAAGAAAGTGAGTGGTTAAAAGCTCCACAAGGTGGTCCTTCAAGTTCTAGCACCATACACCTTCCTAAATGGCCTCCATACACCTCTAGATCACCTTGGATTGAATAGTTGGAGCTTGAAAATGGATGTGCGTGTGTGTGTGTGTTGGCCGTGAGTTAGAGAGCACCAAGGGGTGAAGAAGATGAAATGAATGTGTTGGTGATTAAATTAGGATTTATAAGATTTCTATATCTTCTTTATGGCATATTACTAGAATATTCCTTACACAATATCTAATAAAATCAAATAAAATCAAATAAAATCTCCATATGGGACCCATAGGGGCCGGATTTGGTGAAGGGGAGGGGGTAAAATGTAAAATTTTGGAAGTTGAAGGTTTTAAGTGCAAATGATAAGGCTTAAATAAGTTTTAGGTGTTTTTATGACTTTTAAGGTGTTCTAGCATCAACACTAGATTAATATCATAAAAATATTACTTTTAGTCAAATTTTGATGTCCCAGTTATTGTCCGGTTGTTCGGTTCGTTACAGTTCGTTAAAGTGCTGAATTACGCAGTTTCATTAGGTATAAAGCACTTTTTGTGGCAGTTTTAATTCCCGACACTTTGTAAGTTGTTTTGGACAATAAAACATAAATTCTGCATGATATTAATGTGCTTAAAAGCTGATTATAGCTGAATTGTTGCTGAATTATGCTGAATTCTGCATTTAGAGTGCATTTCGGGTGCTTTTTAGGGCATAGTTTAGTTTCCGGAAAGTTTATATGTTAACCCTTGTATCCACACTTGGGTTTTATTGTATTTTAGACGTTGGACCTACTCCTTGGCCCCAATTCTATTGTCTGATTGTTTTCTGCAAAACTGCTGACACAGTGTGTCTTACCAATGAGTTTACTAGTCTTTTTGACGCAACGCTAAAGTAATGCATAAAACATTATTTGAAGTATAAAACGTGCATGAATTCACATGTATAGCATGAAATTAGACTATGTTGACATTTAAGCACATAATTGCATATATTTATTAATAATTAGACTGTACGAAAATTACCGGTTTTGTGCCAGTTGTCACAGTTGATAGGGTTGCAAAGGGAAGGAGCACGTTCAGGGAGAAATGCCATCTGAGAGCCTACCAGGTAGAATAATGATTGGAAAATTTTATGAGTTTCCTATGTTATGATATAATCTAAGAGTAATCTTGATTTTCATTAACTTGGTAAACAGTACACGAGTGTATGCATGAAACATTCCAGGGCCCTAACCCGAGATCATTAGCCGGTATTGACGTGATGAAGAGACGGTGTCTCATGAGCAGTCATGAAGTTTCAGCAGTATAACTGTTAGGAACATCCGGAGTATTGAGTATAAGGATGGAGATGTTAGAAAGAACGAAACAGAGAATTCAAGGAAGAATTCTTAAGAGAAGCGCGAGAAGAAACACAATTTTGATAAGTCGGTTGTTGTGACAACCGTCAAAAATCCAGGTATCCGTACAATTCATTAATCATGATTAAGTGCTTAATGACTGTGCTGAATTACAATTAATGACTTGAACTGCTTTCTAATTACTGCCTTATGTTTACATGTGCATCACATATTGCATAATGTCATATCATTACTGCATGCAAACATATTAACATAAATGATGCACAAAGCACAGTTATCACAGTTAACAGACAAACCGGGAAAATGTTGACGGAGTTCAGTACATAGCCAGACAGTATTTTGAGACCCAGTATGAGACTAAGTACTACACTAGTATAGAGTGTAGGGAAGTAAGGACCCCAAAACTGCCTTCTAGGTAACAGTTTAAGTGTCGGAAAGTGCCTAAGACCCACATGAAGTGCTGAAATCAGCAAAAATCAGCTTTTTGACACATTAATATTATGCAAAAACATGGTAAAATGGTCCTGAATGCTTTCCTAAGTGTCGGGAATTAAAAGTGTCACAAAAGGATACATAAAGAACACTAAACTGTATAGTTTAGCACTTTAACGAACAAGTATCTAACCAAACAACCAGACACTACCCGAAACACCAAATTTACACTAGAAGCATTGTTTTAATATTATTAAGCTAGTTATGGTCCTCGAACATCATAACGCACTATATAATATCATAATAACTAAAACTTCTAAACATGCACTTGAAATCTAACCAAATTCTCTAACTTACCATCAGCACCCAACTAAACACCCCCCCTTGGAGACGGTTTGGATGGGTGGACCCACCCATGATTTTATTCAACTGTTTAATAGATCTTGTTTAAACCTTTAGAGACATAAAACACAATGGATAAGCACTTGTTGGGAAGATTATGTTATAAACCACAAGACCCTAGCTTACATTTCTCATTCATCACAACACACCCCAACTTTCTCTCCTTCTTCTTCTTGGTCTCGGCCGAGAACCATCACCACCACACCATCACCACCACTTCACTTCCATTCATTCTACATACTCTCAAGGGTGTTAAAGATCATACAAAGGAGGTTGGTGCCATTGGAAGTGGAAGGACCTTCTCTCATTGCTTTTATCCACTCACTTTCTACTCTTGATTCATCTCTAGCCTTGTGCTAGTGGTAAGATCCTTAAACAGTCTATCTTACATCCATTTTGAGTGGTTAAAAGAAGTATCATAATCAAAACTTCAAGAACACTAAAGAACATAAGCATGTAACTTGAACATAAGCTTGATTTATGAAGTAATCTTGATGAAACTAAGTTGTTTATGGTATGAATGCTTGTTGATCATTGATTGTTTGTAAAGATGATGTTGATCATCATAACATCTTGCTAAACCATGATTAAAAACATAGTTTAGCAAGATGAGAAAGTAAGAAGGTTGTAGGATGAAGGATCATCCACACTTGAATCATGGACTTGAAAAGGATACCTTAGTTTCTTGAAAAAATAATAATCGAAGTGAGTTAATAATCATATAGATCTAAGATTTATGAATGTTTTTTCAAAAGAACCAAGCTTAAAATATGAGTTTTAGTGTATCTTAGTTCTTACATAAACAAACACTATTTTTAATGGTTAAACAAGTGTAGAAACACTTGTGTAACAAGATGATTACATAAAGAAGCATTTTTAGAAAATGTGTTTTGAAGTTGTAAACATCCAACTTCTTTAAAAATGAAGTTTTTAAAGAACTAAACTCATTTTGAAGGGTAACTAAACTCACCAAATACATTACCAAGTTACTACAAGTTTTCACAAACTTTCAAGATCATGAAATAGTAGATTATGCATGATTTTGGCAATGTTGGTAAGTATAAGTTGTTTAGAGTTGATTGTAAATTGATTGTGGTGATTTTACAAAAGAAAATGGTATGCTTGAATGCATGGAAACCTACATTTTTAGGGGAAACTATGGCAAATTTTCTAAAAATATAAACACTTAGAAAATATTTATAAGCACACACTTACAAGTGTATTTTCAACAATAGATGGTTTCATAAACTTTGCCATAATTTTTGGTTACAAAAATATAAATGTTGGAGGTTGATTTTTATAAATAAAAGTGGCTAGATATATATTTAGAATATATATATATATATATATAAATATACATTAAAGACACACATGTGTGATTATGTGTATACTTTGTGAAGTAGTAATATTAGCTTAGGACTTAAAATAATATAACACATCAAAACACCAAGAATTATAATCCAAAATGCTACCAAAATCTCAAAGAATAAGTACACAAGTTACACACAAAATATGAGCGAAACTGAACAAGAAATGTAACTTACAAATTATTCCAGAAGATATGTTCACAAATATATTTTGGTAAAAAGTATTTTGGATACAAAGAAATGAAATTATGGCTTTTCCAATTATTACAAAGTTATATCATATTTTTTTTTGACAAAGAGAAAATATATTATTTTTGAACTAAAAATATATTTTCTTGGAATTTTCAGAAGATATATGATTTTTGGGAAAGATATATATTTTCTTGCATACACTTGAGATACATTATTTTGAATATATATATATATATATATATATATATATATATATATATATATATATATATATTCCTTGGAATTATTGGAAAATATATTATTTTGGGAACTACAAATACAAGAATCCAAGTACACATGTATAAGATACCCCCATCCTTGGGAAGAAATACAAGTATAAGTACTTTAGAAGTATTAACAATTATTCCAAAACTTAAAAATATAATTTAAGTTAAAATATTAATTATTTTGACAATAATTATATAACTTGGAATAATATCAGAAGCGTAAAAGAAACGTAACTTAGAAACATTAACACTAAGTCAAGGCACGGGCCGTTCGTCTAATAGACATTAATACGTTGTAGGTAGTCATGCTCACCGGAGAAGTACGAGTTACGATTGTTGAAGACGCAAGACTGTGAGTTTCATGTCCCCCTTTTTCTTTTAACTGTTTCCAGTTTTATAACTTCGGGGGTGAAATACATGTTACAACTGTTTACAAACGTTTTATACATGGTATGGTTAGCTAAGGAAAGGTACTACTTGATCATGTGAGTGGTGGGTACAACACTTAAGGCCATTAATCCTCGTTGTAGGACCGAGGGACATGAGTGATAGATCTATTTGGGTGTAGCGTGCCCACACCCATGCGGACCAGGGTGGCCCATGTGGTGACTATGTCTTATTCCCGGAGACAAATCTGCTAGGTTTGAGTTTTCCTACATCACTTCACACATATCAATGGCTTTGCAACCCATTGGTGGTCTGTTTTCCTTGTTGCTTTCATACCAGGATTTACATACATACAGACATACATTCAAAGGTTTACTCGTACACACAAATAAACACATGAACTCGCTCAACTTTTGTTGATATTTTCAAAATACATGTATTTCAGGGAATTAGTAAGTGGATCTGGCGGGCGTTGGAAGTTTTATGCTGCGTTAGGAATAAAGATGTCATCCATGGTCTGTGGGTTTGGTTAGTGTGTCTTATTCCTGGACGAGACACGTCTTCTAAACCTTGGTTTTATTTAATATCTTTTGATGAGTCCTCAGTGAACTCATAAACAATTTGAATGGTTTGTAACACTTGAGTTTGAAGTCTACGTTTTAAGACAATGTTGTTATGTTTTAAACTTATTTAATGGATGACAAATTTGTGGTTTTATCATATAGTTGATGTTATGATTGAATGCAATGATATTAAGAAAGTCACACCATAATCACGCTTCCGCAAAAGTCAGGGTGTGACAGCCTTGTATCAGAGCTTCGATTGTAGCGAACTAGGATTCCTTCTCGAGTTTAGACTACAATCATTAGGGCTCTCATGAAAATGTTTTCACAACATACTTTCATTGCATACAACGCCTAGATCCAGGAAGACAAACATTTTTACAAACAAAAGACATGAAACACATTTCAAAATTTATGTTTATGGTTCAGTCTAAGAGACTGGGTGGTTCAGTTTAAGAAACTGGGTGGTTTAGTCTGAGAGACTAGGAAGTTCAGTCTGAGAGGCTGGGTGGGATAGTCTGGGAAGACTAGGATGGATACGTGCATACATTGTTATTAGTTACATGCTTATTAATGATTGTTGATATATGTGCATATGTTGTGATTGTTTTGTTATAGACACTATGTCTTCGTCTGAGAGTGGACTGTCTGATACTATTGACCCCATGGCTATCGTTTCGGACGATGAGATTGTCCTAGAGCCAGAGATTTTTACCTCCTACACTGAGAGTGACCCGGAGATGATGTGATAGGACGATGACGATTTCCTGCCTTTTGCACTACCCGACTTTGGCGACGATGTACCGCATGCTGATGGTTTACCCAACGAGGATCCCTTTCTTATTCCTATTCCTGACCAGGACCATCTCATCCTCGGACATCCCGATGGTGAGCATGTCGTGGTTCCGATCCTCGCCCCTTTGCCTCTTGCTGCTTTTCCTTTCGAGGATTTGCCTTTTGATGACTTGTCTGATGATGATGTCGGTCTTTTTATTGATGGTCCCCCTGATGCTGTCCAGGGTGATGGAGTTCCAGCTGTGGATGTCATTGTTGTTCCATTCGTTGAGATTCCTATTATTGAGGTTTCATCTGATCATTCTGTTCCAGATTCCTTCGAATCCGTGTCTTCTTCCACCTTGCATGCAGTGGGACTGCAGCGTTACCCCACTGATTCCGATACTGATACGGCCTTGTCTGCCACACCTACTCCTCCGCACGACTTTGAGTTTGACCATTAGCTAGACTTTGACCCTGACGATCAACTTGTTGATGCACCCGCTGATCCTGAGATGATACCCGCGGATCCCGAGCCGATACCCGCTGATCCTGAGCTGGTACCTGCTCCTGAGCCGATGCCCGCCCCTGATCCTCTGCCTGTCCATGATCCTGTACCATTTGGCATACCTGATGTTGTACCACTTATGCCAAACCCGATTCCTGCACCCGCTGACCCTGCTGCTTTTGCAGATCAGATAGATCCCTGATACGCTTTCACCAGCAATGGGTGGATAGAGGATGATGATGATATGCCCCCTTTTGTTGAGCTTGTTACTCCCCCTCATGCACCTGCACCTATTGATGCTGCCCCATTTCACCCGATTGTGTCTAATGTACACCGCACCGACTTACCTGTCACATTCTTGTAGGACATTCCTCCACCCCGTCCAGGGGAAGGTCCGTCTAGCCAGCAGCCTGGCCATGTTCCACACGTGTCAGCAGCTTTTCCTCACATGCCTCAGTATACACCTACTGCTCATTTTACTTCTGCACCGCCAGGCGAGCCACTCATATGGTTTCCGCCGAACACTATGCCAGTTTCTGATCCATACCATCCCTCCCACTTTATTGGTTACACGAGGGATGAGTTACTCTTGTCATTGCAGCTTCAGCAGGAGATTCTGTGTCGTAGAGTTATGAAGCTTGAGAGGATTCCCCGTCCTCCACCTTGTTCATGTCAGTCACCTTTTGCGACTCCACCTGCTCCTCTTTTGCCTTATCCAGATTTCGATTTTCGATTTCTCACCATGGAGCAGCAGATCAGTTATCTATTGCGTCACTTTATGATCTTGAGGAGGAGCTAGCGCATGTGCGTAGCTTGCTTTTTGTTCCTCCACCTCCCCCTCCACCATCAGCATAGCCGGTTTTTGGTTTTATGCAGGTAGCCTGCTTCTGATGAGAGTGTCGCTATTGAGCCTAGCTTGCAAAGCCTTTTGGAGACCACTTTTTGAGTATATGACTGTTGTAGATTGATAGACATTTTGGACAAGGGTAGTGTGACCCTGTAGTCCCTTTTGATGAGATACGATACAATTGTAGAACATGTAACTGTATTTGTGGTCGATGATTTATGAAAGCTCAATTGCAATATTCTCATTATATATGTTGTTGAATTATACGTTGATAAAATGAATGTGATGTTATATGCTTACTTGCGTTGATAAATGCTATTACATACACGTACTACATTCTTATATACATAAGACCTGACCTATACAATCTCCTTTTAGAAGATGCCTCCTCGGAGAAACAATCAGTTGCCCACAACAGAGGCTGAACTACAAGAACGGATTTCACAAGCGATAGCACAGTACGAGGCCTTGCGCTCTGAACACAGCGGGGGTACCTCAGGAAATAACCCACCTCATGGTAATGTTTAAGTCACTAAAGACACATTACGTTACATTTGGATATTCCATGTGCGTTCGCTAATGCTTTCAGTGAATGATGTTTCTTGTACAGGCTGTACCTACAAGCAGTTCCTTGACTGCAAGCCTCTAAATTTCGACGGCACTGGAGGTGCTGTAGCTTTCGTTAGATGGGCGGAGAAAACCGATTCTGTGCTGAGAATGAGCAAGTGTGCTGGAGCACCAGGTCACCTACATTTCTGGACTTTTCTTAGACGGAGCTATATCGTGGTGGAATCTACAAGTTCAGACTATGGGAGAAGAGGCTGCATATGCCATGAATTGGGATGAGATGAAGGAACTCATGCGCATGAAGTATTGTTCAAGGGCTGAGATTCAGAAATTGGAAACCGAGTTCTGGAATCTTAAGATGGATGGTCCAAAGATTGCTGAATATGTGCAAAGATTCCATGACTTATCTCGCGTTGTTCCTTACATGGTTGATCCAGAGTTTAAGCGAATCGAGCGTTTTATTTGGGGATTGCACCCCAAATCATGAGCATGGTGACTACTTCAAAACCTCCAACGATCACTGAGGCTATTGATTTGAGTGTAGCATTGACTAAAGAAGCGATTAGGCTGAACAAGTTTTCAACCTCTAATGGAAAGAAGAAGGAGACTCATATCGAGTCGTTTGGAGAGAACAAGTGGAAGTTCTCTAACTTCAAGAAGGGTACTCGTGCGAGCAATGCCAACAAGCGTAAGGACGCTAACCCACCAGTTGAAGCACAAGTTGCTGCTACTGGCACTGCTACTGGTGATGAGATCAAAGGAAAAGGATACTTGGGCACCTTGCCCAAATGTAATGCATCTCAGTATCATCATGCAGGCCAGTGTAGAGTTAGGAAGTGCGAAACTGGTGGAAAGAATGGTCATTCGAAGGAGACATGTTGGGTTGGTACTGGTCGTGGGAATGGTGGCCAGAGAGGAAATGGCAATGGAAATGTGGTGGAAACGGCGATGGCAATAGAAACAACCAGGGAGGAAATGGAAATCGTGGTGGTTTTGGAAACCAAGCTGGTATCGTGGGGCAAACAACAATCAGGGCGGTATGGGAAACAGACAAGGCTGCTTTAACTGTGGTGATGTTGGGCATTTCAAGAGAGATTGCCCAAAGAACAACCAAGCTCAGGGGAGAGTATTCAACATTGGAACTAGGGAAGCTCGCCAAGATCCGAACATAGTTACGGGTACGTTCCCTATCAACCAACACTTTGCATCTGTACTGTTTGATACTGGTGCCGATTATAGCTTTGTATCCCTAGAGTTTAAGAAAATACTTAGGTTAGTAGCTAGTAAGCTAGATGTTCTGTACTCAATAGAACTAGCTAATGGAAAGCTAGTAGAAGCAAATGAGGTCATTAGAGCTTGTGTAATAGAGCTTAGGGAGCATGAGTTTACCCTTGACCTTCTGCCAGTAGAGTTGGGAAGCTTTGACGTGGTAGTTGGAATGGATTGGTTGTCGAGAAACCGAGCGGAGATCATATGCCACGAGAAGATCATTCGCATCCCGATGGCGATTAGAGACACGATTGTAGTGCATGGAGAGAAGCATGATACGCCTCTAAGGATTATCAGCTGTTTGAAGGCCCGAAGATGTTTGCGGAAAGGATGTGTTGCCTTCTTGGCGCATGTTGTGGATAAAGAGGTCGAAGAGCCGAAGTTGGAAGATATCCCAGTTGTGAGGGAATATCCTGAAGTCTTCCCCGAGACTTGCCAGGATTGCCGCCTCAATGACAAGTCGAATTTCATATTGACTTGGTTCCAGGCGCCGTGCCTGTAGCCAAGGCACCTTATCGACTTGCACCCTCAGAAATGCAGGAGCTGTCAACGCAACTTCAGGAGCTTTTGGACAAGGGATTTATCAGACCAAGCTTCTCGCCTTGGGGAGCTCCAGTACTGTTTGTCAAGAAAAAGGACGATATTTTTCGTATGTGTATCGACTACCAAGAGCTAAACAAGTTAACCATCAAGAATCGGTATCCCTTGCTAAGAATTGATTATCTCTTCGACCAACTTCAAGGTTCAAGTTACTACTCCAAGATCGATCTTCGATCAGGTATCACCAGCTACGAATTCAAGAGGAGAGTATTCCGAAGACTGCCTTCATGAGATTGCCTTAGTCGAGAAGTGTGCTCCTTTCACTCTCCCTCTCCCGCTTATTCATTAGGGCGAGCGGCTCGTTATGGACATTACGAGTTTCTAGTAATGCCATTTGGGTTGACAAACGCGCCATCAGTATTTATTGATTTGATGAATAGAGTTTGCAAGCCATATCTCGATAAATTCGTAATTGTATTTATCGACGATATTTTGATTTATTCAAGGATGAAGGAAGAGCACGAGCAACACCTTAGAGCCATCTTAGAGCTGCTCAAGAAAGAGAAATTATGCGCAAAGTTCTCAAAGTGCGAGTTCTGGTTGCGTGAGGTTCAATTCCTTGGTCACGTGGTAAACGAAGATGGAATTCATGTGGATCCCACCAAGATCGAGGCGATCAAGAATTGGGAAACTCCGAAGACGCCAACAGAAATCCGCCAATTCCTAGGTTTAGCTAGGTACTATCGCAGATTCATTGAGGATTTTTCAAAAATCGCTCAACCTTTGACCTCCCTCACTCAAAAGGATAAGAAGTACGAATGGGGAGATAAACAAGAAGAAGCTTTTTAGCTACTCAAGAACAAGCTTTGCGATGCACCTATTCTGTCCCTACCCGAAGGCACTGATGACTTCGTGGTATATTGAGACGCCTCGCGTCAGGGATTAGGCTGTGTGCTGATGCAATGACAGAAGGTTATCGCTTATGCTTCACGCCAGTTGAAGGTTCATGATAAGAACTACACCACGCATGACTTGGAATTAGGCGCTGTGGTGTTTGCCTTGAAGATTTGGTGACATTATTTGTATGGCACCCGATGCACAATCTTTACAGATCACAAGAGTTTACAACACATATTTGATCAGAAAGAGCTTAACATGAGACAACGACGATGGGTGGAGCTGTTAAACGATTATGATTGTGAAATCAAGTATCACCTAGGAAAGGCAAATGTGGTAGCAGACGCCTTGAGTCGAAAAGAGAGGATTAAGCCCGTAAGGGTTATGGCTTTGGAGATGATTGTACAAACAGACCTCTCGTTGCGCATTCGTGCTGCGCAGAGAGGAGCTCTTAAGAAGGAAAATCTTAAGGATGAATATCTCCGTGGGATGGAGAAACAGTTGATACCCAATAAGGAAGGAACATTGTGTTTTATGAAACGAATTTGGGTTCCCCTCTTTGTTGGCCTTAGAGAAGTGATTTTCGATGAAGCTCATAAATCGAGGTACTCGATCCACCCAGGATCGGACAAGATGTACCAAGATTTGAAGGAATTCTACTGGTGGCCAAGATTGAAAGGTGATGTTGCAACTTATGTTGGAAAGTGCTTAACCTGTGCCAAGGTAAAAGCTGAATATCAGAAGCCTTCAGGACTGCTGCAACAACCTAAGATACCCATGTCGAAGTGGGAACAGATCTCGATGGACTTCATAACCAAGTTGCCAAAGACACCCAGAGGTTATGATACAATTTGGGTAATCGTAGACCGTTTGACAAAATCTGCGCACTTTTTGCCAATCATAGAAAAGGATAACACTGGTAAGCTAGCTGAGCCGTACCTAAGGGAGATAGTTGCACGTCATGGAGTGCCTATCTCGATTATATCTGATAGAGACGGAAGATTTGTGTCAAGGATTTGGCAATCTTTCCAAGAAGCATTTGGTTCTCAACTGAATTTGAGTACAACATTTCATCCACAGACGGATGGTCAGAGCGAGAGAGCAATTCAGACGCTTAAAGACATGCTGCGAGCTTGTGTAATGGACTTGGGTGGCAGTTGGGACACTCACCTGCCTTTGGTTGAGTTCTCCTATAACAACAGCTATCATACAAGCATTCAAGCTGCACCGTTTGAAGCTCTTTACGGACGCAAGTGTCGATCGCCGTTATGCTGGGCAGATGCGGGAGATAGGCAACTAGTTGGTCCTGAATTGGTTCAAGAAACGACAGATAAGATTAAGCAGATCTGAGAGCGCATTAAGGCGGCTCGTGATCGACAAAAGAGCTACGATGACCAAAGAAGGAAACCTTTGGAGTTCGAAGTGGGAGATATGGTTCTATTGAAGGTCTCACCTTGGAAAGGTGTGGCACGCTTTGGGAAGCGTGGAAAGTTAAACCCACGATTCATTGGACCGTTTAAAATCCTGGAAAGGATTGGTCTTGTGGCTTACAGGTTGGACCTACCTGCGGAACTTAATGGTGTTCATGATACATTCCATGTATCTAACCTGAAGAAGAGTCCAACGCAGGAAACAGTGGTTATTCCTGCCGATGAAGTTCACATTGACGACACACTCCACTTTACAGAAGAACCCGTTGAGGTTACGAATTGGAAAGTTAACAAAACTAGAAGGAGTAGTGTTAAACTTGTTAAGGTTCGATGGAACGCACGTCACCGCCCAGAGTTTACTTGGGAGCGTAAGGACCGCAGCAAAATACCCGCACTTATTCCCTAATACCCCTGCTGCTAATAGTAAAGCTTAAAATTTCAGGACGAAATATTCTTAACAAGGGGAGAATGTGACAACCGTAAAAAATCCAGGTATCCGTACAATTAATTAATCATGACTAAGTGCTTAATGACTGTGCTGAATTACAATTAATGACTTGAACTGCTTTCTAATTACCGCCTTATGTTTACATGTGCATCACATATTGCATAATGTCATATCATTACTGCATGCAAACATATTGACATAAATGATGCACAAAGCACAATTAGCACAGTTAACAGACAAACCGGGAAAATGCTGACGGAGTTCAGTACATAGACAGACAGTGTTTCGAGACCCAGTATGGGCCAGAGACTAAGTACTACACTAGTATAGAGTGTAGGGAAGTAAGGACCCCAAAACTACCTTCTAGGTAACAGTTTAAGTGCCGGAAAGTGCCTAAGACCCACATGAAGTGCTAAAATCAGCAAAAATCAGCTTTTTGACACATTAATATTATGCAAAAACATGGTAAAATGGTCCTGAATGCTTTCCTAAGTGTCGGGAATTAAAAGTGTCACAAAAGGATACATAAAGAACACTAAACTGTATAGTTTAGCACTTTAACGAACCAGTATCTAACCAACCAACCGGACACTACCCGAAACACCAAATTTACACTAGAAGCATTGTTTTAATATTATTAAGCTAGTTATGGTCCTCGAACATCATAACACACTATATAATATCATAATAACTAAAACTTCTAAACATGCACTTGAAATCTAACCAAATTCTCTAACTTACCATCACCACCCAACTAAACCCCCCCCCCCCTTGGAGACGGTTTGGATGGGTGGAGCCACCCATGATTTTATTCAATTGTTTAATAGATCTTGTTTAAACCTTTAGAGACATAAAACACAATGGATAAGCACTTGTTGGGAAGATTATGTTATAAACCACAAGACCCTAGCTTACATTTCTCATTCATCACAACACACCCTAACTTTATCTCCTTCTTCTTCTTGGTCTCGACCGAGAACCACCACCACCACACCATCACCATCACTTCACTTCCATTCATTCTACATACTCTCAAGGGTGTTCAAGATCATACAAAGGAGGTTGGTGCCATTGGAAGTGGAAGGACCTTCTCTCATTGCTTTATCCACTCACTTTCTACTCTTGATTCATCCCTAGCCTTGTGCTAGTGGTAAGATCCTTAAACACTCTATTTTACATCCATTTTGAGTGGTTGAAAGAAGTATCATAATCAAAACTTCAAGAACACTAAAGAACATGAGCATGTAACTTGAACATAAGCATGTAACTTGAACATAAGCTTGATTTATGAAGTAATCTTGATGAAACTAAGTTGTTTATGGTATGAATGCTTGTTGATCATTGATTGTTTGTAAAGATGATGTTGATCATCATAACATCTTGCTAAACCATGATTAAAAACATAGTTTAGCAAGATGAGAAAGTAAGAAGGTTGTAGGATGAAAGATCATCCACACTTGAATCATGGACTTGAAAAGGATACCTTAGTTTCTTGAAAAAATAATAATCGAAGTGAGTTAATAATCATATAGATCTAAGATTTATGAATGGTTTTTCAAAAGAACCAAGCTTAAAATATGAGTTTTAGTGGATCTTGGTTCTTACATAAACAAACACTATTTTTAATGGTTAAACAAGTGTAGAAACACTTGTGTAACAAGATGATTACATAAAGAAGCATTTTTAGAAAATGTGTTTTGAAGTTGTAAACATCCAACTTCTTTAAAAATGAAGTTTTTAAAGAAGTAAACTCATTTTGAAGGATAACTAAACTCACTAAATATATTACCAAGTTACTACAAGTTTTCACAAACTTTCAAGTTCATGAAATAGTAGAATATGCATGATTTTGGCAATGTTGGTAAGTATAAGTTGTTTAGAGTTGATTGTAAATTGATTGTGGTGATTTTACAAAAGAAAATGATATGCTTGAATGCATGGAAACCTCCATTTTTAGGGGAAACTATGGCAAAATTTTCTAAAATATAAACACTTAGAAAATATTTATAAGCACACACTTACAAGTGTATTTTCAACAATAGATGGTTTCATAAACTTTGCCATAATTTTTGGTTACAAATATACAAATGTTGGAGGTTGATTTTTATAAATAAAAGTTGCTAGATATATATATATATATTTAGAATATATATATATATATATATATATATATATATATATATACACATTAAAGACACACATGTGTGATTATGTGTATACTTTGTGAAGTAGTAATATTATTTTGGTAAATAGTATTTTGGATACAAAGAAATGAAATTATGGTTTTTCCAATTATTACAAAGTTATATCATTTTTTTTTGACAAAGAGAAAATATATTATTTTTGAACTAAAAATATATTTTCTTGGAATTTTCAGAAGATATATGATTTTTGGGAAAGATATATATTTTCTTGCATACACTTGAGATACATTAGTTTGAACAAATATATATATATATATATATATATATATATTTCTAGGAATTATTGGAAAATATATTATTTTGGGAACTACAAATACAAGAATACGAGTACACATGTATAAGATACCCCCATCATTGGGAAGAAAGACAAGTATAAATACTTGAGAAGTATTAACAATTATTCCAAAACTTAAAAATATAATTTAAGTTAAAATATTAATTATTTTGACAATAATTATATAACTTGGAATAATATCAGAAGCGTAAAAGAAACGTAACTCAGAAACATTAACACTAAGTCAAGGCACGGCCCATTCGTCCAATAGACATTAGTACGTTGTAGGTAGTCATGTTCACCAGAGAAGTACGAGTTACGATTGTTGAAGACGCTAGACTGTGAGTTTCATGTCCCCCTTTTTCTTTTAACTGTTTCCAGTTTTATAACTTTGGGGGTGAAATACATGTTACAACTGTTTACAAACGTTTTATACATGGTATGGTTAGCTAAGGAAGGGTACTACTTGATCATGTGAGTGGTGGGTACAACACTTAAGGCCATTAATCCTCGTTGTAGGACCGAGGGACATGAGTGATAGATCTATTTGGGTGTAGCGAGCCCACACCCATGCGGACCAGGGTGGCCCATGTGGTGACTATGTCTTATTCCCGGAGACAAATATGCTAGGTTTGAGTTTTCCTGCATCACTTCACACATATCAATGGCTTTGCAACCCATTGGTGATCTGTTT
Source organism: Helianthus annuus (assembly GCF_002127325.2). NCBI lineage: Eukaryota > Viridiplantae > Streptophyta > Magnoliopsida > Asterales > Asteraceae > Helianthus > Helianthus annuus. The sequence goes on from NC_035442.2 coordinate 67,332,659, forward strand.
TCCTTGTTGCCTTCATACCAGGATTTACATACATACAGACATACATTCAAAGGTTTACTCATACACACAAACAAACACATGAACTCGCTCAACTTTTGTTGATATTTTCAAAATACATGTATTTCAAGGAATTAGTAAGTGGATCTGGCGGGCGTTGGAAGTTTTATGCTGCGTTAGGAATTAAGATGTCATCCATGGTCCATGGGTTTGGTCAGTGTGTCTTATTCCTGGACGAGACACGTCTTCCAAACCTTGGTTTTATTTAATATCTTTTGATGAGTCCTCAGTGAACTCATAAACAATTTGAATGGTTTGTAAAACTTGAGTTTGAAGTCTACGTTTTAAGACAATGTTGTTATGTTTTAAACTTATTTAATGGATGACAAATCTGTGGTTTTATCATATAGTCGATGTTATGATTGAATGCAAAGATATTAAGAAAGTCACACCATAATCACGCTTCCGTAAAAGTCAGGGTGTGACAGGTGTGGACAAAGCTGGTAATTCTAGAAAGAAAGCAGTTAAGAAGGGTAAGAACAGTGCGGTGAAGGAAACCCTTGTTGACAAGTCAATGGTATGTAGCCTATGTGGGCGAACCGGACATGAAACTCAACAGTGCTATGCCAAAAGCACGAAAGATGGAGTTAAACATATGGGATGTTACCAGTGTTGGAAGGAAGGACATTTCAAGAGGGAATGCCCTGAGCTTAAGGATCAGTATGTTGGGAGTAAAATTTGGACATAAGCTAAGAAGGCTTGGGTAGATCGTGCACCCTTCATAGGTACGTTCATGAATCGATAATTTGTCTATGTTAACTTTGTGTTAAGAGTAGGTATAAATGGAATATTATACTGAAAATCCTGATGACACCGATGTGGTCATAAGTCAATAAGTTAACTAAGATCAGTATATGAAGAGTAGATGAGAACCAGTAATGACACAAATGGTTGTAATACTAAATAGGTTTGATTTTAGTGGTATCCAAAAGCTTCTAAAGGGATAGGCAGATCTGATATGGTAATAGGATAGAGCTAGCTACCTAAACTTTTGAGCCAAGTTGAAAGTATGAGGAGACTGATGTAAACCTTCTACCTTAGTGATAAGAAGAATTGTAGATTGTGAAGCATAAGAGTCATCGAGATACGAAGAATTAAGATGAGGACAGATACCTCAAGGATTTCGTGGATCCACAGAAGGATAAATGGTTTAACTAATCAAAGTCAGTACCTACTACTAAGGTTTGATGAATGACCGTATCTCTTGGAGAAGTTTAGCTGCTGCTTGGAGTATTAGTGAGTGAGTGAATATTCTTGTGGGATTGAGAATTCAGGCATGATATTCTAGAAGTTTCTTTAAGAATATTATTGGTGAATGTTATCGCTAGGTTTATACGGATAGATTCGACACATCTTGAATTGGAAAAAGAGGTCTGAAAAGTAATTATGGACGAGGAATTTGGTAACAAATTTCCTTAAGTATAGACATTGAATGTCGAAAGCTTACTTTTCATAGCTAATGTCGCGGACAATTCAGAAGAATGAAGGATATGCTTGGACGAAGATGTAAGAGGAAGCTTTGTGTTAGCCGAAGAAAATTGTATGGTGCACATATTCAATCTCTGCCTGAGAGATGTGAAAAATTTAGTTGTATCCTGCGATGCGTCATGTTTGGGCCGTAATTTCATGTTATGCAAAACGGACAAAATGACAGCCTATGTATCCAGACAACTGAAAGTGAATAGGATAGACTATACAATTTTTAACCTAGAAAAGGAGGTGAAGCATAATACCTTGGAGTATTGTGGAGTATGCTTGGAGCGCGGGTAACAAAGTGTGATGGAATTGAGATATTTAACTGGTATCAGTTAAGTTGCCTTATGATTATGAATTGCGTGACAGTTTGGAAAACTGCTAAATATAAAGTTAATAATAAAAGAAGACGTTAAGAGGCTATCTCTTTTAAGAAGGAGGAATGGCAGGAAGCCAATGGATAAAGATTGAAAGTGTTCAGAGAAATCATAGATTGATTTGAAGTGTTATGTGATGACCAGGAAGACATTTACGGATTCTTAATAGAAGGAGCAATATGTAGATTGTATGAGTGGTGGAGAGTAAATATTCGAATTAGATATGAGAGGGAGAGAAAACGAGCACACTAGATTTGATACTTTCGAGAGCCCATCTTGAGTTGGATTAATCGTAAGTAGGTTAAGACTATCTCAGCTATAGGGCAGCTTATATGTGGTTCAGCATATGTCAGACCTGAAATGGTGAAACACCGACCCTACCCTTTTCTGATTTAGTGCTCGTAAGCGGTGAACTTTGTAGGAAGTAGAGAGCGGTGAGACGAGAGTCCAGGAAAAGTTGGATTAGTTAATGAAGGTCTCTGAGGATTCTTCGTAAGAATCATAGTTTCTCACAGAAACTACCGGACCATAATTAATAGAATGATCTTTCCTGTTTCCATGAAGTGCGAAAACACAACTTGTAAAGTGGAATTTCGGGGACGAAATTTCCTAAACAGGGGGAGACTGTGACACCCGTCTATTCTGAGCTGGCACTGTACTAATCTGATACGTGTTATGTGAAACGCCCACTTTTCAATTCGACAAATAACATAAACTTTATACAAATTTTTGAAAAATTTTGACATGACCCATTCGTAAAGTAAACGATTTCCTGCTTTTTAACAAAATCATTCCAATTATACATTCTACGACACTTTTCAAAAGATGCTAAAATTAAAATCGTACACATTTCACCAAAACATTCTATCCAAAGTATCCAAAATAAAGTTTAAATTCAAACCACTACGATCATCCTAGATACTAGTTTAACATTTACTACACAAAAATGATTTTGACCCATTTCAAAAGATGACTTGAACCGGAAGCGCATAAGTGGGCAATATAGTGTGTGTTTGGTTCGAGCGCGTCGCAATCAAGCATGAGATTTACCTATCATACACAACATCAAACATTCGTTAGTTCATAATACCAAACAATAATCCATAACATTCATTACATACTTTTATTCGACCCAATTGCAATTTTACCCATTAGTTGACATTTCTTGTGTGAAACACTCTTCCCGTTTGACATTATTTCCATTAACTTTCTTTCATTCCGACATCACAAACAATCATACATACATCCATTCGACCCATTAATAATGAATCCATACTTAAACAACATCGCTATTCATCATACATGTCTAAATCATCCCGTTTACAACGGAAAACTTTAACATAGATTCTTGACATATCTTTTATCATTTTGACCCGTTTACAACAAGTCATTACTAAGCCATTCTGCATCCTACTTTCCGAACGATTTTAGTATCGCTTGTGTGGTTAATATACATCCAATACCATTGTGCTACTTAACCGTTTATTCAAAATTCAACATATCAAATCTCTTACTATAAACAAACATACACTAGATAAAGGAGAATTAAGTTCATATGAACTTACCGCGATCTTGCGTTTCTTGCGCTTTAAAATGACTTGCTCCTCCTTCCTTCTTTGTTCCTATACATCATAACTTCATATACTTAGCTTTCGAAATTTTATTATTCTCATATTCCTTGTCATAGAATATGATGTTTATGAATCATATGCATTACCATTATGATCATATTTCATCAATTTAGCAAATTTTCATATAAAATCACAATTACATTAATTTAGACATTTCATCGAACACATAGCGTGCATGCCTTCTAGTAAGCATGATGTACAAGTAACTATAACATATTCATCCTAAATTTATCAAATAGATCAACCAATTTCCTTCAAAATCAACAAACATAACCATACTACATATGATTCATATCAAGTTATTCATCTTAACACTTCTATAACATGAATTTAACATCAACATTACACAATTCTTCCATAAACTTTACTAATTTTTCACTACCTTTCACAATCTCAAGTGGGTTTTACCTCAACTACTAATACAATCGAAATAGCACATATTATAACTCCTAATTGTTCATATCATCCAACATATAGGTTCAATTTCATACAAACATCATGAATTACACATAACCCATTAATTCAAACATTATCAATTCATGAAATTAAATTTACTTGACACTTATAACACTTAGGGGATCATGATTCCTATCTCTTGCATCGAAAATTCAGCCCTTTTGCCTTCTTAATTTGTAGAATTTTGGCCAGAATTTAAGAACTAGGGTTTACCCCTTTGCTCTCTCTCTCTCTCGTTAGCGTACACACCCACACTTAGAACATTGACCAATTTCTTTTGATGTTTAATTTTCCACATTTTCATTTTAAACCCCCATCTTTTAAAAACGTGACACTTTTCATTATTACATACTAATCTAATAAACTTTCATGCATATTTATGAAATTTTGGATTTGCTAAAAGCTATAAATCCTAATAATGGTAAAAATTCTATATTTACCATTTCTTTTCGTCATAAGATTGTGATTTTAACATTATAATATGTCATACGAAATTTGGGGTGTTACAAATCTACCCCCTGAAGAAAGGTTTCGTCCCCGAAACCTGAATACATACCAAATAATTCTGGGTAGTGCTTACGCATTTCATCCTCCGCTTCCCACGTAAGATCTGATCCCTTCCGATGTTGCTAGTGGACCAACACTTGTCGAACGAATTTGTTGTGGAGTTGCTTCACTTTCAAATCTTTTATTGCGATGGGCTTTTCAACATAATTTAACTTTTCATCCACTTCAATATCATCCAAAGGCACGTATGCCGTCTCATCCGCGAGGCACTTTCGTAGTTGTGACACATGAAAAGTATTTTGAATTCCATCCAACGCGGGTGGTAATTCTAACTGGTACGCTACCGACCCAACCCGAGCGGGTATTTTGAATGGCCCAATGTATCGAGGGCCTAACTTCCCGCGTTTACGAAAACGAATTTCCCTTTCCATGGAGAAACTTTTAGTAAGACGTAATCTTCCACTTGGAACTCAGTTGGTCGCCTTCGCCGGTCCGCATAAGACTTTTGTCTATCTTGCATTGCTTTTATTCTTGATCTAACCATATCAATCTTCTCATTCGTTTTGGCTACTACATCCTTTGACGCGAGTTCGCGCTGACCCACTTCCCCCCAACAAACCGGGGTTCTACATTTCCTTCCATAGAGCATTTCGTAAGGGGCCATTTTTATGCTGTTATGATAACTATTATTATATGAAAACTCTGCCAAAGGTAGATGATCATCCCAGCTTCCTCCGAAATCCATAACACACGCCCTTAGCATATCAACTAATGTTTGGATAGTTCGTTCTGACTGACCATCGGTTTGTGGATGGTAGGCGGTTCTTATATGTAACTGGGTCCCCAATTCTTCGTGAAACTTCCTCCAGTAACGAGATGTGAACCGGGTATCCCGGTCGGACACTATAGACACCGGAAACCCATGTCGAGATATAATCTCATTCGTATAAACTTCCGCCATCTTTTCCGAATTATAGGTTTCCCGTATGGGTAAGAAATGTGCACTTTTGGTTAGGCGGTCAACGACTACCTAAATAGCATTGTGCCCTTTCCTTGTCTTAGGAAGTTTAGTCACCAAATCCATCGTTACATATTCCCACTTCCACACCGGTATCTCGAACGGCTGCAACTTTCCATACGGTTTTTGGTGCTCCGCCTTTACTTGAGAACTCGTCAAACACTTAGCAACATACTTGACTATGTCTCTTTTCATTCCCGGCCACCAATAATTCATTCTCAAGTCTCGATACATCTTTGTAGCTCCCGAATGTACCAAGTATCGAGACTTGTGAGCCTCATTCAAAAGTAATTCTTTCACATCACATTCTCGAGGTATCCAGATTCGGTCATACCTCGTTTTCATACCATCTGCATTCTCTTCTAATTCGTGAATAAATCCTTTCTTCCTTTCTTTCTTCGAGTCGTCGGCATTCAAAGATTTAATTTGAGCTTCTCGAATTTCTTCAAGGAGTTTAGAAGTGACTACTATCTTCATAGATTTTACCCAAATCGGAGGCGGATACTCCTTTCGACTTAGAGCGTCTGCCACTACATTAGCCTTCCCGGGATAATAATGAATGTCATAATCATAATCCTTGATGAGTTCCAACCATCTTCGTTGCCTCATATTAAGATCTTTCTGCTCGAAAAAGTATTTGAGGCTTTTATGATCCGAGTAAATTGTACATTTCACCCCATATTGGTAGTGTCTCCATATCTTCAAGGCGAATACGACCGCCGCCAATTCTAGGTCATGAGTTGGGTAATTGTTTTCATGCTGCTTGAGTTGTCTTGAAGCATAAGCAACAACCTTACCCCTTTGCGTTAGTACACATCCTAAACCTTGGCGGGAGGCGTCAGTATACACCACCAAATCATCCGTTCCATCCGGTAATGTCAACACCGGAGAATTCGAGAGCTTTTCCTTCAATGTCTGAAAGGCTTTTTCTTGTTCTCGCCCCATATACACTTTTCACTCTTCTTTGTTAACTTCGTCATGGGTGAGGCTATCTTGGAGAAATCCTGGATAAATCTTCTGTAATACCCAACCAAGTCCATAAAACTTCTTATTTCACTTGGATTCTTCGGGGGTACCCAATTTATCACTGCATCTACTTTGGAGGGGTCCACATGGACACCATCCGAATCGATTACGTGGCCCAAAAATTGTACCTCTCTAAGCCAAAAGGCACATTTCGAGAACTTTGCATATAACTTTTCCTCGCGAAGCATTTCCAATACATTACGTAAGTGTGAGGCATGCTCTACTTCACTTTAGGAGTATACTAGTATATCATCAATGAAAACGATTACATACTTATCAAGCATAGGCCGGCACACCCGATTCATTAGATCCATAAATGCAGCTGGTGTGTTCGTTAACCCAAAGGACATCACTAAAAACTTGTAATGTCATTACCGCGTTCGAAACACAGTCTTCGGCACATCTTCTTCTAGTACACGCAGTTGGTGATAACCCGATCGTAGATCGATCATCGAAAACCAACTAGCCGCTTGAAGCTGGTAAAATAGATCATCAATTCTGGGCAAAGGGGAACGATTCTTCACCGTTAACTTATTCAACTCCCGATAGCCGATGCACATTAGCATCGAACCATCTTTCTTCCTCACGAATAATACGGGTGCTCCCCATGGCGAAACACTCGGTTGAATAAAACCTTTATCGAGCAACTCTTGGAGTTGCGTCATCAATTCTTTCATTTCGGTCGGGGCCAACCGACAAGGGGCTTTTGCTACCGGCTTTGCACCCAGGCTAAGCTCTATTTTAAATTCCACTTCCCGCTCAGGCGGAAGCCCCGATAATTCTTCCGGAAACACATCCGGATATTCATTCACTACATTCACGTCTTCAAGCTTTGGAACACCTCGGTTGATATCTATCATGTAAGATAGATACGCCCTACCCCCGTTTCCTACATGTTTGACGGCTTCAACGGTAGAACAAATTTTGACTCGACGACCCTATCCCCTTGAATACTTACTCGTTTTCCCTCCGAAGTTACTACATGAATGACTTTCTTTTTACATTGTATTTCAACATGATTTTGGGCTAGCCAATCCATTCCTACTACTACTTTAAACTTTCCCATACACATCAGAATAAGATCTATACTAAACTCATCATCTTCAATTAAGATCTTACAGTTTCTACATACATCATGTAGTAAATAACTCTTACTATCAGCTACTTCCACTTCTAAGGGCATAGATATCTTTTCAAGCTTAAACGATGGATAACATAATAACTCATTTGAAACAAATGACCTACTAGCCCCGGAATCAAATAAAACATTAACAGGTATGGAATTTACTATAAATATACCTGAAACAACCTCCGGGTGAGTTTTTCTTCTTCCGATGTTATCTGAAACATCATTCCACGAGCCTTAGATGGCTCCTCTTCCTTCCTTCTTTCCTTGATGTTTGTTGGAGTTTTGGACATTCCGCCTTAACATGCCCCGTCTGATAACAATTGTAACACGTCTTTGGATTATTGGGACACTTGTAGTACGGGTGTCCTTCTTGCCCACATTTGTAGCATCCTTTCTTTCCGAGTAAGCACCCACCCTGTTAGGATCTGAGTTTAGATTGATTGTGATTTGTGTTTGAATTTAGATGAACAAATGAAAGAGTAGTGCAGCGGAATTTAATGGAACCAAACTTTTCACAATCAAACAGAAGAAATGCTATCAATCATACATTTTCTAACACTGAATCAAATGATTAAATTTATTTTTAAACTCTGATTACAATGTGTGTATGATATGCAAACTCCCCCTCAGCCTGAGCTCAGTGTTTGTTCGTGCAGAAAGAAGATGGTGAATGAGCTAAACAGAACAGTAACAGAACAGTACAGAGTACTATTCTATTTATAGGCACTTGCAAACCACTGAGCATCAAAGTTGACGTCACCATGAAAGTGACATCTAACCTCCTAACAAACTCTAACCTCTGATCTATACAAACACTGCTATGCTAACTACTGATATTACATTTCAATGCATAAACTAAACATAAACTGCTGCTGCATCCTTCCACTGCTGTGAACCCAACAGTACTTGTCATGATCAGCAGAGCTTGAACCAAGGCAGTAGATTGAGCAGCAGAGCTTTAGTTCTTCTATCAGACTTTGTCTTGGTCAGCAGTTATAGGTCAGCAGATTGCATGATCAGCAGATAGGAGGTCAGCAGATGTTGAAACCACTTTCAAGGGGAGAGACTTGCAACCAGACATCTTCTTATTTTGAATCTACTACTGTGATCCAGTTTTGGCTTTTATTATCTGTTCCTTTGGTAGGGTTCAATCCCAACACACCTGAGTGGTGTTTTCCACATGTCTTGCAAGTCGGGATTCCACTGCTTGTTTTCCATTTCTTAGTCTGATCTTGAAATCTTGATTTCTTTGATGGGTTTGGGTTCGAAGACTTCTCCGCCATCTTTTTCCCTCCCCGTTCGACCTGCCTCTTTAGTTCAATCTCCCTATCTCTTGCCCAGTTAATTAATTCATCTAGCGTCTCATACTTGGAGGGATCTATGAACTCACGATATTCCGCTTTTAACATATCATGGTAACGTATAATCTTCTTCATCTCAGTCCCCACTATCTCCCCACAAAACTTCAGCTTGTCAAGGGAACATATTCGTTATCTCATCTATCGTCTCATCCTTTTGTCGAAGACGTAAGAAGTCTTCTTGAATCCGATCAATCGCTGATTGTGGGCAATGATATTTCAGAAATGGTTCCTTAAACTCCTGCCACGTTAACGTTTGTACTTTATCATCCCCTAATTCCTTAGAATACGGATCCCACCAATCCTTTGCTCGAAGTTGGAGAAGACCCGTAGCAAACATTACTTGATCCTCCACTTCGCATCTACTTCTTACAAACACCGCCTCGGTACTTGAAATCCATCTGACAGGCTATTGGGTCAATTTCCCCTTTATATGGCAAGGGGTTACATGCCATAAATTCCTTATACGTGCACCTCCGAGTGCTTTTCTTCGTTCGTAGTTCATTGATCATTTCCTTCAATTCTTCAACCTTGGACATCACTAAGTTATCCACCACCCCCAATACTTGCCCTTCAACCTCCTGAGCTAGTCGAGGAATACTAGCTTCAATTGCCTTCTTAACTTCTTCCACATCTTTCGTTTATCATATCTTGTTGTGCCGCTTCGGTATCATTCACATTTACGTTGTCCGCCATCTACATAAAACATTCATTTCATTCATGAAATTTCTTTTTATACTTTTCTTCATCACATTTGAACTCATACTAGCATACTACATTCTATTTATGATACATACTTCATATGTTATCGTCACTGACGATCATGTCATATCGTGTAGATCGTAATCCTTGATCGTAATGATTTTTCATTCTCATCATTCATATATACCTTTCCTCGTTGGTCTTAACATGAAATTGACCTTAAACGTTGCTTACGAGGCCTTAGAAATCATTTGAAACAAGTCCCGTATTCAAAACAATCAAATAAAAAAAATCACCAGCAATTGAAGCCCTGGCGGGCCTCGAAGGATAGCCTTCTAGCTGTCGCGGGCCGCGACCGCTGTCGCGTGACGCGACGGTGATTCAAGTTAGGTGTCGCGCAGCGCGACGCCCCCTTTTTCACAGAATGTTCAGTTCTGTGTTGCTGCAATTGCCCAGCTCTAACCCTTTCAAAAATACTAACTTTAAAACCCCATATCTATAGTTCTACTAGTCCGTTTTGCTCGATTCTTTTTCCTACGTGTCCGTAATTTAAATACGGACCTGTTTAATATCATCATTTGCCTTAAAACTCAGTTTATAAACAAAATCCTATAAATCCCTTTTTATTTCTAACTAAAATCATAATCATATTTACGATTTACTTACTTGCATAGCGCTTCGGAACGAACACACCTTCATACGAGCTTTCGGTTAGAGTTCAAGCATTTTAGCTCTAATACTTGAATCCCTCAAACCTCGGCTCTGATACCAACTTGAAACGCCCACTTTTCAATTCGACAAATAACATAAACTTCATACAAATTTTTGAAAATTTTTGACATGACCCATTCGTAAAGTAAATGATTTCCTGCTTTTTAACAAAATCATTCAAAATACATTCTATGGCACTTTTCAAAAGATGCTAAAATTAAAATCGTACACATTTCACCAAAACATTATATCCAAACTATCTAAAATAAAGTTTAAACTTCAAACCACTACGATCATCCTAGATACTAGTTTAACATTTAGTACACAAAAATGATTTGACCCATTTCAAAAGATGACTTGAACCGGAAGCACATAAGTGGGCAATATAGTGTGTGTTCGGTTCGAGCGCGCTGCAATCAAGCATGAGATTTGCCTATCATACACAACATCAAACATTCGTTAGTTCATAATACCAAACAATAATCCATAACATTCATTACATACTTTTATTCGACCCAATTGCAATTTTACCCATTAGTTGACATTCCTTGTGTAAAACACTCTTCCCGTTTGACATTATTTCCATTAACTTTCTTTCATTCCAACATCACAAACAATGATACATACATCCATTCGACCCATTAATAATGAATCCATACTTAAACAATTAGTGAGTGTCACAGAACCCCACTTTTTACTGTTTTATTAACTATTTTCGGGATAAAGAACACGTCTTTAATAAGAATGAATATATGTTTTCGTATAAAACATGACTTCAAATGAATGCATTTGAGTGAAAATTCTCTAAAACGTCATCTAACCATCTTATATACGGTTTTCAGAGAAAAACATGTTATTAAAAGCTAAGTATATGTTTTCATATGAAATATGCTTTTAAATTGTATAAAAATGTATTTTCATCGAGAATACGATTCTAAGAGTATCATAATGTGTTTATGAACTCAAAAGATGTATAATTTAAACTATTTTCGAGAAAAACGAGTTAAAAAATGTATTATACTAGTTTCGGGGAGGAAACTAGGTGAATAGACGACGTTAGGTGTATAACGATCGTAAAGATTTAAAAACGAATTTTTATATCTAAGTTGGAACAAATTCGCTAGTCTCAAGAGTGTAAGTAACGGAATAGGCTTACGTCACATGAGAGTGTAAGTATCAGAATAGGCTTACGTCACATGGGGACAACAGGGATTTGTACAACATTCAATATTAAATTGTTATTCAGTAGGGTTATATGTAATAGTGTATAGAGGACATACATTAGATGCATCATAGCCGTTTTAATCTCTTAAGAATACGCGTGGAATCATTGATAGATCTATTGGGTTGACTACCCCGTTGTGATCGGTCGCTCCGATCTATATAGAGGCGAATTTGAATTACCTTAATAGTCTAGCATGGATTAATCCCTCGATCGTTTTATATAGCTCGTAATGTCTTGCAAACTTACGAAACCGAATAAATAACTAAATTTAATATAAGTAAATAAAAATCATGGGTATAAGTTTTCATCAGAGACAGGCTTACGGAGTTATTTCGGATGAATTCTTCCATGACATTTTTCTATGAAATACGGTACATGCCGATTTCAATAACATTACTACGACGTTATTCTGAATGTCGTATTTTTAAACATATGAGAATGTTTTTTAAATATATAAATGTTACAGACCACCAAGGGTCAAATAAGGAATGTTTTCCTTAAATAAAACGTTACAAAAATTATATGTGAACTTACCCTCCATTGTGTTGACACTAGATTTTAACGTGCCCTACAGGTACATGAGTTCGGCTTCGGAGAATTTTTGCTAGTGTTGTCATGTGGTAGTATGATGCTTGTGTAACAAAACCATGTTGGACACTTTTTAAATTATGGGACCATGTTTGTAATAAGACCCCTAAGGGTTAAACTACTATGACTTGCTTGTGATGATGTGTTAATCTTAAAAACTATGTTTTAAAATAACAATATGTCCAAATTAACTAAAGCATCAACCAATAAGACTTATATGGGTAGCAACCTCCGTCACCGCCACGTTTGTATTTCCGCTGTGACGTTTTTGGGGTGTGACAACAGTTTACTCTAGAAAGATGGTTATGCATTGATACATAGTTATTGTATCAAATAATCAATAACAACGATAACCACACATCGAAGGTCTTTATAAGCTAATTGAAGAGGTATGACCTTAAATCGCAGGTGCACATGTGTTAGAGGGATCATACCACTACAAGGTGGCAGCCTTGCCACACGAGAGCATCCAGAAGGTTCTAGAAGATTCTGGAAGAAGACACCTGGCGACCAATGGCAACGCGCCAGCATTGATTGCAAGATCTCCATGGGGAGGCCGACAACCAGTACAAAAGGACGCTGAGCTGGAGCGAATAACCCTGCGCCACGTCACCTCCAGGCCTGGCCATGGCAGAGGGGACATAAGGGATGTTCCTCCTGGTCGGACAGCTGTCAAACAATGGTTAGTTGGCAATCTCACGCTGGAGGGTGCTTACAAGGAGAACCCACATCTTCTTCTCCTTACAGCTAGTCACCGGTGTTATTCGTTTTGTAGGATACACGAGACGACCTGCCAGCAGCGGAACTAGCATTTAACGAGCCGTAGCACGGGCTACGGCTCAACTTCGTATCCGTAGTGTAATCTTTATTTTTTCTTTTTGCCGGTTTTATACAAAGAATACCCTAAACAACTCGCAAGGCACCCCCTGGGATTCAAATTAGTATAAGAAAATTTACAGTTGTTCAAAATGGTGTGAATACTTGAGTTTTGGAAGCTTGAATGAAGCTTTAATGGTGGAATAAAACTCTTTGAAGAAGATGAAGTTTAAAAAAAGGAAGAAAGAGAAAAGGATCTCCTGTACCTTTGTCGGCTAGTGAGGGCTTAATATTTAAAGTTTTATATTGTAACACCCTTAATTGAAGTCAATTACAAATTAAACCTTTAGGTTTTTTAGTTGAATTTAAAACAACCTAAAATTAATATCTCATTATTATATATCAATTATTAGTCATAACTATTTAAATTAAGGGGGTGTTTGTGTTAGGTTATTTTGGAGCGACTTATAACTTATTGACTTATAAAAGTTAATAAGTTGTTTTTATAATGTTTAGGTTAGCTTATTTAAGATGGTTTTGTGTGTTGAGAAGTTAGTATTTATAACTTCTCACTTATGACTTATATAAGTTAATAAGTCCTTATCTAAGGACCTTTTTTTGGCTCACCCATGACACTTGAATTTTTAGGATCGGCCCTGCCCCGTTATTAGTAGGTAAAAAAAGTTTTTCGTTTATTATAAATGTACAGTAAAAAAATTGGGATACCCCTGGATATATCTTCTAGTTCCGCCACTGCGACCTGCTGTGATAGTTTAGTAATAATCAGTGTTTCATCACTAATACACATTAGTAGATTGGAGTACGACATAGAGAATGTAATTGGGATAGGATATCGGCATGCATATATGTGAGGTAATAGTCTAATACATATACACAATGATTCTTGTATCTAACTATAACACACCGACACACAGTAAAATGATTCTTGTATCTAACTATAAGACACCGACACACAGTAAAATTGCTATTTTTTCTGGTTTTCTTTAAAAATATATAAATCAGCAAAATAATAGTTTTTAAATTAAGTTGTAGTAATTAACTATACAACAATTGATTGAATATCAATTCACGTCATATTGTTTTGTTTATTTTTGGATAGTTTCCACTCAAGCAATAATTACATCATGTGTCGAGTGTCTAGTGTGTGTTTAGCTTGTAGTTTGATCCACAATAATGAAATAACTTAAACTCGACTCGTAGTTAAGCATACAACTAGATACAAATTTGAGATGAGATGCAAAGAAATATAGAAAAAACATGTTTCTCAAATCTCAAGTTAGATTAATGTTTCGCTTTTATGTCTATAATAAATTAATTTAGTACCTATTATTTACAATCTACTATTTATTATTTAATACTTAAACTTTTACAATTTAGTGTTTCAAGTAAACACTAATTACTTAATTTGATAATTTATATGACGGTGGGGGTGTGAGTCGGGATGTCACACCCAACTCGTAGCAGATTGGTACGGGGCATAATACTCGTCCATAGCTCATGACAACTAATAATAGTTTTAATATTTAAAAAACATCCATTTTAAATTGTCACATAAAAAAAGAAATTTTCAAATAATTTATATAATGTTCAAAACATAAAACATAAGATAATGAGTTAAATGCCTTTTTAGTCCCTGTGGTTTGTGACATTTTGCTAGTTTAGTTCAAAGGTTTTATTTTCCTTCTGTAGGTCCAAATGGGTTTCACCGTTGTCATTTTAAAGGATGTTTGGTATTACGTTTTGAAGTGATTATTTGATTATTGAGTTTGTAAAACATAAATAATCTAAAAAAGTGTTTTGATGAAGAAGTGATTATCTGCCTCCAAAACGTAGTTTTGGAGAAGCATGTACCTACATGATTTTTCAAAATGTTGTTTTGAAAACGCAAAATCTATTGTGAAAACGCATAATCTATTTTGAAAACGCAACACCAAACACTCCCTTAGTCCATGGGGTTAACTTCATCCATTTTTTCTGTTAACGAGAAGGGCAATTCGGTCATTTTATATGGTCGAATTGCCCTTCTAGTTAACAGAATTAGATATAAAATTGTCGAATTGCCTTCTCATTAACAGAAAAAATGGATGAACTCAACCCAGTGGACTAAAATAGCAACGGTGAAAACTTTTTGGACCCAGAGGAGAAAAATAAAACATTTGGACTAAACTGTCAAAATGACCCAAACCACAGGTACTAAAATGACATTTAACTCTAAGATAATATTCCAATTTATTTTTCTAAAGTCCGTCCTATGTGTCTTCATCTTACAATTCTCATACCTGATTTTTTGTATCATGTTAGAAAATAAATTTTCCGTCAACAAAAGTTGGCGAGTAATCCTTATTTTTATATTATTTTAACATGTTTTTTAAAGGTTAGTAAAAAAAATCACAGTTAATCAACAACACAAACAATATAAACATGTATGTATACCAATGAAAATAAACAATTGTAACTTTCTAACCCATTTCAATCGATTTAGCATATTTACATGTCTGGTTTAAGTGATAACTCAGACGAACCGACATAACTGATTATTGCTTTTAATTACATGTTTATGCTTCAACCTTTCCATAATTGTTTCCAAAGAGTTTTGCAGGTTAATAGTGTTTGGTTTTTCGTGTGCTTGGTCGTTCGTCCGGTTCCCGCCTTGTGTTACCTATTATTTAAAACCAATCAAACGATTAATATTTAAGGGGTTTAATTGAAACGGATCAACCTGATAACGAAAGCATTTTTTTTATTTTATTTATCTCTACAACAATGTAGAATAGTAAAAACGTATTTTATTTTCAACACCCTTACCTGGGTGGGTCAGGTTTTCACCCGGGCGTGTGAGCTGAAATTTGTTTTCTTTTTAGCACTTTGACCAGGGCGGGTCATGTTTCCACCCGGCTGTGTCAGCTGAAACATGTTTTCTTTTCACCAAAATCACCTCCAAATTCGGTCCAACCCAATTTATTCACTTGAGTTTTATATTTTAACATTTTTAAACTATAATCCACTACCTGGAACCATAAATCTTGAGTCCTTCACTCCTAATAATCGTTTTAGGTTTATTACCCGTTATGAGACTTTAAGCGTTTTAGCTCAAATCTTCTACATTCTTAGCAAATCTTTTCATTATTTTTCCCAACCACAACCAAGGTCATGGTTGATTTTTTAGGCAAAACCTCAATAATCTCATATTACATTCTGGTACAACACTTTATTCAGACGACCCGTTAAGAGACTTTAAGCCCTTTTAGTCAAGTCTCCCATAGTTAATTGCAACAAGGATCACTTGATCTCAGGACTCCTTATCTAATCTACCCTTGGAGGTAGTTTACGTAAAGCAATTATTTTAGAGCGTTTTAGTCAAAATTTTGCCCTTTTTCAATACTTTGCGATTATATTCGCTAATTCATGGCAACGCACGCCCATACATTATGCTTAACTGTAAGTTTGAAACTTAACAAACAATGCGTTAAATATCATATCGAAATGGTGATAACATCACCATTTGACCCGTTCATAACTTACTTTTTTAGCGTTTTGACTAAACGTGTATTGTTTATTGCTAAAAAGGTGCATGCTTACCATCTTGTCCATTTGACCCGTTATGATTTACACCACAGGGTCCTATTTCAAAATTTCATTGGTTTACCACCAAAACATGATTACTTACCATTTTACTTGTTCGACTCATTTTGGTTCGCGCTAGAAGGTCTTATTTTAAAAATTCATTGGTTTATCACCAAAACATGGTTTCCTATCATTTTACTTGTTCGACCCGTTTTGGTTTACACCATGGGGTCTTATTTTAAAAATTCATTGGTTTATCGCCAAAACATGGTTTCTTTCCATTTTACTTGTTCGACACATTTTTTTAATAACCCAATTCGGCCCCTATAGTTTGGTTTAATGATAATTGAGCTATAGTTTACCCACTTTACTAATACAAAACTTGTTTTTAACTAGGTTGATCATCCTAGTTGTCTACTTCTCGTTAATTATCATACAAACGTGATAATTCTATATATTAAGATCGGGGATGCTACCACCCGACTCCAATTAAGTCCCGATAACTCGGGCTTTTTACAACTTTATCTTATAAAATATTTGTTCGTGTAACACCTCGAAAATTTGTGTTCAATCAATAACGACACGTGTCATGTACGACAAAAGTGTTATAAACCCGGAGTTAGTTAAAGATGTATGGCAGGATTTTTGAACATGTCGACATGTTAATTTATACCTCTGAACGACTTCATTATAAATCCCAAGACCCTAACATGATAATAAACATCTATTATACCTTTAAATCCGGTGATTTCTAATAATAATGGATTCCAAATTTGCAAGAATGGATCCTATGAAATAATGCATGATAAATCTTCGTTTATAAATTTCATTATTGTCCAAACCAAATGATACTGCAAGATAGGGTAGACACAACTGATCAAGCATGGGTTAAAGGCCTCATACTGACAATTCCTAGCTCAAAAACATACTATGCAAGTTGCCTGTTCGAAGCTTGGAAGGTTAAATTTTTTTTGCCTTCTGGTAAAGGCTTACGGACCGTAAAGGTCCTGCCTTACGGTCCGTAAGGAGTGCCCAGCGATAGAAAGTTGGCTGTTGGCGGTTATAAACGTTTTAACCGACTTAGTAAGATATTTTCTCATCCATGGGCGACCCCTAACTGTTCCTAGGCCGTAGGGGCACTTGTAAATGATCTGGGAACAATGCTAGACTTAGTTGTCATGATCACAAGGCCTCAAGAACACTATAAAAGGCCCTTCATGTTGCAACATTTGATCACACCTTCCATCTGTTTTCTTGGAGCTTCCTGGAGCATAAGAACAATCCCCAAGCATCCCTATTAGTGCATAGGACTTCTGTAAGTATGCTTAACCTTCCCTAATTGAGTTTTACTTAGTTATTAGCTTAAAAGTCAAACCATCGTAATTAACGTTTGACTTAGCGATTAATCATTAATGGTCCAGTGATTAGTCGAATTGAAGGTAGTTGTAAGTTGGTAATCATGTGGGCTTTAAACCCTTAAAAGGGCACCCACTGATTCCCATTCTAACCAGATCAAATGTCGGATCAAAGTTGTTTAGAAAAGTCAACAGAATGCTAATTTTCGAATTAACACATAATTAACAATGTGGAAGACATGTAACCTATTTTATCACTCATATAACTTGGTAATAAGTGTAAGAACCGGTCTAAGCTTGTTTGGTCCGACAGTTTTCTGTTTTGACCCGGTTCGGAACCGAAAGTCGCAAAACTTTGACTTTTGCTTTGACTTCAGTTCTGATCCGTTTTAGTAGAGTTTAGCGATGCCTTAGAGCTTCCTTAGGACCAGACTACATGTTAGTATAACCCTCTGAGGTTGGTTCATTGATTACCCAAGTCGTTTACACGTTTCCGTTAAATTGCCTAATGTTGACCAATATGCCCTTTTTACCATGAAACAAGAATTTTGGATATGTGAGAAGACAATAACCGTGGTTATTGATTTATAAACATATCCCTAAATATTCATAACAATTCGAGGTCCAAAATAGGAGTTATGCTAAATAGCACAATTAAGAAACTTTTGTTAATTAAACGGCACAATTAGCATAAAGCCTATCTAAACCCAACTTTTAGCACCAAACCGTTTACCCACTGATGTAATATAATATTTTGAGATTTATGAAGATTTTTAAATATTTTTAACTTGCTCATAACCCAAGGTTTTGGCGTTGATTCAGTAAATACCGATTATACCCTTTTTGCTTATAAAATGAGTTCTACATAGTATTTTGACACCAATCCACCGATTATACCTTTTTTTGCTTATAAAATGAGTTCTACATAGTATTTTGACACCAATCCAATTGCTACTGATTTTATATAATAAATGTGGTATTTTGAACTTTATAACCTGATCAGAAAACTCGGATTTCCGGTATAACCCGGAAGTAGCTTAAAAAGGCTTTTTACGCGCATTAAACACCTAGTATGGGTTTAAAAACCATTTTGTCACATAAGACTTATTATCAACTGATATGACCTATTGAAATAAGTTATTTTGCTGATGTATTCGGACCCGAATCTCAGAACTTCATTTAAACTCTTTTATAACCTTTAAAATGACCAAAATACCCTTACGGGGCTTAATATGAGATTAAACTCGTTTCGGGCATGATGGAAGATATCCACTGATATCACAACATATTTAAAGCATATTGACTTAGGAAACCTATATATGACTTTTACGGTTACCCTTCTTACGCGTTCGGTTCGGTTCATGTAACTAGTTTGCATAAATTAGCCGAAACGGGTCAAACCTTATCGTTTTTATCTCAAAATCCAGAATGTGGTTAGATTACCCATGTTATACAAGTCTTCAAACTTGTCGGGTCTAAATCACGTTCTATTCCGGTCTTCGCTTAATCGTGCGTCTCGAACCGTATCTTTCGTTAAACTAACCGGTCTAAGTTTAGGCTTAATTAAAGACCCGTTAGGATTCTAATAGGTTGTTATCAACCTTCGTTCCAGAATAGGAGACCCGGTAAAAGCTAAACGCACTTTCTATTTGTGTTTGATACTTGCAAAGGTAAATACTTTTAACTTATCTTCCCTATACGGGCTGTAGACGTACACCCGTCGGTGCCAGAAATAAATAATGTGGTGCGTCTATTGATCTTTAACTCGGTCTTCAGATCGGGCTACTGAACGCATATGGAACATGTAATTCTTTTACAAGATTATATACAAATAATTGTCCCAAGTTATAAAAAGTTTGTGCCTCGTGCACTCAATTCAATTTTATTAAACTTTTCAAAATGAGTCAGTTGAATGCATTTACCAGTGTAAACTGACGTATTTTCTCAAAAAGGTTAAGTGCAGGTACTACGCGAACTAGGCTGGCTTTCTCCTAGCGTCCACAATAAGTCTCGCAAGCTTGGATGTCAAACTGTTGAACAATGTTTCCCATTTATTTTTGATCCACCTGTGGATTATTTTCAACTGTTGTGATACTTGATATTACAATTATATTCGGTTGAAATATATCTATCTTTTGCTTCCGCTGTGCATTTAAATATTGTGTTGTTTGACTGTAATGTTACCAACTACGTCACGATAATCCCCCACCGGGCCCACCGGTGAAACGTGGAAATATCGGGGTGTGACAGGTTGGTATCAGAGCCAACATTGAGTGAATTAAACACTGGCCTTATGTGTTTAATCTCAATGACACAATTGCACATACTCGAGTCTAGACAAGAACTTAGGACAAATTCCAAATTTGTTGCTCTAGTTTGTCCTTTATTGTTTGTTGTTTATTTCAATTGTTTAAACAGGAAATATGCCACCGAGATTCGGAAGAGGAGGAAGAGGCAAGGGGCCAATCACTGCCCCCAACGATCACGAGGCCGGGCCTTCTCACCTGCGAACTCCTTCCACTACAATGAGTGTCGAACCTCAGAGAAACAGGAGGAACCTTTTTGAGCCCGCTAGACGGTCTGTCTCACACAGTTCAACACCTTCTTATAGTCACTCTTTTGGGCCGCACTCGGAAAACGAACCCGATAACCCACAACCTTCATACATACCTCTCCAGCATTCCGTTTCGCACCGTTCCTTCGGCGACCCTACTCCTGTCTTTCAGGGCTGGTTTAACCCAGCAAACTATGTCCAAGAACTAGTGGGTTTTAACCCATTGGGACCAGAGGACCACTTCTCAGAAGACAATGCAATGGACATGGACGAGGACACGGATTCCGTCGAACCTGCAAGAGGTACCCCCAACCATCCCATCGAGATCTCTGATGGATCATCCTTCCACGGAACACCCTATCAGGGTCCAGACAGTTACCAAGCAAGGTTCAACTAATATGAGTGGTACTTTACGCCCTCTCACTATTCATCGCCTCACCAGCAGCAGCAGCAGGATCCCTCGGGGGATTCACGTTTCGTGGCTGTCACGCCACCGCCTCCACCGCCGCCAATTCATCAGGCACCTCCAGAACCACCAAGGCGTAGGAGAACAGGCGCGCGGATATCCGCACGAAGAGGGGATTTTCACTTTAGCACCCCTCGACACTCCAGTGGCAGTCATTACCCGCCACTGCAGGAAGACCCACAAATGGGTGGGCCCTCAAACCCAGTTCAAGAGGCGAATTCTGCACCAGTTGCACCACCACCGCCACCATTTGGTTATGATAACCCGATACCTACATACGCCGGTTCCACGGCATATAACCCATTTGAGCAACCAGCTCACACCCACTACAACTATATTGATGCCGACCCATACCTAGTTGCGGCGGCCAACTACAACGCCCTTCATCCTGAAGGACCATATGGAACTCCCTGGGGAATGGGATACCCAGCTCATGGGTATCAAACACATGTTTGACCTCCGATTCAACAGCAATCGCAGCCGCCACGTTTTTCCCCACCGGAGCAAGAAGAAATCCTCCACCGATTAAACAGGGTGGAACGAGATTTTGAAGAAGAGCGTAAGAACGACCGTGGTTTCCTCAAGGGCCTAGCAAGCTTGTTAAAAGGAAAGAAGAAGAGGGATCATTAATCCCTATATGTATTATTGTATTCCCTATTTCAATCAAGTCCTTGCGTGGACATTTATCTGTGTATTTAGTCCTTGCGTGGACTTGTCTTTTCAGTCCCTACGTGGACTTGTCTTTTCAGTCCCTGTGTGGACTTGTCTCTTTAGTCCTTGCGAGGACACCTATCTTAGTATTTGGTCCCTGCATGGACTTGTATTTCTGTTTAGCCTCTGCATGGGTAATTTGTCTATTTAAAAAGTCCCGTTTAGGGCAATGTGTAATCCTTTTTAATATGTAATGGAATGCTAAGTTTATAAATTTCATTTTTGTCATTATATGCATAAATACATTATGAAGTAAATAATTCAAATTCATTCCTTTTAAAATATATCTGCCTATTCAAATATTAACTTAGAATCTTAACGGTATAACTTCGTGTCATGATAAGACCTGGCCAAGATGGTAGGACCTGGTTAAAAGATTCAAATCTCTATTAACGTCTAAAAACATGTTAACACTCTTGGCAGACGTGATTCGCTAAAATCACACGCGTCATTCTTATATAAGGATTATTCAAAAGATTCCTAAACCTAACTTAATGATCTATAAATCCAATTAAGATGATCGTATATTAGACATCCATAGGTGATGTAATGCCTACGTGCCATACTCATTATCGTATAAGACAAAAGACAGTAGTAGTCTACGACTCCCTGTCAGAAAAAGGTAAGGAACTATATTCAAACCTTCATGCCATGATTCTCTGAAATCATGACTTGTTATTTAAAATGTCCCTGTGACTAGGCCTTTTGTGCTAATAATATTATTATTGTTTGTAAATAGGATAATTATAAATAAAAAACCTAAATAAAACCAGATATAGTCTATGTTTACCATGGTTAATGGATTGCCATAAAAAGACAATTCCATAATAAACCAGTGTTAATATCTTATGTAACAATTCAAAAACATGGCTGACTCGGATGAGATCAACAGTCACCCAAGGGAAAATCATGATAACGCCCAGATTAACATAGCGGGTGCAGAACTCCAACCATTAATTGACAATGCTGTTGCAAAAGCCTTGGATAGGCAGTATAGTGAGTCGAGCGGTACTCGGAGTAGGACCCTATCCGCACCGCATTCCAAGCCTAAGACTCATTCTGAGGCCCACAGCAAGCCACCACCCTCCAAGAAAGATGAATCAAAGAAAGACGATGACAATCGTCACTCTTCAAACCGGCAAAGTGTCCCATCTCAAAGGATCGTGCTGAATCAAGGACCCCGTGATAAGGGTTGCTCCTACAAATACTTTGTGTCATGCAAACCCAGGGATTTCATCGGGGAAAAAGGGGCTATAGACTGCATGACATGGTTGGATGAGATGGACACCGTGGTTGATATCAGTGGGTGCGCTGAGAAGGATGTGGTAAAGTTTGTATCTCAATCGTTCAAAGGTGAGGCCTTAGCCTGGTGGAGGTCGTTGATTCAAGCTACTGGGAAGACTCCACTGTACAGTATGTCATGGGAACAATTTGTTGCCCTCATCAAAGAGAACTACTGCCCTCAGCATGAGGTAGAGAAGATCGAGTCGGATTTTCTGTCATTGGTTATGAAGAATCTAGATTGCCAAGCTTACCTCACGAGCTTTAATACAATGTCAAGGTTAGCTCCTTTTCTGGTGACCCCGGAACCCAAAAGAATAGCTCGTTTCATTGGGGGTTTAGCCCCAGAGATAAAGGCAAGTGTAAAAGCCTCTCGGCCAGCTGCTTTCAGGTCTGTAGCTGATATATCCTTGTCCCTCACACTGGACGCGGTCAAGCAGAGATCGTTGAGGAACTCGGATGCCGAGAAAAGGAAGCGTTATGATGATAATTCACGACGGTCAGATAAGAAGCACAGGGGAAACAATGACCACAAGAAGGGGTCTAGTTCTAAGAAGGATGGGCATCAGTCTGGAGATAAGCCCAAGTGTAAGACTTGTCAGAAACACCACTTTGGGAGGTGCAGACTTGACTCAAAATCCCAATCTCAGCCAAGGCCTTGTGGGATTTGCAAGTCTTCGGAACATAAAACCGTGGAGTGCAAGAAGCTGAAGGACGCAACGTGCTACAGTTGCAACGAAAAAGGGCACATTAAGACAAATTTCCCAAAATATGCAAAGAAAGCTGATGTGCGTGAAGTGTGTTATATTTTAGATGTATATTTTAAGCCCTTTTTACACTTTTAGCCAAGTTTTAAATTTATAAAACACGATATTTACTAACAGTAAACACACATATGGGCAAGTGCACCCATCGTGGACGTAGTATAGTGTTGGTAAGATATCGAGGTCGTCCAAGGACACAAGAGCTTTAAGTACCGGTTTATCCTCAACGTCTAATCAAATCAAAATGTTAGAAAAATATTTTAAACTAAGAAAATAAAACTAACTAAAATGCTGAAAATAAAAATAAAAACAGATAGACAAGATGAATCACTTGGATCCGACTCGTGTGCTAGTGTAACCTTTGATTATTTTCACACTTTTGCACTTGTTTAAGAGATTATCTTAGTTATTGTAGTAGGCCCCTCTTTTGAAGGCGATGTTACCCTCAACCCAGTAGTTGTAGTAAGCAAGGATACAATCCTAAAGGGTCGGATTATTGAAAGATAATTAATTTAGTTATTAATGCATAATGTGGTAGGCCCCTCTTTTGAAGGCGACGTTACCCTCAGCTAAGTAGTCTGAGTCAGCAGGGATATAGTCCTAAATAGCTGGGTTAAAGTTTTAATAGTAGTTTAACTTATGAGGGGAAGAGTTTGTACCCCCGCCATCCAATACCTTTGGGTATTGAAGGAGGTCCTACTAAATTTGACCCAGGTCCCTTGCAGGATCTCTAAACGCTGAACAACGGCAAGACTCTTACCAAACCGTTCCCTTAACCCCCGACCAGGTAGCCAACATACCTCCATATAGACCGTGGAGTTATGAATGGTGAAAATCTTTTATTTTATATAGACAATAAAATAATGCCAAGACACCACGGACAAACGATAAGGAAGAATCACCTTCAACATAAGAAACTAGTAATTGAAGTCATTAATACAAACCAATTAAAAAGTGCAAAAGATTAAAAATAAAAAGTATTACACTAAACACTTGTCTTCACCAAGTGATGTAAGAGACTTAGGCAAACATGGCCTTTGATTGTCAAGAACTCTTACGATCAATCTTGGATCCCGAGATGACTCACACACTCTATGATGGACAATGGATGATGGTGGTGGATGATGGTGTTATGGTGGTGGTGGGTGGTGGGTGAAGTGTGAGAGAGGTGGTGTGCCAAGGGATGAGTTGAAATGTCTCTAAGCACTCCTATTTATAGGCTGAACAGAAGCTTGGGCACGGCCCCGTGCCCGCTGGGCACGGCCCCGTGTCCATCCTTGTCTCCCTCCTCATTAATTGTAATTCGCAATTACAATAATTGCGCCTGCAGGAATCTGACCACGCCCCCGTGTCCACTGGGCACGGCCCCGTGGTGGGCAATAGAAGCTTCTAAAGGTTTGTCTTTTCTGCTGCTTCTTAGGCACGGCCCCGTGCTCGCTGAGCACGGGGCGTGTTCAGTCTTCTGTTTACTTGGTTTTGCTTGGGAAGATGCTGTTGAGGGGTCGGGCATTCCACTTTTGTTCCTTTTCTTGTATTTATGTTAGATTTTGCTGTCTTTTTGCTTCTTTTGTTAATTTGAGCTCATTTAATCCTGAAAATACAAAAGGAAGACAATAACACACTTTTTCCAACATTAGTACAAAAAAAGGGTTAACTTTATGCCACATTTGATAAAATTTATATGTTGCATTTTGCGTATATCAAATACCCCCACACTTGAATCTTTGCTTGTCCTCAAGCAAAACTCTTAATAATGTGGCTTTATTCACTCCCAAATGGAATGGGTAGAAGAGAAGGTTTTTGGGCTTGTCATAGAGTGTCGGGATTTCCAAGATTCTTTATTGAGGTTTTATTTTTATTTATTTACAATCCTATTCGGCATGATTTATTAAGAACATTCTTTAAGATAGATTACTTATTTGGGCATAACATACCTTTTTTAAAATCTCATATATATACAAGTTCACATACCTCACGGGAGATCACTCAACACTCGGCCGAAGGTGTATTTTTTAGTGAATCACTCGAGAGCGGCATGGAACTTATTTCTATCATAAGCATGCCAAGCAATCAATCCTCCTCCTTTTTAACTATATACCTTTGTAAATATCAAGAGGACTTTATGGGTTTTTTTGGCTTGGGCTAAAGGTGGGTGGTTGGGTTAGTGGTTAGTAAAAAGGGCGAAAGGCGTAACAAACATTGGTTTGAAAGACTTTTTATTTTTCATATTTTTATTTTATTTCGATGGATTGTTCAAACAAAGATATTTGATAAACTTTGTTTGTTTGTTTAGCTTCATCGAGAATTTTTTTTTTTAAGGAAGTCATAAGAGAACCGAATGTTGTTACTAAAAAAAATTAAATAAAAAGGTTTAGGTGGGTAAAAAGGGTTATTTTGGGTTAAGAAATGAAAAGGTTTAGGCTCAAAGGGGTTAACTAGGGGGATTTTGGGTAGGTGGTAAAAAAAATATTGGTGTAGAATGAAAAAGGGTTAGTCCTAATGCCTCCATCATTTACTTACTTGGGTTTAAGTTGGTAAGGACCGAGAATGTATTGTTGTGGCAAGTTCTAGAGTCGTATGAACCAAGTGGCTATTCACACAAGAAACGAAAAATGAGCATTTAGTGTAAAGATATATATATTTGTATGCTCGTTAAAGGCTCAAAACTCACTTTTGTGGGAAAAGGTTTTTTTATGTGATCAAGTATATATAATTGTATTTTAACTAAGTTTGTCATGCCTTTTCATAATTTTCTTATGTTGGTTCTTTTTATCACGACGCTATCGGTTGTAAATTTGTAAAAATATAACCTTATTAAGACTTGAATTCCCAACTTAAACTTAGACAAGTAAAAAAAATGAAAACTTTTTGGAAAAAAATTGGGGTGATTAGCGGTTCCAATAGAGTTTTGTGTAAGGCTTGTTATTAGGACTTTGCAAAATTCAAAGTTTTAGCATCCCCCCACACTTAAATTACACATTGTCCTCAATGTGTCCCAAAAATAATTTTTTAGGTTGATTGAATGTGTAAAATGGTGTTAAAAGCAAAATTTTATGTTACTGGCAGTCTGGACACGGCCCTGTGTTGGGTGGACACGACCCCGTGTTCAGGTGCCAGTAACGAAAACATACAGAAGTTGGACACGGAGGCGTGTTAGCTGGGCACGACCCCGTGTTTGGTAAAAAACTGTAGAAAACTAAACAAACAGTAGGTCTGGGAGGTGGGCACGGGGGCGTGTCGGCTGGACACGACCCCGTGTGGACAGTCTGCAAGGCTGAAAAACAGGTTTCTTTCTTCAGTTTTCCTGTCCTGGCTTTAGTAGTACTAATGTTTAGTACTCGTTTGTACCTGTTCTATCAATAAATACCACACCAAACGATACCAAACGTCCTAAATTACCAAGTCAAACATCAAACCATCAAGTTAAAAGTAAAAACCAAAGTAGAAAATAAAAATAAGTTAGGGAAAGTAAATTGTTCAACACTTCGGCACGCAGGCCGGAAATTGTCTGATAGAAAGGGAAATTAACCTGTGGGCTCACCAACCAGTTGATCCTACTCCTACTCCACCCGCCTAGTCCATGTCTTCATCACTGTCATCATCTCCTCCCCCATGCCCCGCCATATACTCCCGGATGCTTCCGATGTCATCTTGGATATCGGTGATGTTTCTCTCAATGGCTCCGACCCGGTGGTATGTGTTGTTGGCGAGGGTGTAGGTGTTCCTGGTGCACATAAGGTTTTCCTGCAAAAGATCATGTAAACTCTGAAGGTTAGGAAAACCACCTCCTTGTCAGGAGGACTGCCCTGGATCACCGTGGGGTTGGTACTGGTATTGGGGAGGTGGAGCGTGAAGGAGTAGCGCCTCTTGCGGGTTCCATGCATAGCGTTGCATCCTCTGAAAACTTACCGATTCGTCTTCCGCCTCATAGATTAGGTTCATGGTGCGACAAATGTGTACATCAACCCGTCCCGACCATGGGCTTCTCTGGAAGGACCTAGGGATGTTCGTGAAGTGCTTGAAGAGGCAGTACACCTATCCCCCATAGAAGATAGGGGTTGGTGCATGAGCAAGCCGGTTTAGATGCATGTTCCGGAGTAGGAGGAATGGAACATCGAGGGCTCTTCGGGTGTGAATGTAGTGTAGGACTACCAAATTTCTCAACCCAACAACGCCGCTGCTGTCATGTCTCTGACAAAGAGAGTAAGTAAGGAGCCTGTGAATGTAGCGACAGAGCAGATCCCTTAGCTTAGTGCTCTTAGTACTGCTCGGATTGTAAAACCCATCATCAATCTGAGCCCATGCAGCCTGGCGTTCATTTTCATCCAACTCTCGCATTCCCGCGGTGTTTTCTTCATTTCCCGAATCCTCCTCTGAATACAGCCCCACTATTGCCCCGAATTGCGCCATAGAGATCGAATACCTTGTCCCACCACATCGGAATGCAACCCCCTCATTGTCGAACGGGTCACACCTTGAAGTGAAGGTGAAGGTACTGTAGAACTCCAAAGTGCACTCTTCTACCGACCGGAGTCGGGTGGTCAAAGTAACCCTGAGCGGGCCGATAACGAGGTTGTTGAAGCAGTTAAGTTGGTTCACCATGAGTAACAGGTCCGTGCATGCTTGCCTTGGGTATTCCTCGGGTCTTGTTTGAAGCGTATCATATCTGGCCCTAGCATCAAGCTCATTAGCGTTGAATCTCGTAAACTTTTTCGACATCTGAAAGACTACACCAAAATTTAGCACGAAACAGTGGAATTTTTAGAAAAAACTGCAAACAGTGAGCTGGACACGGCCCCGTGCTCAGCGGGCACGACCCCGTGTCCAGACTTCTGTTACTCAAAAATTGCATTTTTCGTTCCGGTCCCGAAAATCTGAAAATTTTTGGCCAAGTAGGTGCGGTTTCCCCCAAAAATAAAACCCCAAGTGCCTTTTTTTCCCAAAACAAACCGTTTACCCCTCCGATTTTATCTTTTTCGGTTCAAAAACAAGGGTTTGGGGTTTACATGAGAAATTGGGCAAATCTATCGACAATATAAGTGTATTTACTTCCTATTATACTAATCTAAACTAATGCTAACAGATTAAAACAAAAATTTGAGGTTTGATCCGTATGAACTTCAAGAACCGTAGATTTTTCCCCAAATTTTTGATGTTTTAACTACATGCAAGTAACTAATCTAACTACTAATGATGAGGAGACGTCGAAAATCTGCGGAAAATCGCCTGGACCAGAGCGTTTTTCGGGGAAACGGGGCATGTGGAATGAAACTGTTTGTGAAAAAGGGGGTTTTTATCCCGACAGTTGCGCGTACACGGCCCCGTGCCGAGCAAAGTTTTAAATATATATATATATATATATATATATATATATATATATATATATATATATATATATATATATATATATATATATATATATATATATATATATATATATATATATATTTAAAACTTTGCTCGGCACAATATATATATATATATATATATTTTAAGTGCACATGTGAGTGCCCTGTTTTCCCAGAAACTTGGTTCGAAGACTTACCGTTTTCGATGTTTACCCGCTTGTTCGTAACTTACCAGGTATGATGTTGATGCCTTTAGTCGTCAACCGTTTGGAGTGATATTTCTTCCTCTTCATCCTCAATGGATCCTTGATAGAGTTTCAGCCGTTGGTCATTGACTTTGAATGGGATTCCATTTCGAGATTTAATTTCTACTGCACCGTGAGGAAAAATATGGGTGATGGAAAAAGGTACTGACCACCTAGATTTTAGTTTACCCGGAAATAATCGAAGTCGTGAATTAAACAACAGAACCTGATCTCCTACTCGAAATTCATTAGGTTTAATGTATTTGTCGTGTAAGTTTTTCATTATTTCCTTATAAATTTTCGAGTTAGAGTATACATAATTCCTTAGTTCGTCTAATTCATTTATTTGACAAAATCGATTTTTACCTGCAATATCTAGATCTAAGTTTACATTTTTTATTGCCCAGTAGGCTTTGTGAGCTATTTCTACCGGCAAATGACAACTTTTTCCATAGACGAGCTTATATGGGGTTGTGCCTATAGTGCTTTTATAAGCAGTACGAAATGCCCATAAAGCATCATCTAATTTATCGGCCCATTCCTTTTTATTTAATCCTACAGTTTTTTTCAAGTATTCGTTTTAAACCTCTATTAGTCACTTCGGCTTATCCGTTTGTTTGAGGGTGATACGCTGTCGAGACCCGATGATAGACCCCATATCTTGTTAAGATTTTTTCGAGTTGATGGTGACAAAAATGGGTACCCCTATCACTTATTAATGCTTTAGGTGTTCCAAAACGAGAGAATAATTTTTTCAGAAAATTTACCACAACTCTTCCATCATTTGTTGGAAGTGCTTCGGCCTCGGCCCATTTAGACAAGTAATCAACTGCCACAAGTATATATTTGTTTCCTTTTGACGGTGGGAAAGGTCCCATGAAATCGAGTCCCCACACATCAAAAATTTCACAAACGAGAATGCCATTTTGTGGCATTTCATTTTTGGAAGAAATATTAACTGTTCTTTGGCAAGCATCACACGTCTTGACAAGATTTTTTGCATCTTTGTAAATGGTCGGCCAATAAAATCCTGAATCAAATACCTTCCGTGCTGTACTGGCAACACCATGATGTCCTCCGTATGGACCTTCATGACAATGGCGGAGTATCCTTCTTGCTTCGTTCCCATGTACGCACCTTCGGATGAGTTGGTCAGCACACATTTTGAAAAGATAATGGTCTTCCCAAAAGTAATGCTTTACATCAGCAAAGAACTTCTTTCTTTGGTGATGTGGCCATCCCTTGGTGACTATACCGCTAGCTAAGTAATTAGCATAGTCGGCATACCATGGTTCTTGTCTGTATTCCACCATCTCCAGGGACTCTACTGGAAATTTTTCGTTGATTTGTTCGTCCCTGGTTGCCTCCAAAGCTGGGTCTTCTAGGCGCGAAAGATGATCTGCTGCTGTGTTTTCTGCTCCTCTTTTGTCTTTGATTTCAATATCAAATTCTTGGAGGAGTAGAATCCACCTGATCAAACGGGGTTTGGCATCTTGTTTCTTGAAGAGGTATCGGATAGCTGCATGGTCTGTATAGACTACAGTTTTAGAAAGAACAAGGTAAGAACGAAATTTATCAAACGCAAATACCACGGCTAGTAATTCTTTTTCAGTAGTTGTGTAATTCTCTTGTGCATCATTAAGTGTTTTACTAGCATAATAAATTGGGTGCAAATGCTTTTCTTTTCTCTGTCCCAAGACTGCTCCAACAGCAAAGTCACTTGCATCACACATGATTTCGAAAGGTAGTTTCCAATCGGGCGCTATCATGATAGGTGCATTGACCAGCATTTCTTTGAGGGTTTGAAATGCTTGATTGCAATCCTTGTTAAAGATGAAAGGCGCATCTTTTTCAAGTAATTTTGTTAGAGGTCTTGAAATTTTTGAAAAGTCTTTGATAAACCGTCTGTAAAATCCAGCATGCCCTAAGAAACTTCTGCTTGCTCTAACGGAGGATGGTGGAGGTAATCGAGAAATTGTGTCAATCTTTGCTCGATCAACTTCCATTCCTTCGCTCGAGATCTTGTGACCGAGTACTATTCACTCTGTTACCATGAAATGGCATTTTTCCCAGTTAAGGGCGAGGTTAGTTTCCTCACATCGGGATAGCATTCATTCGAGGTTATCGAGGCATTGGTCGTATGAATCTCCAAAGATAGAAAAGTCGTCCATGAAGACTTCCATTGTCTTTTCTATCATGTCATGGAAAATGGCCACCATGCAACGTTGGAAAGTTGCGGGGGCATTACATAGACCGAATGGCATGCGACGATAAGCAAAAGTTCCATAGGGGCATGTGAAAGTTGTCTTTTCTTGGTCTTCAGGTGCTATTGGAATTTGAAAGTAACCTGAAAAACCATCCAAGAAACAGTAAAATTTATGACCGGATAGTTGTTCTAACATTTGAACAATAAAGGGCAAAGGAAAGTGATCCTTCCTCGTTGTTTCATTTAATCGTCTGTAATCTATACATACTCTCCATCCTGTGACGGTTCTCGTTGGTATTAATTCATTATTTTCATTAGTTATTACCGTCATACCTCCCTTCTTTGGGACTACTTGGACTGGACTTACCCATGGACTATCGGAGATAGGATAAATAAGTCTGGCGTCAAGCAGTTTGATGACCTCGTTTTTAACCACTTCTTGGACATTTGGATTTACCCTCCTTTGTGGTTGTATCACGGATTTGTAATCATCGTTCATCAGAATTTTGTGCGTGCACATGGAAGGGCTTATTCCTTTTATATCTACAAGCTTCCAAGCGATCGCATTTTTATGTTTTTTCAAAATTTTAATTAATTTTTCTTTTTCTATATTATTTAGTTTAGATGAAATAATTACAGGAGAACTACCATCTTTGTCTAGAAAAGCATATTCCAAACCTTTTGGGAGTTCTTTAGCTCAAGAGGTGGGTCTTTAGGAGACTCCTTATTTTGGGGCTCATCTAGATTAAGAACTTTAAAGGTTTGTTCTATGGCGACCTCTTCTTCAACAAAGTGGTCAACTTTTTCACTTGTATCGGGTGGCTCATCTTCATCTTCAATTAGGAGGTGTTGGGATTGAACCCTACCAGAGGAACAGATAATGTAAAGCCAAAACCGGATCACATTAGAGGACTACAATAAGCAGCAGTTTACTCTTTGCTTTCCCCTTGACAGTGGTATTCTAACAGCTGATGGATCTTAAGTACTGCTCATTACAACAACTGATGAACCAAACACTGATGAAACTCTAAAGACTGCTGAAGACAAACACTGTTGCTCTATCTACTGCTATTTCCTAAGTACTGCTGAAGACACAAGCACTGCCCACTCAAAGACTGATCACCTTTGGAGAAAGCACTGAAGCTCAACATCAGTGCTCAGGCAACAACAGTGGAACGTGAAGCAGTTGTTATCTTTTGTCTTGAATTGTACTGATAATCAGATGTTGCATGTCAGTAGTTTGTGTAGAACAGTGTATATAGGTTGTTAGTTTGTTAGATGTCACTATCATGGTGACGTCAGCTAAGATGCTTCAGTGGTTTGGTTTGCCTATAAATGGAGCGATACTCTGTACTGTTACATTTGATCGTCTTGAGTGAGTTCTTCTCCTCAATTCAATCCTTTCATCTTGTGCAACTAACCTTGAGGTATCAGGCTGAGGGGGAGCTTAGTATTGTAAGCATGCTGTAATTATTTGCTTTGTATTTCAATCATTCAACTTAATGAAAAGCATTTGTTTATCATACTATTTTCCTCTTTGATTGTGTTTACAAAGTTTGTATCCATTTCCGCTGCACTTTTCATAGTTTAATATTTTCTGAATGATCAAAATATACAAACAAACACAATCATGAGAGCCTCCGATCCTAACAATTGGTATCAGAGCTTGGACAGTCAAATTCGATCTTACAATCAATTTGACATAACAGTTCAGCTCACAATTCATTGACATTAAGGTTGGTCGTATTTTAGTTGAAAAACAGAGTAACGAGAAATCATGTTCAAAATGATGACTCAAAAGCTCTGTAAAACAACCAAGATGTCATAAAATTCACAAATCTCATACAACTCGTGATGTCATGCACAAATCACTCATAATTCCCAGATCTGGAAACTCATCTGGTAACTATGGTGTGTTCATCTTCATTCAAAATTGATTTCAACTGTTGTTATGAAATTTGTGATGTTTTCATAAGTTTACACTAAAGTATGCACCTCAGATCAGCAAAACCAATGTTCATTTAAACACTAGTGTTCTGCTGACATAGAAAGAGGGAAATACAGCTTTAGTCAAAATTTCTTATGTGCTCAAAGGCAAGTTGAGAATCCTCAAAAGGACCAAAACAACTTTGTCAAAACACATTAAGAAAATAAGGTGTCAAAACAGTCCAAATCATACGTAATGTGAGATCTGGTAATAAAACATACACAAATGTGGCCAGATCTCTCAAAACATTACCTCAAAATGATTCTGGACTAAACTTCTTCAAAATAACATTTCTCAGTGAGTATTTCTATACTTGTGAATGGGAAGGGTAAAAAGGGAAAATGAACAAATCTCAAAGTGTGGTTATCTCAAAACTTTTGAATCCAAAAGAAAAAGAGATAAGCATAAAACACTTATGAGGTCAAAGTTTGGGTAAACAGTGGAATCATGAAACTGTGTGCTTTCATCAAATACAGGAATCGTTCAGGTAACTATGGCATCTCCAGTGATTGTTCTTAAAAGAAGAATTTACAATCAATTGTCAAAGAAAATGACCCCAAACAATGGTCAAAATAACTTGAGAATGATATGATCATGAACTTATTTAAAAAGCTGTCAGATCCTTTTTGATATTTTTCAAAACATCCTTTAATTTTTTTTAAAGTGTTTTTCTCTAAATAAAACCAGATATATATTACTTTTTATAAAATATATTTTGTACTTTTACTCATATTTGATAGTAAAAGTTCTTCTCTGGTCAGGATGCAATTTCCTTATTTTTGTGTGAAATTACTATCCTAAATCTGATCAAAAGGAAATGGCACACATATCAAGGTCATGTTAAGCTCAAGTTTGGTTATCACAGATCATAAATTGATTGCAAATTGATTTTGAACTACTGAGATACTCATGTTCTAGTTCAAGTAATTAGACACAAAATGAGTAGCTCTAGTAGAAATGTCTTCATCATCTGGGATGCTAAACCACTGTCTGGAATAATGGACATTTGGCAAAACCTTGAACAAAATTTCTGTAGATAACTGCTGGCAATTTAATCTTGATAATATACATCTACAATGTATTTTGTTAAGAATAGCATCTCTGGTGCTCAACAGATGTTAGATAAGATAATGTGCTTTCACAAGACAAAATCAATTTCTACATCTGAACAAGCAGATGCTAACATTATTTGTCAAAAAGTTAAAACACTGCTGCACTATCAGTTGTTGCAATAAAAGTCTTCATTTTCTTTTCTACCACTGTTGTACCTAAAATGCTGTTGTGCCTCAACATCTGCTCTCTAAAGTCTGTCCACTGCTGATAGTCAACCTCTGCTCTTCAAAAACACTAATGTTTAAAATCATTGTTCCATCCACTGATACACCCACTGCTTCATTTCATTACCGTTGTAACTACTGATGCTTGATCCATCAGTGGTTGTTAAAACAACTGTCCTCCATTATTTACCATTTCATCAGGGGTTGGCACGTGGTCAGTTTTTAGCCGTCAGATCATTATAACCGCTGCCACATCAGCATTCACTTTTTCCCTAAAATAAAACCCTGATTAAACCCAAACAGGGGCTCACACTGTCGAATTGAATTCCAAATGTTCTTTTCTCAAAGCAGTTTCCCATTCTTCTTCACAAAAAATCCCTTCGATCTTCTTCATAAAAAATGACGAAACCAAAATCGAAGTAAAAATCAAAACCATCTTCTTCTTCCACCCCATCAAACGCCACTCAAATGGCCGCTGAAACTACGGAGATTCGCTACAAATCTCCTCACAACTATGTAGGTATACTCACAAAACCCACAACCGACAACACCTTCGACTCCATCCTGGATACCCTATCTGCATCGAAGTACAAAACTTTGATAACAGCAGACGCTCCCACTTATCTTCAAACCCAGAGAGAGTTCTGGAAGAATGCCACCCTTGAAAAACAAGGAGACATCATCACAGCCATCAACTCCTCGATACAGGGTAAGAAGGTTCAAATCTCTCCACAATCCATTTCTGAAATCTTTAAACTCGATGATTTGAAAGGAAAAACCTCATTTTCTAAAGACGAGTTGAAAAAGGATTTCATAAACAGGGGCTATGCAGAGCAACCTAAAAGGGATACCATACAAAAAGGTTATTTTCCTTCTGCACCCAGATTTTTGTTTCACACACTGTTAATGTGTGTTTCTAATAAAACGTCTTTTAATGAAATACCAACAAAAATTCAATGCCTGGGGTATGCAATTTTAAACAATGAAAACAATGATTTGGTAAAAAACGTTGATAATAAAGCATTTCTGCTCTTTCCACGATTTCTAAGCTATTATTTTGAACAAAAATTTTTAAAGGAAGACGCAGAATTGCCCAAACAAGGTGCCTCTTTTAAAATAAACTGCTTAACACCTGAAACATTCTCAAGAATGTTGGCACCAATAAAAACAAAAGCAGAGGTGCCTGAGCAGAATTTAGCAGATGAAACTGCTCCTCAGGTATCTGCTGCTGAGCCCACTGCTCCAGGTGATCAAAGCAGCACACCCACTGTTTTGAAACCCACACCTGCCACCACAAAAAGAACCAAAAAGAAAATATCCAGAAAGTCCACCAAACCCAAATCAAAGGCATCTCTGGAAGATGAGATCCCAGAGACAATGCCAGTGACAGCACAAAAGTCACCAATAACCACTGCCGCTACTTCCTCACAGCTGTTGGAAGAAAGATCTCAATCCCAGCCTCAAACTCCTCTTGCATCCTCACAAAAGGATCAAGTTGTAAGCACAGGGACCCCACAATATGAAGCTCTGGACCCACTCGGATCCATCTTCCATAGTCCTGATCCCAAGGACATGTCTCTTTCAACTCCTTTACCCTCACCTCAAATAAAACCACCATACACCATAACCTTGTTGCATGCAGCTGATGTTACTCAGACACAAACCAGTTCCTCTCAACCACCTATCACTGAGAGTATACTTCCACAGGTGACTAGGTCTGATGTTAATATCTCTGTTATCCCAGCAACAATTGAGGAGGTTACACTGCAGGAATTACAAGTAATTCTTGTCAGTAGTTCAGGTGGAGCAGCCACTACAAGTGTTGAATCTACAGGTTTACACATGGACAATGGTTTCATTAGTAAGACTCCCTTGAAGGCAATTTCTTCTATAGCACCCCTGAGAACCACCAGTGAGTTTGTTTTGACTACTGGCAACATCAAAAGGTTATCAAGTGCTGAAGAAAGAAGTCCCCAGTACCAAGAACAAGGGGCATCAATGGCTGATTTTTGGGACACTGTTCCTAAATCATTCATTGGTAAAACCACTGTTGGTGGGGATTCAGACGATCCTGTTAACTCAGGTGATGATTCAAGATATCAGGAATTGACGGGCAGGGTCGAAAACATTGAAACCTCAGTTGCTGAAATAAAAGATATGGTGCAGCAGCTGTTAAAAGCTCAGAAAGCCCAATCTACTGCTCCTCCAGCTCAAGCATCTGCTCAATAAGCACCTGCTGCAAATGAGTTATGGAATCTTTTTCAACCACTGCTGGAAAGACAAAAGCAGATGGCAGATCAGCAACATGCCATACATGTTCAAAAGCTGACCAATATGGTGGAATCAAGATTCAAGGATACTCAGGCGGATATAAAAGCTATAAAAGCTCACATTCAAAATGCCTCTGGAAAAGTTCCATCCACTGTTCTTTTCATGAACAAACCCTTCTCAGATAATGCCAAAAAGGGGGAGAAGATCAAGTGGAAGAAAAAGGGAATTGATGATGGTATGTATGTTGAGCCAGAAAATAGTCAAACCAAAACTGCAGTATCAACACACACCACATCACCACACACCACCACAACTACTGTTCCACCACCATCTGTGTCTACAGCACAAACACCACCATTACCATCACAAACACCCAAACCATTATCACCCCCTACCGAAAAGCAGAAGACAACAGATGTTACAACATCTGTTGTAATGGAAACAGTGGTTGAAACACCAGTCGTTTCAACTACTGTTAGTCAGCCACTCTTCACCACTCAAACACCTGCCATCATGACCCCTGCTCAAAAGCAGAAGACATCTGCTGATACATCAGTAGTTGTAATGACAACAGCGGTTGAGACACCAGTTGTTTTAACAGCTGTTAGTCAACCATCCACCACTGCTCTCACCTCTTCTATATCACAACCAAAGCTCTTAAGTAGAAAAAGAAAGCCAATCTCTTCCAATGAGGGTATACATGATCCTAATGCTGCACAATATCCACTGGAACTTGAAGCTATCAAAAATGAGATGAGGCAGTTCTATACAGAAAAAGATCCTTCAAAAAGAAGATTCTCCTCACTCATAGGCTACATGCCACCAGAGGATATGGATGATTACCTCAAGATCAAGGCAAGGCAAGGCAAGCTAAACTAAGAGCTAAAGTTGAGAGTGAAAGTGAAGGTCTAAGTGACGAAGGCATTGCTAAAAGACTGGAGTTCTACTTCACAAAAGTAAAGCAGATGGAAGAACTTGCACAAGAGCTAAACAAAGAAAAGGCTGATCAAAAGAAAAGGTTAAGAAAAAAATATCTAGCCTACATCATGAAAGAGAAATTCTATCCTGCTGAAGAACAACAGTTCAAAGAATGGCCATTAGTCGCTCTAAAGCATGAGGCAGAAAGGATTGAGAAAATCAAGAATGATCCAACAAAGAAGAAGAATGCTCCAAACTGGAGTAAATACAAAAAGCTCATTGCTGACCTCACTGCAGAGTATAAAGGAAAGAAAAAAGAGTTGGTGGATGCAAAAATGGATACTGCTGAAGCCATATCAAAATGGTCCAGGCAGTAGGCAGCAGACTGATGAAGCCTATGAAAGGCTAATGAAAAGAAAAATGACTGTTTTAGGCGCTTCAAAGAAACGTGAACTAATGATGAAGCTTGAACAACAGATAGAGAACCTCAGAACAATGTACAAATCAGCAGACAATCATGTTTTTGTGTCAAACCAAAAAGAAGGTAAACTGCTTACTGAAGAAGAGGTCAAAGAAAAGGAAGCAGAGTACTTCAAGGACACCATCATGAAAATGGGTCTAAAAGAAGACAGCTCAACAAAGCTTCACAACCTTGTTAAGAAGGTAATAAACAAACCTGCTTCACCAAACACTGCAACAGACATATCAGAAATTGAAAGGCAAGAGCTTATTGAACAAGAAACTGCTGAAGACATAGCTGCAACAAACAAAGTCATTGAAGAAGCCTTCAAAAGAATGTCTGAAAGTCTGCAGTTGTTCACAAGGCCATCATCTCCTAACTCATCAAAGAATAAATCTCTCCCAAGAAACCCATTTGGTTTAAAAATACTAAAGTGGATATCTGATCAAAAGACCCACGTATTGACTCTTGTCAGAACCAATGGTAAAGTGAAGTACATATCAAGGAAAGAAGCACTTGGCCTGAGTGTTGAAGACTTGCAGGATCTCCTTGAACTTACACTGTGTAGGGATGAAGATGACCAGAGTGCCAAGGAATTTGAAGCTGAATTTAAAAAACAAGCTAAGGAACTCTTGATGAGAAATAAAGGTCCTGAATAATGAAGGGTTTTGGCATTATCTGTTCCAGGGGGAGATTGTTAGGATTGGACCCTACCAGAGGAACAGATAATGTAAAGCCAAAACTGGATCACATCAGAGGACTACAATAAGCAGCAGTTTACTCTTTGCTTTCCCCTTGACAGTGGTATTCTAACAGTTGATGGATCTTAAGTACTGCTCATTACAACAACTGATGAACCAAACACTGATGAAACTCTAAAGACTGCTGAAGACAAACACTGTTGCTCTATCTACTGTTGTTTCCTAAGTACTGCTGAAGACACAAGCACTGCCCACTCAAAGACTGATCACCTTTGGAGAAAGCACTGAAGCTCAACATCAGTGCTCAGGCTACAACAGTGGAACGTGAAGCAATTGTTATCTTTTGTCTTGAATTGTACTGATAATCAGATGTTGCATGTCAGTCGTTTGTTTAGAACAGTATATATAGGTTGTTAGTTTGTTAGATGTCACTATCATGGTGACGTCAGCTAAGATGCTTCAGTGGTTTGGTTTGCCTATAAATGGAGCGGTACTCTGTACTGTTACATTTGATCGTCTTGAGTGCGTTCTTCTCCTCAATTCAATCCTTTCATCTTGTGCAACCAACCTTGGGGTATCAGGCTGAGGGGGAGCTTAGTATTGTAAGCATGCTGTAATTATTTGCTTTGTATTTCAATAATTCAACTTTTTTGGGTAAAGGGTTACCCCGGTGATTCTATTAAAACAACCGCAAATTAAGTTTGTATCCATTTCCGCTGCACTTTTCACAGTTTAATATTTTCTGAATGATCAAAATATACAAACAAACACAATCATGAGAGCCTCCGATCCTAACAGGGGGTCACTATTGCGAAAAGGATATTTCATTGAACGCTCAATATCTATGCTCCTTTTGAATGCCCCTAGTTGAAGAGGTAGATTATTGGACTTCCGGTTTTTCAAAGCTTCATGAGTATTTACAAAAGGTCTTCCCAACACTAGAGGAGCGTCATCGAGGATGACGAAATCGGTAGGAATAACCAATTGATTTGTTTGAACTAAGACGTCCTTCACTACACCAATTGACTTAATTACTCTCCAATTGGATAGAAAAATGGGTATTTGAAGTGGGGCAAAATCACTAATACTTAATTTTTCGAAAAGGTAATTAGGCATTATGTTAACACAAAGATCCTTATCAATGGTGACGTTACTAGTAAATGAATTTTGAAAAAAACATGGAAAGGGTCTTCTTTTATTAGTGAAGTTTGATCATTAGTTAACTTAACACTTACCATTTCCTCAATTTTTGCGTTAGTGTTTAGTTCCTTTAAAAACTTAGCATGAGTTGACACTAAACAATGGTTTTCAAAAGAAGGTGACAAGAGATTAATTTCTTCAAAATTAGATTCTTCTTGGATGTTAACGTTATCGGCCTCACCTCTTTCGTTGTTTAAATCATGTGTCGGTTTTACACTTGTTTGTTCTTCCACTTTTAACTCTTCAACTATCATTTCTTTATTCAATTCTTCTCTTGCGCGGGACTCCTCTTCCCTTGCGCGAGATTCTTTTACGTAACGTTCGATAGTTTTTAGTTTTTCGACTATCCTCTCGGCTATGTCGGTGATAGAGTAAGGATCGGGATCCTCAAAGCTTGAATCCGGTTGTTCGATCCTTGGTCCCTCATAGTACCCATATGAAGTAGATGGTTCACACCATTGTCCTTCATTGTAAGCATATGATGGATAAGGGTCGCAATTTTGTTCTTCATAGTACTCATATGAGGTGGGTTGTTCACACCATGGTTCCTCATAATAAGTATATGAAGGCGGTGGCTGATATCTTGACTCCTCAAAGTATGAGTATGAAGGTTCATACCTTGGTTCATCAAAATATGAGTATGAGGGGCTAAGTTCATACCTTTGGTCTTCATAGGATGTGTATGAAGTTGATGGCTCGTACCTGTGCTCCTCATAATAGTTGTATGAAGTGGATGGTTGAAATAAGTTACAACATTGTACCAAGTGCGGGTTACCACAATTAGTGCAATATTCTCTCATATAATCATCCTCCTCATAGGTGTAGTTGTAGCCTCCTGAGTATTGATCTATAAGAATCACTCAGCAGACCACAACTGAGTCTCGGGACCAGAAAACAAAAACAAAGATGGAAACAGAGGCTGGACACGGCCCCGTGTCTGGTGAACACGGCCCCGTGTTCAGGGTCTGTATCTAGGCGTTTTAATTAAAGTTACTGGTCTCGTTGAGCACGGGGGCGTGTTTCGTGAGCACGGCCCCGTGTTCAGACTCTGTATCTGGGTATTTAACTAAAAATATGCAGCACGGCCCCGTATTCAGTGAACACAGCCCCGTGTTCAGGCTACTGTATATGCAAACTAAACTAAAATGCAGAAAAATGTGCGCACGTTTTTAAAAAGGTTTTGAAAAACTGATTAGGCCGTCGTTTTTAAGCTTTCTTAAAAGCCTTGTGTCCCCGGCAACGGCGCCAAAAACTTGATGTGTGTGAAGTGTGTTATATTTTAGATGCATATTTTAAGTCCTTTTTACACTTTTAGCCAAGTTTTAAATTAATAAAACACGATATTTACTAACACTAAACACACATATAGGCAAGTGCACCCATCGTGGACGTAGTATAGTGTTGGTAAGATACCGAGGTTGTCCAAGGACACAAGAGCTTTTAGTGCCGGTTTATCCTCAACGTCTAATCAAATCAAAATGTTAGAAAAAGATTTTAAACTAAGAAAATAAAACTAACTAAAATGCTGAAAATAAAAATAAAAACAGATAGACAAGATGAATCACTTGGATCCGACTCGTGTGTTAGTGTAACCTTTGATTATTTTCGCACTTTTGCACTTGTTTAAGAGATTATCTTAGTTATTGTAGTAGGCCCCTCTTTTGAAGGCGACGTTATCCTCAACCCAGTAGTTTGAGTCAGCAAGGATACAATCCTAAAGGGTCGGATTATTGAAAGATAATTAATTAAGTTATTAATGCATAATGTGGTAGGCCCCTCTTTTGAAGGCGACGTTACCCTCAGCTAAGTAGTCTGAGTCAGCAGGGATACAGTCCTAAATAGCTGGGTTAAAGTTTTAATAGTAGTTTAACTTATGAGGGGATCAAAGAGTTTGGACCCCCGCCATCCAATACCTTTGGGTATTGAAGGTGGTCCTACTAAATTTGACCCAAGTCCCTTGCAGGATCTCTAAACGCTGAACAACGGCAAGACTCTTACCAAACCGTTCCCTTAACCCCCGACCAGGTAGCCAACATACCTCCATATAGACCGTGGAGATATGAATGTTGAAAATCTTTTATTTTATATAGACAGTAAAATAATGCCAATATACCACGGACAAACGATAAGGAAGAATCACCTTCAACATAAGAAACTAGTAATTAAAGTCATTAATACAAAACCAATTAAAAAGTGCAAAATATTAAAAATAAAAAGTATTACACTAAACACTTGTCTTCACCAAGTGATGTAAGAGACTTAGGCAAACATGGCCTTTGATTGTCAAGAACTCTTACGATCAATCTTGGATCCCGAGACGACTCACACACTCTATGATAGACAATGGATGATGGTGGTGGATGATGGTGTTATGGTGGTGGTGGGTGGTGGGTGAAGTGTGAGAGAGGTGGTGTGCCAAGGGATGAGTTGAAATGTCTCCAAGCACTCCTATTTATAGGCTGAACAGAAGCTCAGGCACGGCCCCTTGCCCGCTGGGCACGGCCCCGTGTCCATCCTTGTCTCTCTCCTCATTAATTCTAATTCGCAATTACAATAAATGCGCCTGCAGGAGTCTGACCACGCCCCCGTGTCCACTGGGCACGGCCCCGTGGTGGGCAATAGAAGCTTCTAAAGGTTTGTCTTTTCTGCTGCTTCTTGGGCACGGCCCCGTGCTCGCTGAGCACGGGGCGTGTTAAGTCTTCTGTTTCCTTGGTTTTGCTTGGGAAGATGCTGTTGAGGGGTCGTGCATTCCACTTTTGTTCCTTTTCTTGTATTTTGTTAGATTTTGCTGTCTTTTTGCTTCTTTTGTTAATTTGAGCTCATTTAATCCTGAAAATACAAAAGGAAGACAAAAACACACTTTTTCCAACATTAGTACTAAAAAGGGTTAAATTTATGCCACATTTGATATATTTATATGTTGCATTTTGCGCATATCAAAAGCTGATGAAGGAAAGAAGACCAATGCTAGGGTCTTCAGAATGGACGCAAAGGAAGCTGTGCAGGACGATAACGTGATCACAGGTACCTTCCTTATAAATGATGTCTATGCAAGAGTGCTTTTTGATTCAGGAGCTGATAAATCTTTCGTAGATAATAAGTTTTTCAAATTGCTGAATTTACCTGTCAAAACCTTAAGTGTGAAGTATGAGGTGGAATTAGCAGATGGCACCTTAGAAACCGCCTCAACCATATTAGAGGGATGTTTCATATCTATTAAGAACCACTCTTTTCCCTTATCCCTACTTCCCTTGAAGTTAGCCGATTTCGACATAGTTTTGGGCATGGACTGGTTATCTCATAACCAGGCCCAGATTGTCTGCAATAAGAAGCAAGTGGTGATCAAGACTCCGTCTGGTGAATCACTTACCATTCAGGGAGATACCCAGTATGGACTGCCTGAGCAAGTGACTATGCTGAAGGCCTCTAAGTGTTTGGTGAAGGGTTGTGTCATCTACATGGCACAAATGACTATTGATGAGCCGAAACCCAAGATTGAGGATATCCCCGTCATTTCTGAATACCCTGAAGTTTTTCCTGAAGAACTACCTGGTTTACCACCATATAGACAAGTAGAATTCAGAATTGACATTATCCCTGGAGCAGCACCAGTAGCAAAGGCGCCTTATAGGTTGGCACCAACAGAGATGAAAGAATTGAGAACACAACTGGATGAATTGCTAGCCAAAGGTTTCATTAGACCTAGTTCGTCTCCCTGGGGAGCACCAATCTTATTTGTCAAGAAGAAGGATGGATCGATGCGTCTGTGCATCGATTACCGTGAGCTTAACAAGGTCACTATAAAGAATAGGTATCCATTACCCAGGATCGACGATCTATTTGATCAACTGCAAGGGGCAAGTTACTTCTCTAAGATCGATCTGAGGTCCGGCTATCACCAACTGAAGGTTAGAGATGAAGACGTACACAAGACTGCATTTAGGACCTGTTATGGTCACTATGAGTTCCTAGTGATGCCTTTCAGGCTCACTAATGCACCAGCGGCATTCATGGATCTCATGAACCGTGTCTGTAAACCATACTTGGACAAATTTGTCATCGTCTTCATTGACGATGTTCTGATTTATTCAAAGAATCCGGCTGACCATGAGAAACATCTTCGATGTATTCTTTCACTACTTCCACAGGAGAAGCTTTACGCCAAATTTTTGAAGTGTGAATTCTGGCTTCGAGAAGTTCAATTCCTCGGACATATGGTTAGTGAGCGTGGTATCCAAGTGGATCCCGCTAAGGTGGAAGCTGTCATGAATTGGCAAGAGCCGAAGACACCCACAGAAATTCGTAGCTTCTTGGGATTGGCAGGATATTACAGGCGTTTTATTGAAAATTTTTCAAGGATTGCTGCACCCCTAACTTCTCTGACTAGGAAGAAAATTAAGTTCGACTGGGGACCGAAGCAACAAGAAGCCTTTGACATCCTTAAGCAGAAGCTAAGCAATGCACCTGTGTT
The DNA here is from genome assembly GCF_002127325.2 of Helianthus annuus. NCBI lineage: Eukaryota > Viridiplantae > Streptophyta > Magnoliopsida > Asterales > Asteraceae > Helianthus > Helianthus annuus. Next base: position 67,377,533 of record NC_035442.2, read on the forward strand.
GATATTGCCTGATGGGATAGAAGAGTTTGTAGTATATTGTGATGCATCACACACCGGAATGGGATGTGTGCTTATGCAGAAAGGCAAGGTTATTGCCTATGCTTCACGTCAGTTCAAGGTGCATGAAAAGAATTACACCACCCATGACTTAGAATTGGGTGCTGTGGTATTCGCATTGAAGCTATGGAGGCACTATTTATATGGCATCAAGTGTGTGATCTATTCTGATCATAAGAGCCTCCAGCATCTGTTTAACCAAAAGGATTTAAACATGAGGCAGCGACGATGGATGGAAACTTTGAATGATTATGATTATGAGATAAGATACCATCCTGGCAAGGCGAATGTAGTCGTCGATGCCTCGAGTCGAAAGGAAAGGGTGAAGCCTGTAAGAATCAATGCCAAGAGCATTGAAATAAGGAATAGTTTAACTGAAAGGTTGTTAGCTGCACAGAAGGACGCTGTGCTGGAAGCTAACTACCCGAATGAAATGCTAGGAGTAACTGAAGAACAGTTATCCTATGGAAAGGACGGAATTCGAAGGTTAAATGGACGAATATGGGTTCCAGTTTATGGAGGACTTCGAGATGTTATTCTCCCGGAAGCCCACAGTTCCAAATACTCCGTTCATCCTGGAGCTGACAAGATGTACCAGGATTTGAAGGCAAACTTTTTGTGGATAGGCTTGAAGAAGTCTATAGCTACCTATGTAGCTAAATGTTTGACATGTGCGCAAGTCAAAGCTGAACATCAGAAGCCGTCAGGTTTGCTACAACAGCCTGAACTACCCACATGGAAGTAGGAAATGGTGACGATGGATTTCATCACCAAGTTGCCGAAGACAAGAAAAGGAAATGATACGATATGGGTGATAGTTGATAGGTTGACTAAGTCAGCACATTTCCTACCCGTTAAGGAGACTTATATCTCCAACATGTTAGCCCAATTGTACGTAGATAAGGTTGTATCTCTACATGGCGCACCTGTGTCTATTATCTCTGACAGAGATACTAGGTACACATCTCGTTTTTGGAAAATTTTCCAACAATCTTTGGGCACGCGCTTAAATTTCAGTACGGCTTACCATCCTCAGACGGACGGGCAGAGTGAGCGTACAATCCAAACTTTGGAAGACATGCTTCGTGCATGTGTGATTGACTTAGGTGGTAATTGGGATAACCACCTGCCATTAATCGAGTTCTCATACAACAATAGCTATCACACCAGCATCACGGCCGCGCCTTTCGAAGCCTTGTACGGTTGAAAGTGCAGAACTCCCGTGTTTTGGGCGGAAGTTGGAGATGTGCAACTGTCAGGACCGGAAATAGTCTTTGAAACGACGGACAAGATTGTCCAGATTCGTGAACGCCTGAAAGCTGCCAGGGATAGGCAGAAAAGCTACGCGGACTTAAAGCGTAAACCTCTGAAATTTGAGGTAAGGGATAAAGTGTTGCTAAAAGTATCACCCTGGAAGGGAGTGATGCGATTTGGAAAGAAAGGTAAGTTAAGCCCGAGATACATAGGACCATTCGAGGTCATCGAATGTGTCGGATCAGTTGCTTATAAGTTAAAATTACCTGAAGAGCTCAGTGGTATTCACAATGTATTCCACATCTGCAATCTGAAGAAGTGTGTCGCTGATGATTCACTAGTCATACCACACACAGATGTGCACATAGAAGAGAGCTTGAAGTTTGTTGAAAAACCTGTGTCGATCGAGGATCGACAGGTTAAGAAGCTTCGAAGGAAGCATGTGCCTATTGTAAAGGTAAAATGGGATGCCCGTAGAGGTCCCGAGTATACGTGGGAGGTAGAGTCCACAATGAAAGAGAAATACCCTCAGTTGTTTCAGTAAATCTCGAGGTCGAGATTTCTTTTAAAGGGGTGAGGATGTAACACCTCGAAAATTTGTGTTCAATCAATAACGACACGTGTCATGTACGACAAAAGTGTTATAAACCCGGAGTTAGTTAAAGATGTATGGTAGGATTTTTGAACATGTCGACATGTTAATTTATACCTCTGAACGACTTCATTATAAATCCCAAGACCCTAACATGATAATAAACACCTATTATACCTTTAAATCCGGTGATTTCTAATAATAATGGATTCCAAATTTGCAAGAATGGATTCTATGAAATAATGCGCGATAAATCTTCGTTTATAAATTTCATTATTATCCAAACCAAATGATACTGCAAGATAGGGTAGACACAACTGATCAAGCATGGGTTAAAGGCCTCATACTGACAATTCCTAGCTCAAAAACATACAATGCAAGTTGCCTGTTTGAAGCTTGGAAGGTTAATTTTTTTTTGCCTTCTGGTAAAGGCTTACGGACCGTAAAGGTGCTGCCTTACGGTCCGTAAGGAGTGCCCAGCGACAGAAAGTTGGCTGTTGGTGGTTATAAATGTTTTAACCGACTTAGTAAGATATTTTCTCATCCATGGGCGACCCCTAACTGTTCCTAGGCCTTAGGGGCACTTGTAAATGATCTGGGAACAATGCTAGACTTAGTTGTCATGATCACAAGGCCTCAAGAACACTATAAAAGGCCCTTCATGTTGCAACATTTGATCACACCTTCCATCTGTTTTCTTGGAGCTTCCTGGAGCATAAGAACAGTCCCCAAGCATCCCTATTAGTGCATAGGACTTCTGTAAGTATGCTTAACCTTCCCTAATTGAGTTTTACTTAGTTATTAGCTTAAAAGTCAAACCGTCGTAATTAACGTTTGACTTAGCGATTAATCATTAATGGTCCAGTGATTAGTCGAATTGAAGGTAGTTGTAAGTTGGTAATCATGTGGGCTTTAAACCTTTAAAAGGGCACCCACTGATTCCCATTCTAACCAGATCAAATGTCGGATCAAAGTTGTTTAGAAAAGTCAACAGAATGCTAATTTTCGAATTAACACATAATTTACAATGTGGAAGACATGTAACCTATTTTATCACTCATATAACTTGGTAATAAGTGTAAGAACCGGTCTAAGCTTGTTTGGTCCGACAGTTTTCTGTTTTGACCCGGTTTGGAACCGAAAGTCGCAAAACTTTGACTTTTGCTTTGACTTCAGTTCTGATCCGTTTTAGTAGAGTTTAGCGATGCCTTAGAGCTTCTTTAGGATCAGACTACATGTTAGTATAACCCTCTGAGGTTGGTTCATTGATTACCCAAGTCGTTTACACGTTTCCGTTAAATTGCCTAATGTTGACCAATATGCCCTTTTTACCATGAAACAAGAATTTTGGATATGTGAGAAGACAATAACCTTGGTTACTGATTTATAAACATATCCCTAAAGATTCATAACAATTCTAGGTCCAAAATAGGAGTTATGCTAAATAGCGCAATTAAGAAACTTTTGTTAATTAAACGGCGCAATTAGCATAAAGCCTATCTAAACCCAACTTTTAGCACCAAACCGTTTACCCAGTGATGTAATATAGTATTTTGAGATTTATGAAGATTTTTAATTATTTTTAACTTGCTCATAACCCAAGGTTATGGCGTTGATTCGGTAAATACCGATTATACCCTTTTTGGTTATAAAATGAGTTCTACATAGTATTTTGACACCAATCCAATTGCTACTGATTTTATATAATAAATGTGGTATTTTGAACTTTATAACCCGGAAGTCGCTTAAAAAGGCTTTTTACGCGTATTAAACACCTAGTATGGGTTTAAAAACCATTTTGTCACATAAGACTTATTATAAACTGATATGACCTATTGAAATAAGTTATGTTGCTGATGTATTCGGACCCGAATCTCAGAACTTCATTTAAACTCTTTTATAACCTTTAAAATGACCAAAATATCCTTACGGGGCTTAATATGAGATTAATCTCGTTTCAGGCATGATGGAAGATATCCTACTGATATCACAACATATTTAAAGCATATTGACTTAGGAAACCTGTATATGACTCTTACGGTTACCCTTTACGCTTCTTACGCGTTCGGTTCGGTTCATGTAACTAGTTTGCATAAATTAGCCGAAACGGGTTAAACCTTATCGTTTTTATCTCAAAATCCAGAATGTGGTTAGATTACCCATGTTATACAAGTCTTCAAACTTGTCGGGTCTAAATCACGTTCTATTCCGGTCTTCACTTAATCGTGCGCTCGAACCGTATCTTTCGTTAAAACTAACCGATCTAAGTTTAGGCTTAATTAAAGACCTGTTAGGATTCTAATAGGTTGTTATCAACCTTCGTTCCAGAATAGGAGACCCGGTAAAAATTACACGCACTTGCTATTTGTGTTTGATACTTGCAAAGGTAAATACTTTTAACTTATTGTTGATACACGGAATATCTGTTGACTGCGTCTACAAAAAGTCTGAAGTCAATATTGGTCAATAGGGGGTCAAAATGTAAATGTTGTGTAAAATAGGCTTAGGATCGCTTATGTGTCAATGTTTATATGTGGACCGCTTATTTGTCAGTTGCCTGGATCGCTTATAGTGCAAGTGGTCTGGATCGCTCATTAGGCATGTCATAGGAGCGACCCAGAAACTCTATATATAGGCCAGAGCGGTTCATAGTTGTAAGGTATGTATGTGTGTGCTACGGTGCTGAAACTCTACCAAATTTTCATCAGAAAGCAATAGAAAGATAAGGAATTGAAAGGATAAGCTGTTGTAACTTCATTTACGTTGATTCCGCCTTCGTATGTGAAGATGAACTACCTTGACTGACTTTTCGGGTCATAGAACGGTCCAACAAGTGGTATCAGAGCTCAGGACAAGGAGTTCATTCTACTACAGCATAGATCTGCAGAAATCTCTCTTTTCTACTCACTTTCTCTCATACTTTTTCAGTTTCTAGTGGTTCCAATGGTCAAAATTGTCTGAAATTCGAGTATAACGTGTAAAACACACTATTAACAAACCCTAGAAAGAATCAGGTGAAAATACGGACTAAAAATGGTAAAAACCGGCTAAAGACAGTGGGTCGTGTATTCGAACATTCAGGATCGCTCGAAATACCTGTGTGGATCGCTTTTTCGGACAATATTCCTGTTAGGATCGCTCGAACGGATACTACTTGGACCGCTCGAACGATCAATTCTCTGGACCGCTCGAAAGAATTGGTCTGAACCGCTCGAACGAACACATACTAGTTCGCTTGATCATACATAGTCTGGTCCGCTCGAACAGACACAATTGGATCGCTTTTCTGACATATTGTGGACCGCTCGAGAGGACACATTTGATATTGTCTGGTTCGCGTATTTGAACATCTCTTTGATTCGCTTATCTGTCATCAGTATAGACAGGATCGCTTTTGTGGTTCTGTTATTTTTCAAAATCAAAATTTTTCTAAGTGTCGGTTGATTTTGCAGGTACGTTCACAATGGATGATATGTTCTTGAATCCATTTAGCGATATGTACGCATTCACAGGTAGTTCGGGAAACAATGATACGACATCAAACAATACGAACGAGAATCAATCAAAGGAGAAAAAGAAGGAAGCTTGGGAGTCTGAGAGTGCATTCGGTACATTCAACAAACCCCCAAAGCTTATGGTAATCGATGAATATAGTCGTTGGTCGAGAAAATTTGAGGATTGGTTGATGGCTTTCGCGTATGCAAGTTGGAAGAGTTTGAAAAATGGATATGATCATGGAGACAAAAATGGAGAAACTTTATCATCAGCTGACGAAATTGAATCTTTTGTGGCAGAACAAAAGTGTGTGGCTTTATTGTTTCAGTCGGTGCGGGAAGACATCATTTCGTTGATAGATTACTCCAATGCTAAAGACTTATGGGAAAAACTCAAGAAAAAGTGTCAAGGGAGTAATGAGATTGTAAAAAATAAGACGAAATTGCTTAGAAAAGAATTTGACATGTTTAGTTGTCTTAAAAATGAATCGGTTTGTAAAATGATTGAAAGATTTGGTCATCTGAAGCTGGAACTTGCACGACATAAGATTACGTATTCTCCGGAAGAACTTGTTGATAAACTGTTCGATTCCTTACCAGATGAAGTGGATTGGAGATATTACGCATTAATGTTGAAGAACACTATTTCTCCTGAAAAGTTGACTCTAGATTTGGTGATTGAGAAACTTGAAAGTCATGAGCTTGAATTGAAGAAAACTTACAAAATTAATCACTCATCCTATCAGCAAAACTTGGATCTTTATTATCCGAAAAGCTTGATGCCGAAAGCTACTTCTCCGAAAACTGCATTTTCTGCTGAGAATGTTTCTTCAGCAAACACAGAAAGTCAAAGCAGTTCAAACAGTGGAAGCCACAGTGGTTATCACGGTGGATCTTCATCTTCTGACAAACGTTCTGATGCAAAGTTATCGTGCAATATCGCGATAGATCTGAAGAACGCACAGAATTTTGATGAAGAGTCGGCCAAGCAACAAATGGTCTTCCTGGCGTCTGTGTTGGAGTCCTATGAAGGTTTGGTGGTTGGAAAGATCGGGAACACAAATCTGACGAAAGAAGATTACGATCAGATAGACCCTGAAGAAATGGAGCTGATCGACATCCGTTGGGCAATGGCAAGTGCAGTTCGACGTGCACAATGCTTTATGGAGATTACTGGGAGAAAAACGATCGGTGGTCCGTCTACAAAGTTGGGGTTTGATAAATCGAAGGTGACGTGCTTTAAGTGTAAGCAGTTCAAGAGGGAGTGCAGAAATGCGTATGCTGATGAGTCAGAGAATCCGTTTCGAGATGACTATTACAAGAAGGCAATCTACCATCAGAATAAATCTGAGCCGCCCAGATTGAAGCAGCAGGAAGAGAACAGAGACAAATCGAGGGCTTTAGCTGTGATTTATGATGATGAGGGTTACGATTGGAGCAAAGAGGTTTTGCCGGAAGAAGATGCTGTTGGTTATGCTTTCATGGCAAAGAATGAGCCTATTCCGTGGAAAGATAATCGAACAGACGAACAGAAGTATAGATATCGGAAGATGGTTGCTGAAAACAAGATTATCAGACTTTCTGGTGTATATCTAGAGGCAAAAAGAGCGAATAGATGGGATCCAGACAGAGAGTGCTACCTTGATAAGTATGGCAACATTGCAATTGATGACAAAACGCTTGATATCGAGGCTATCATCAAGGAGTATAAAGAAGAAGATGAATATTGGCAGCACAAGTGGTGGGGAACACCAACGTCAAAGATGATTGAAGAAGAGAAAGAGAAAGAGAAAGAGGAGAAAGAAAAGAAAGAAAAAGAAGGGATTGATGAAGTGAATAAGATTGATACGGGTTTGATCGATGTTACGCAAGAGTTGACAGCTGAAAATCTAGGAAAGATGGCTGACAAAGTGCTAGCTGCAAAAGCACTTGAGGTAGATCCTAATTCTGTTTCTGAGTCTAAGGATCAGGTCAGTCAGAATGTGTCAGCTAATGCGTCAGGTAAGAAGATTGATGGAAACATTGACTGCAAAAATTGCACAAAAGAATGCAATTTCTGTAGTACTGTCACGTACCTCAACAATGAGAAAATTAAAAACCTGACAGCCAAGGTCAGCAGTGTTGAGGATCAAATACTTGGTCGTGACAAAACTATGAGAGCTTCAACTGAACGAATCAAAGAGTTAACTTCTCAAATGGAAAAAGATAAAATTGATCATGAAAAGGTTAAAACTGAAAATGAAAAGTTAATTCTTGAAAATCGTAAAATTTCTGAAAAATTTGAAAAACTCAAAACCACAGTTAAAGAAAGTGATGAACGAAATGGTAAAACGTTTAAAGAAAATGAACATTTGCGAGTTGTGGTGAGAATAAAAGAAGAATTAATTAATAAACAACTGGATGAGATCGCTCAATTGAAACTTAAAGTTCAAGAAGCTGAAATAGAGAATGAGCGAATTCAGTTGAAACTTAACAGTTATAACTCTGCAAGCTTTGTGTTGCAGAATATTGTTCCTAAACCTATAGGAAAAAACAAAGCTGGAGAGGATGTGTTTTCAGATGGTACCGGTGTAGGGTTTCACAAAGTTCCACCGCCGATTTTGCACAATTACACTAAAAAGGAATCTGGGTTGGTTGAACTTGAGGAAGAAAGTGATGTCACGTTCACTTTCCTGAAAACATTGATGTCACACTTCCTGAAAACATTGATGTCACGTTCACGTCTTCCAATGACGAGGGTATCCAAAGTGATGTGGTGAAAAGTGTGGTAGACAAAGTGCTTAAACCGGATTGTGACACTTCTGAGGAGGATGGGTGTTTTCTAGACAAATACATTCCGAAGCAAAAGTCCAAAAACAACTTACATGATGAATCTGATCTTGTCATGTACAAGATGTCAGGATCGGATAAGTTGTTTTCGGATTCTGAGTTTCCATTAGAGAATGTTAATTTGAACAAATTGACAAATGTTTTCAAACTTGTTGAAGTCAGTTGTCAGCAGTGAACAATTTGAGTCGAAAGAAAGAGAGGGTTTACAACAAGAAAACTGTTTATCCACCACGTTTTTACAATAACAACAGAAACAATTGGTCGGGTGGTCATCAGGGGGGTAAACCATTTCAGAATAGAAATGTTCCAAACAAGAGGTTTGTCGAAAAGAAAAAGTTTGTGAACAGTTTAAGTTCACTTGCTGATGAAGAAAAAGTAATTTTTTCAAAATCAAACAAAGAATTTTTTGAGAAGAGAGCTTCGCAGGCTCAGTCTGAAGGCACGAGTCGGGTAGCTGATACTCGTACTTGTTTTAGATGTGAACAGGTTGGTCATATTGCACGAAAGTGTACATATGTGAAGCCTAAGACTGAAGCTGTGAAGGTTCGACAAAAGAAAGTTGATGTGAAGGGTAAAACACCAATGTATGTTGAGAAGAAAGTTGTTGGGAAGAAAAATGTTCAAATTGACAATTTGAAAGTAAAAACTGAACCCGTAAAGAAGTTGGTAAATCAAAATGATAAATTTTATAAGAGGGTTGTAGTAGCTCAACAGATGTGGAAACCTAAAATTGAACCTAAAGTTGAGAAGAAAGTTTCAACTTCTGAGGTGAAAAAGGCTGAAGAATCAATTACGGTTGATTATGATGCACAATTTCCACCTCTTAAGTCTAAGAATTTAAAAATTCAAATTGCTAAAGTCACGGTTACACCTAAGGCTGATGAGGCCTGGGTGGACTCAATGTTTGACTAAACAGTTTGAATTGCCGGAGCTTCCTGGATCGCGAAGCATGAATCGGCATCTTTCTTGAAGTTGTTTAAATGATGATTTGTTATGTGCAGGATCTTCCAAAACTTGTATCCAGGTGGATAATGGATAGTGGAGCGTCAAGGCATATGACAGGGAAGACCGCATTGCTGTATGATGTGAATAGCATTAACGGTGGTTATGTGGGTTTTGCGGGTAATCAAGGAGGAAGGATCATAGGTGAAGGAACATTGTCAAATGGCATTATAACGTTTGAAAGAGTTAATTACATCGCTGAGCTAGAGAACAACCTGCTGAGTATCTCCCAGATCTGTGATAGGATGTATACTACTCATTTCACCGACAAAGAATGTTTGATCTTGAAACCGGGATTTGTGATACCTGAAGAGTGGATCATCATGAGGGCACCAAGAGTCAATGATCTGTACGTGTTGGACATGAGCGTTGCTACTACAACCACGGGTCAGGCTCATTGTTTTGTGTCCAGTGCAACGGAAAAAGAGTCAAGGTTATGGCACCGAAAGATGGGGCATATTCACCTAAGGAAAATGAATCACTTAGTGCATAACGACTTGGTCACTGGAGTGAATATTAAAAGTTTTCATCTGGAAGGGGAGTGCATAAGTTGTGTCAAAGGCAAGCAGAAGAAAAAGTCACACCCTACAAAGCAAGTGAATTCAGTCTCAAGACCATTGGAATGTCTTCACATGGATTTGTTTGGACCAGTGAACGTCAAGAGTATAACAGGAGATTCCTACTGTTTGGTCGTGACTGATGACTACTCCTGATTTTCGTGGGTTATGTTTTTGAAATCGAAAGACGAAACCTTTGATAGTTTGATGGTATTGTTTAAGAAAATTGAGAATCTGTACCAGAGACCGATTTGTAGAATTCAGAGTGACAATGGTACTGAGTTCAAAAACAGTAAGATGGAGGAATACTGTGATGAAAGAGGTATATTGCATGAGTTTAGTGCTCCGTACACTCCGCAGCAGAATGGAGTTGCAGAACGCAAAAATCGGACGCTAATCGAGACAGCCAGAACGATGCTTGCAGACTCTAAGTTACCAATAAATTTCTGGGCTGAAGCTGTTTCTGCTGCATGCTATACTCTCAACAGAGTTCTTACTGTGAAGAAGTTCAACAAGACATGTTTTGAGCTAATCAATAAACGCAAGCCGAATTTGAAGTATCTAGAACCGTTTGGGTCACCCTGTACGGTGATAGAGCCTAATGGCAAGTTTGGTTCAAAGAACTTTGAAGGAATATTTGTTGGATATTCAGGTCCTACACGACGTGTCTTTGTTCCAAGTGAAAAGCGTATTATTGAAGCAGCGAATGTTGAATGTCAGGGGTATACTATGCCGCCTCAGAATCCTGGTGATTCATGGCGTTATCATTATGACAAACTTTGGGAATCGTTTGACATGAGAGAAGAATTAGAGGAAGAGGAAGATTTCTTTGATGAGCTGGATATTTTACGAGAGTATGAATCGACGCTCAGGTTCCCAGCGGAGTATTCTATAAGACCTCGGGAAACTTCAAATGATGATGAAGCAGGTCCTAGTAACGCTGGTGAACATGATGATGAAGTTGCTCCTGGTGATCAGTCGGAGGTGAATGATGATCAAGAAGCTGATAACATGCCAGTATTTGACCATGGTGATTCAGATCTTGAGGGGGAGCAGATCCAGTTGTCAAGTCAAATAAATCAAGTTGGTGAACAAGATGCAGAGCAGAATGTTACTAATCTGGAGGGAAATGTAGAAGTTCCAAGCGAAGTGATGCCGCGAACTCTTTCTTATCATCCAGAGGAATTGATAATAGGAGAATTGCAATCGGGCGTTCGCACGAGACGTCAAATTGACCAGGGCTTAACGTGTTTTTATTCTACAGTAGCACCTTTACAAACTGAATTTTCATTAAGTTGCTTTATTTCGCAGGTCGAACCGAGAACTTACAAAGAGGCACTTACTGAAGACTCTTGGGTCATAGCAATGCAAGAAGAGTTAGGTCAGTTTGAGAAGCTAGGTGTTTGGAAGTTAGTGGATTTGCCGGAGGGTCAACGAAAAATCAATACAAAATGGGTTTTTAAATGTAAGAGGGACGATAGAGGAGTGGTTGTAAGGAACAAAGCTCGACTCGTTGTTCAGGGCTTTAGTCAACAGGAGGGGATTGATTTTACCGAAGTTTATGCTCCTGTCGCACGACTAGAGGCTATCAGAATTTTCCTAGCATTTGCGTCTTGGAAGAATTTCAAAGTATTTCAGTTAGATGTTAAGTCAGCGTTTCTTTATGGGAAGGTCAAAGAGGAGGTTTATGTTGGTCAGCCGCCGGGCTTTACTGACCCAATCCACAAGAACCAAGTTTATCTGCTGGACAAAGCGTTGTATGGTTTACATCAGGCGCCGAGAGCCTGGTACGAGACTTTGTCTCAACACCTACTCGCTAACCAGTTCATACGCGGAAAAGTGGATGCCACTCTCTTCACTAAAGTCGTTGATGGTCATCTTCTGATAGTACAAATTTATGTGGACGATATAATTTTTGGGTCAACAAATGAGAAATTATGCAAAGATTTCGAACAGGTGATGAAGCAGAAATTTGAAATGTCATCAATGGGGGAGATGAAATTCTTTCTGGGATTACAAGTTGAACAACTTCCTGAGGGAATTTTCATTCATCAAACGAAGTACGTGCATGATATTCTGGAGAAATTTGGAATGTCAAGTTCTACTCCAGCTGCTACCCCACTTGCGACTAATCATGGGATTCACCCAGATCTCACCGGAGACAGGGTTGATGAGACACTTTATCGATCCATGATAGGTTCTTTGATGTACCTAACTGCTTCACGTCCTGACATCATGTACCCAACGTGCCTCGCAGCAAGATTTCAGTCTAACCCGAGAGAATCGCACATGATTATTGTAAAGAGGATATTACGTTATCTGAAAGGTACTCCGTCATTGGGGTTATGGTATCCTAGAAAAGGCGATTTTACAATCGAAGGGTTTTCCGATTCAGATTTCGGATGCTGCAAAATCAACGCGAAATCAACAACTGTAGGATGCCAGTTCTTTGGTTCGAGATTGGTTACTTGGCAGTGTAAGAAACAAACATCTGTGGCGCTATCTACATGTGAAGCGGAGTATGTTTCTGCTAGCAGTTGCTGCTCTCAGCTCCTGTGGATACAGCAACAGATGCGCGACTACGGTTTGCAGTTTCTTAACACACCTCTGTTTGTTGATAATGAGGCCGCAATTAATATAACTAAAAATCCAGTACATCACGCTAAAACTAAACATATCGAGATTCGTCATCACTTTATTCGCGATTGCTTCGAGAAAAAGTTGATACGAATTGAGAAAATCCACACTGACGAACAAAAAGCTGATTTGCATACCAAAGCTTTTGATAAAAATCGGTTTCAATATTTGTTAAAACTTAATGGTATGAAATTGCTTTCGATGTCAGATGGGGTTGTGAGCGTTGATGAGAGTACTGTTGCGGATGAAGATGAGAAACAATCTGCGATGGTTTGTCGGTTTTTTACGTGTTTTGGTATTTAGGGGGAGATAGATAGTTGTAGTTGTACATAGTTTATTTTCAAGAAAAATACAAAAACAGTAAAAAATGCAAAAATACAAAAACATGATAAAATTGAAAAAGAGCTTGTGTATATAGGGAAAATGATAGTACATCAGCTAGACAGTTACTGTCACACCCTGGCTTTGCGGAAGCGTGGTTAATTTGGTGTGACTTCTTAATACCGTAGCTTAATCATAACAAAGCTATATGAATTAAAAACATGCAGGATCATCCATTAAGTTTTGAAAACCAAATACAATACCATTGTTGTAACGGGAATACACCCTACAACCATAATCTTGTTCAACAACCAAACAAACATAAACACAGTTTAAGGACTGTGACTTGTCCAGGAAAGAGTCACATTCCCTAAACCCCGGATGACCTCGGAAACTAGTGCAGCGGGAAAACGTGCCATACCGTGCCAGATCCTTTAATTCCCTGAAATACATGTAAGTTGAAAAATCAACAATAATGTTGAGCGAGTTCATGCGTTTAGTATGTGCGCGCGAATAAACCTTTACAATCATTGTAAGTGTGAATATTTTTGTAAACTCTGGTATGAAAGCAAATGAGGAAGCCTATCAGTTAATGTGTACCGCATGGTCCAACCTGCGGGCGCATGGGTGGGGATAGGACAAAGTCACCACATGGTCCAACCTGCGGGCGCAATGGTGGTATTACGACAAGGTCACCACATGGTCCAACCTGCGGGCGCATGGGTGGTGTTACGATAAGGTCACCACATGGTCCAACCCTGCGGGCGCATGGGTGGTGTTAAGGACAAGCGTTCACCGACATGGTCCAATCTGGCGGGCGCATGGGCGAGGTTTGTTATGCTCAATAGGCCTCGATGAAGCAGAAATTTGAATGTCATATGGGGGAGATGAATCTTTTGGGATTACAAGTTGAACAACTTCCTGAGGAATTTTCATTCATCACGAAGTACGTGCATGATTTCTGGAGAAATTTGGAATGTCAAGTTCTACTCCAGCTGCTACCCCATGCGACTAATCATGGGTTCACCAGATCTCACCGGAAGGACAGGGTTTGATGAGACACTTTATCGATCCATGATAGGTTTTCTTTGATGTACCTAACTGCTCACGTCTGACATCATGTACCCAACGTGCCTCGCAGAAGATTTCAGTCTAACCGAGAGAATCGCACTGATTATTGTAAGAGGTATTACGTTATCTGAAAGGTACTCCGTCATTGGGGTTATGGTATCCTAGAAAAGGCGATTTTCAATCGGGGTTTTCCGATTCAGATTTCGGATGCTGCAAATCAACGCGAAATCAACAACTGTAGGATGCCAGTTCTTTGGTTCGAGATTGGTTACTTGGCAGTGTAAGAAACAAACATCTGTGGCGCTATCTACATGTGAAGCGGAGTATGTTTCTGCTAGCAGTTGCTGCTCTCAGCTCCTGTGGATACAGCAACAGATGCGCGACTACGGTTTGCAGTTTCTTAACACACCTCTGTTTGTTGATAATGAGGCCGCAATTAATATAACTAAAAATCCAGTACATCACGCTAAAACTAAACATATCGAGATTCGTCATCACTTTATTCGCGATTGCTTCGAGAAAAAGTTGATACGAATTGAGAAAATCCACACTGACGAACAAAAAGCTGATTTGCATACCAAAGCTTTTGATAAAATCGGTTTCAATATTTGTTAAAACTTAATGGTATGAAATTGCTTTCGATGTCAGATGGGGTTGTGAGCGTTGATGAGAGTACTGTTGCGGATGAAGATGAGAAACAATCTGCGATGGTTTGTCGGTTTTTTACGTGTTTTGGTATTTAGGGGGAGATAGATAGTTGTAGTTGTACATAGTTTATTTTCAAGAAAAATACAAAAACAGTAAAAAATGCAAAAATACAAAAACATGATAAAATTGAAAAAGAGCTTGTGTATATAGGGAAAATGATAGTACATCAGCTAGACAGTTACTGTCACACCCTGGCTTTGCGGAAGCGTGGTTAATTTGGTGTGACTTCTTAATACCGTAGCTTAATCATAACAAAGCTATATGAATTAAAAACATGCAGGATCATCCATTAAGTTTTGAAAACCAAATACAATACCATTGTTGTAACGGGAATACACCCTACAACCATAATCTTGTTCAACAACCAAACAAACATAAACACAGTTTAAGGACTGTGACTTGTCCAGGAAAGAGTCACATTCCCTAAACCCCGGATGACCTCGGAAACTAGTGCAGCGGGAAAACGTGCCATACCGTGCCAGATCCTTTAATTCCCTGAAATACATGTAAGTTGAAAAATCAACAATAATGTTGAGCGAGTTCATGCGTTTAGTATGTGCGCGCGAATAAACCTTTACAATCATTGTAAGTGTGAATATTTTTGTAAACTCTGGTATGAAAGCAAATGAGGAAGCCTATCAGTTAATGTGTACCGCATGGTCCAACCTGCGGGCGCATGGGTGGGGATAGGACAAAGTCACCACATGGTCCAACCTGCGGGCGCATGGGTGGTATTACGACAAGGTCACCACATGGTCCAACCTGCGGGCGCATGGGTGGTGTTACGATAAGGTCACCACATGGTCCAACCTGCGGGCGCATGGGTGGTGTTAAGACAAGGTCACCACATGGTCCAATCTGCGGGCGCATGGGCGAGGTTTGTTATGCTCAAATAGGCCTATCACTTGTATCCCTCGATCGTACTACGAGAACTAATGTTCTTAAGGTTTCACCTACCCAAATCACATAACCTAACAGTTCCTTCCTTAGCTGACCATACCATGTAAGAAATATTCATAATCATAGTAACATGTATTTCACCCCCGCAGTTTATAAAACTGAAAACAGTTATGAGAAAAGGGGGACATGAACTCACCGTGAGTGCGTCACAATATCAAGTAATCCAAATGTCCGAAAGCTGCGCAACGACCTACATGTGCTAACTCTATTAGACGGATGGCCGTGCTTTAGCTTCTTAGTTTATATTTTTGGGAAACGGTTAGACAACCGCTCCGTGTGTCTACTTGATAACGTATTCTCCTTCCCAAGGATGGGGGAATTAATACATGTGTAATTATATCATTTTATTAAGTCCCACTTAATATATTTTATTCCTAATTCCAAAATATATTTATTTTTCTCAAAAACAATATATTTCCTTTTCCATATATTACTTTCCCAAATTAATATTTTGACAACACATGCACTTATGAATATTTCCGAATAAAGCGTACGTTACGTTTTGGCGATTAAGTGGTAATGATAATTACCGTTGTAACTTATATATTCGTCGTGTAAGCGTTTGTATTATTTTGGGTTCATCAACGTTTGTAAATATTATTTTTACTCTAAAAATAATATTTATATATTTTCACAAAATAATCATAAACAGTGTGGTGAATAATATATTTATCGAATAAATATTTATCACGTTTAGCTTTGTGAAAATCCCTCCTCCGATTATTTATAAATAAAGTTGTGGCGAAATATATTTGAAAACATGTCAAAGTAGTCTAACACTTGTATATAATTCTAAGTGTTAGATTTTAGGAAAATTTCGCCAGAGTTTCCCCTGTAACTGGAGGTGGCCACGCTTTCAAGCGTATCATTTTCTTTTACAAAATCATTTCAATACTTCCTTTAAATCAACCAATCAATTTCCAATACAATCAACAAGTTTCAACACTTCAAATTTGTAGATTAAAATGTGAAATCGCATTATCACGCGAACTTGTAATTTTTCCGAAAGTCGTTTTGTAGATCACTTTATATTTAGTGGATCTATACATAAAATAACTTAGTCTTGCAAAAACCCCGTTTTTGGAACAAATCACTTCTTACAACTTCCCGACAATTTTTGTAAAAATGGTTATTTTGCCGGATCTTTCATTTTATAAGTGTTTCTACACTTGTAGACTTTGAAAATCATATTTGTTAACATGTTAACCAACTTTTATAAAACATGATTTTCTCAATACCCGGTCCTACGAATATACCACTTGTACATACGTAGATCGGCTCGTTTTAAATACTATTTTTCATGTTAGAACACTTTTACACAAGTTCATGTTTCCCGTGTGGTGGAGTTTCACCTTTTAACCCTTGTACTGCTAGAGACAAGTGTATGTCAAGATTCGGGATCTTAACAAAGTCGGGTTAAACGATGATGAGAGCCACCACATCATAGATCGGGCCATATTAATCAACATATTCAAATACTACGACATTTACACGCGTTATGAGCTTTTATCCAACGATTTACGCATTTTAGTAGACTTTTTAGATTCATCAAGCGGGTTACCGACATTCAACCGTCAAAAATCCTTTTAACCACTTTAGACATGACTAAAAATGAGTTTTAAACATTATACCTCTAGCTCGGGGCTAGGGAAGATTCTAGTCGAAAACTGCGTGGATAAAAGCTAACGGTAGAGGTCCTTCAACTTCCGTTTGTTCCGAGCTTCGTTGTATGCGATCACCGACACTTGTACAAGCTTGGAATGGCAAGACTTGAACCGAAAAATGGATGGATGGGGGGTGCTATGTTCGGCCGTGAGGGAGGAGCAAGGGAGAGAGAGAGATTTTCTTGTGTGTGTGTGTCATGTGTGAGAGAGAGTGGAGGGTATTTATAGAGAAATGTGCCTCGTTCCTCGCGTAATCTAATATAAAATAATAAAGATTGTACCCTCATGTACTCTCTAGTTGGCCGAATAGTTAGGGTGGTGGGGCCACCCGGTTCGTTTTCAACCGTTCCGTTACGGTTCAGTTAAGTTAAGTTGGTTACTTTAGGGTCTAACCTCGTTAGTTGTTTATTGCGTTATAAGGTGGGTGTTAGGGTAATCAGGGACCCTAACTGGCTCAGAAAAATACCAATAATATTTCTGGCAATATTTTTATGTTCCGGGTATAGTCCGGTTGTTCGGTCGGATGGTAATCCGTTAAAGTGCTTAAGTAATCCTTTAAGCGTCGTAATTAATATTTTTAGCGACACAATTTATTCTGCAAAGTGTCAGGAATATTTCCCCATGTTTTGGCACTTTATTAATTAGCTAGAAGCTAGTGTGTTGATAAAAGTGCTGTGTTTTGTGCTTAGAGTACGTTTTAGGCACATCCAATCTCTGTATCTTATTCCTAGAGACGCAATTATACAACCCTTGTATCCCTACACACACTATGGGTGTAGTAAAACAATTCCGGCTCATTCAGGCCTTTAGAGGCAGTGTCTGCCTGATGCTGGCTATATCAGCATGTCAAATAGGTTATCCGTTCAAGTGCTACTGTGCTTTTGTGCATCATGTTTGTCACTAAAGTTCAGTAAGTAAATAATGTAGTGACGGAAATCAAAGTATGATGCAGATATGTACAAGTATCAACAGTCAAGTAGCAGTTCATCAGTAATCTCAGTCAAGCACAGTAATTAAGCAATAATTAATAGTTAATTAAGTCGTACGGATACCTGGTTTAGTGAGGGTTGTCACATTCTCCCCCTGTTAAAGAAATTTCGTCCCGAAATTTAAGTTCTGCTTGTAGAAGCAGGGTTCTTACGAAATAAGTGGGGGTATTTCTCTTTCATTCGGTCCTCACGCCCCCAGGTGAATTCAGGACCATGTCTGGCATTCCAACGAACCTTGACGAGTTTGACACTGCTCCGGCAGGTCTTATTCTCTTTACAATCCGTGACCTCAACAGGTTCTTCAACGAAGTGGAGCGTGTCGTCAACATGAATTTCGTCAGTAGGAATGACAATGGTATCTTGAGTTAGACTTTTCTTCAGATTGGATACATGAAATGTTTCGTGAACCAAATAGAGTTCAGCAGGTAAGTCCAGCTTGCGTGCTACGGTCCCAATTCTTTCCAAAACTCTGAAAGGACCATTATACCGCGGATTCAACTTCCCACGCTTCCCAAAGCGTGCCACACCCTTCCAGGGTGATACCTTCAACAGAACTATATCTCCTACCTCAAACTCCAGAGGTTTCCTGCTTCGATCCGCGTAGGCTTTCTGACGGTCACGAGCCGCTCTGATGCGATCTCGGATCTGTGCAATCTTCTCTGTGGTTTCCTAGGTTACATCAGGACCAACCAACTGTCTATCACCGGCGTCAGACCAACAGAGCGGTGATCTGCATTTGCGCCCATATAAGCTTCGAAAGGCGCGGCACCAATACTGGTGTGGTAGCTGTTGTTGTTTGAAAACTCAACCAGAGGCAAATGCTTATCCCAGCTACCGCCCAAATCCATAACCCATGCTCCCAGCATGTCCTCTAACGTCTGAATCGTCCGCTTGCTTTGACCGTCGGTCTGCGGGTGAAAAGCGGGGCTCATATTCATCTTTGAGCCAAAGGCTTCTTGGAAGGATTGCCATATCCTTGATACGAATCTCCCATCTCTATCGGAGATAATCGAGAGAGGTACTCCATAGCGTGTAACCATCTCTCGCACGTATAATTCGGCCAATTTGCTCGTATTATGCTTTTCTCGGATAGGTAAGAAGTGTGCTGACTTCGTTAATCGGTCCACTACCACCCAGATAGTGTCATGGCCTCTAGGCGTTCTTGGCAACTTTGTAATAAAATCCATGGAGATTTGTTCCCACTTCCACTTGGGAACCTCTGGTTGTTGCAGAAGTCCTGAAGGCTTCTGGTATTCCGCTTTAACCTTAGCGCAAGTTAAACATTTGCTCATATAAACAGCCACATCGCCTTTCATCCTAGGCCACCAATAATAACCTTTAAGATCTTGGTACATCTTACCCGCTCCAGGGTGGATAGAGTACCGCGACCTGTGAGCTTCATCGAAAATAACCTTCCTTAAACCACCAAACAGAGGAACCCAAATCCTTAAAACACATCATTCCTTCCCTGTTTGGTTCTAATAACTTCTCCATCCCACGGAGATACTCTTCTTCAAGGTTTCTTTCTTTGAGAGCTTCCTTCTGCGTGGCACGAATGCACAGAGGCAAGTCGGTTCGAATAACCATCTCCAAAGCCCTAACCCTTATGGGCTTGATCCTCTCTTTTCGACTTAGGGCATCGGCGACCACATTCGCCTTCCCTGGATGATCATTAGTCTCGCAGTCATAATCGTTCAACAACTCGACCCATCGCCTTTGCCTCATATTCAACTCCTTCTGGTTGAATATATGCTAGAGGCTCTTGTGATCTGTGAAGATCGTATACTTTGTACCGTAAAGGTAGTGTCTCCAGATCTTTAAGGTAAAAAAAAAAAAAAAAACCACTACGCCTAGCTCCAAATCATGCGTGGTATAGTTCTTTTCGTGCACCTTCAGTTGGCGTGATGCGTAAGCGATAACTTTTTGGCGTTGCATCAACACACAA
Source organism: Helianthus annuus (assembly GCF_002127325.2). Classification (NCBI taxonomy): domain Eukaryota; kingdom Viridiplantae; phylum Streptophyta; class Magnoliopsida; order Asterales; family Asteraceae; genus Helianthus; species Helianthus annuus. The sequence continues at coordinate 67,397,613 of NC_035442.2, forward strand.
CCCAATCCTTGACGCGATGCGTCGCAGTATACCACAAAATCATCTATACCTTCCGGTAGAGCTAAGATTGGCGAGTTGCAAAGCTTATCCTTCAGCACTTGAAATGCTTCATCCTGTTTGATTCCCCAATCAAACTTCTTATCCTTCTGCGTGAGGAGCGTTAATGGTTGGGCGATCTTTGAAAAGTTCTCAATGAACCTTCGATAATAGCCAGCCAAACCCAGGAATTGCCGAATCTCGGTTGGCGTTTTTGGCGTTTCCCAATCCTTGATCGCCTCGATCTTGGTTGGATCCATGTGGATTCGATCTCCATTTACCACGTGCCCAAGGAATTGGACTTCGTGTAGCCAAAACTCGCACTTAGAGGATTTGGCATACAGCTGCTCTTTCTTTAGCAGTTCCAAAATAGCTCTTAGATGCTGTTCGTGCTCAGCCTTTGTTCTTGAATAAATCAAGATGTCGTTGATAACACAATCATGAACTTGTCCGAGTACGGCTTGCAACTCTGTTTATCAAGTCCATAAACACTGCAGGTGCGTTGTCAAACCAAACGGCGTAACAAGGAACTCGTAGTGTCCATAACGAGTTCTGAAGGCTGTCTTCGGGATACTTTCCTCTTGTATCCTTAACTGATGGCATCTAGATCGCAAGTCGATCTTTGAGTAAAAGCTTGAACCTTGCAGTTGATCAAACAGATCATCAATTCTTGGCAGAGGGTATCTATTCTTGATCGCCGACTTGTTCAGCTCCCGGTAGATGATGTTTATCTGAAAACCATCATCCCTCTTTTTGACGAGTGGTAATGGGGTTACCCAAAAAGAAAATTTTGGTCTGTTATCTTACTTCTCTACCCATAGCTAAAACTTCTCTGCCATTCCTTGCATCTCCGAAAACGTAAGTTGCTACGATGCATTGACTATGGGTGCAGTGCTTGGAATTTATTGTGGAGGGGACGATTCCGGCAAATCTTCGAGGAAGACTTCGGGGTATTCTCCAACCACAGGGATGTCTTCGGGTTTTGGTTCTTCGGCTTCTCTTTCCACGACATGAGCCAAGAATGCAACACATCCTTTGCGCGAAAATTTTCCTGTCTTCTCTGCCTGATAATCCGTAGGAGCGTATCCTGCTCCATGAATCACAATCATTTCTCCGTTCGTCGTCGGGGTGCGGGTGACACTTTCCGCCGGGTTGTTTGACAACCAGTCCATCCCAATTATCACGTCGAAGCTTCCGATAGACTTGTTCTATCGAGAACTGGGTATCTAGGTTAATTACTACTAAAACAACTATATTTTCTGAAGCTAGAATTTGACAATACTGTCGAATAGAGCGTCACTTTGACTATTGTGAGACGTACCGATATCCACGCTTGGATTCTATCCCCGCTGTTGAGCTTTCATCCACGTGCCTGAGTGTTCTTAGGGCAATACTTCCTGAAATGCCCCACATCACCGCAATTAAAACATGCTTGGCCACAGCCTTGATCGTTACCATCCCTGCCTTGATAGTTGTCGTCGTTGTTATTTCCTCCGCGATTTCCGTTACCATCTTGACCTTTATTTCCATGTTCAGTTCCTTGCCGACATGTTTCCTTGACATGTCCCACCTTACCACAGTTACCACACTTTCCATATCTACACCGCCCGTTATGGGGACGTCGACAGTTGTCGCACTTTGGTAGGATACCCGTGTACTCTTTTCTCTTTTTGGCCTTGTCGTCGCTACTCGACTGGGTACCCTGTTTGAAATTCGCCAACTTCCTCTTGTTGTCCCCAGATGACTCTACATGAGTCTCCTTTCTCTCCTCAGAGGCTGAAAATTTGTTCATCCTGATTGCTTCTTCTGTCAGGGCTACACTTAGGTTGATGGCCTCAGAGATTGTTGCAGGCTTTGATGCTGTTACCATGCTCATGATTTGGGGTGCCAATCCCCAAATGAAACGCTCAATCCTTTTAAACTCTGGATCTACCATGTAGGGAACGATACGCGATAGAAGTTGGAACTTCTCCACATACTCAGCTATTTTTGGACCATCCATCTTCAAATTCCAGAACTCAGTTTCTACCTTCTGGCTTTCTGTTCTTGAACAGTACTTTTTATGCATTAGCTCTTTCAGCTCGTCCCACGATAGAGCATACGCAGCAGCCTCGCCCATTGTCTGAACCTGAAGCTTCCACCATGACAGAGCCTCATCTCGGAACAGCCCGGTAATGTACGTGACCTGGTCTCTTGGGGCGCATTTGCTTGCACGCAAAACAGTGTCCGTCTTCTCAATCCAGCGGACGAAGGCTACGGCACCCCCAGTGCCGTCGAAATGTAGAGGCTGGCAGCCTAAGAACTGCTTGTAGGTGCAGCCGTTGGGTGGGTTATTTCCTGAGGTACCTCCGTTGCGCTCGGAGTGATGGGCCTCGTATTGTGCGATGACTGCAGCAATGATTCCCTGGAGTTCCGCCTTATTGGTGGGTATGCGTACATCCTGTCTTGGAGGCATCTTCCTATGATGATTGTACGGGTCAGGTCATAGTGAGTAAAATGTGCGTAGGTATACAGCAATATCAACACATAACATCTCATGTTATCAATAAATCAATAACATCTCATGTTATAGAACATAATCAATAGATCACTTTGATTGCATTGCCACAACTTGAGACCAGAATGTAAGGTTTACAGGTATCCAACTGTATCATACAACATCAATGACTTAGTAGGTGACGACCCTAGGCAAGTCGTGCGATCGCTGGACATGTTTAGAAATCTCTGGTTCGTCCATTCAAATTCCAGAACTTCACCTTAAGCTTCTGGATTCCAGTCCTAGAACAACATTTCTTCTCAATCATTTCCTTGAGCTCGTCCCAGCTCGTGCATAGGCAGCATTTGTACCAAGGGTCTGAATATGATGGTCCCACCATGAGAGTGTGCCGTCTAGTAATGACCTTGAGGTAAAGGTATCACTCCATTTGGGGCGAATAGTTTGTCTTTCTTAGAATGGAGTCAATCTTTTCAGACCAACGAACAAAAGCAGTGGCGCCTCCTGTTCCATCGTAGTTCAAGGCCTGCAGTTCAGGAGTTGCTCACAGGTGCAGCTAATTGGAAGGTTACTTCCACTAGTGCCATTGCTGTGCTAAAAGCGAAGGGCTTTATGTCGTGCAATTGCCTGGGAGATGCGTTTTTGCAGCTCGGCTTTCATCCTTTGCAACGTACTGGTGTTTGTGTCACGCCTGGGTGGCATCCTCTTTTGCCGAAGTGGTATGAAGTGGGTTAGACAACTTTCCAATTGTCTTATCAGATACATAGTACCGTAAGCCATCATGTACTCACCCAATTTTACACATAAATATACTCAATGTATGGGTGGGGAAATAAATTACTGAGCCTTCACATAGGCTTGCCAATTTGGCTTGTTGCTTGAAATAGGATGAACTCAAGGCTTCATCGCCTTGGTCATTCGTGTTCGAGTTATTTCCTGCCACATTAGTTTTCATTAGCTTGACCCGCAGAGTCCACCAGGATTTCTGTGCACTACAAGTCGTTATTACGTGGGCCCCCGTAATAATAAATTGTCTTGCACAGTTACCCCAAATTTTCTCTCGTCCAAGCAGATGATCAATCAAGGAGCAACAGCAGGTGCATTGGCATGAACAGGGTCATGCTCTAATGCGGTGTTAGGAGCGATGCCTGGCTCAGGGGCCATGGCTGGCTCCGGATCAACAAACCCCATCTCAAAATTAGCTGGATCAACCATCACAGGGGGTTACAGGATCCTCCAAGGGCTGGCCTAAGCGTATGAACTCAAGGTCATGGTCTGGATCAAAACCAGATAGAAGAACAGGATCACCCTCAATACTGTGATCAAACTCAAAGCTGTGTGCGGGAAACGGTGCAGCTGATGATGCCGTATCAGGGTCGGCGTCGTGTGAATGGTGCTGCACTCCCTGTATATGCGAAAATGCGGATGTCAGGAACTCAAATGGGTCCGGAACAGGGAAATGGGCATAAGTCTCCCCTGCAGGAGCGTCCGCAAGCAGTAGGTTGATACCAGCAGCAATAGGGCCTCGCCCTTGAATGGGTCCTCCACTAGTAGCTCGTTATCGTCATCAGAGGCCACGTCGGGGGGCATATCAACAACAGAATAAGCGGCAAGGGGCACAGGAGTAGGGATCACCGCGAGTGGCAAATTCCCAACAAGATGGCCATCAGTAGGCTCTGCTACGACTTCAGACAGCGCAAAAGGGCTGATAGTCGTCATCGTCTGTGCCGGTAGTATCGGAGATGTACCCTTCGTGCTCCGATGAAACTATGTCGTCTGATACTATGGCCATGGGATTCGTAATGTCCATCTTTCTAGTACATGATGAAGGCATGACGTTTGTACCACAAACACACATACGTATAATAATCAATCATATATTCATATAAACATGTAAGTCAACAATAAGCAATCAAATAATTCTCCTAGTCCCACTAGCCTCCCAGCCTCCCAGACTGATATTCCTAGTCCCACTAGCCAAATTCCTCCCAGTCTCTAAGACTGTTCTATCATCCACCTCGACCTCCTAGATCGAGCCTCGGCCTCCATGACCGAGCCTCAGCCTTCATGACTGAGCCTACTCTTCCTAGTCTCACTAGCCATCTACCTCGATCTCTAAGATCGAGCCTCGGCCTCCAAGACCGAGCCTCAGTCTCCAAGACTGAGCCTAATAATAAATAAATAAAATGTGCTCAACATGTGTTTATAAAAAGGTTTTGGATCTGGACTTAAGTGGTATGCAGTAAAAATGTTTTCGTGAGAGCCCTAGTGATCATAGTCTAGACTCGAGAAAGAATCCTAGTTCGCTATGATCAGAGCTCTGATACCAAGCTGTCACACCCTGGCTTTGCGGAAGCGTGGTTAATTTGGTGTGACTTCTTAATACCGTAGCTTAATCATAACAAAGCTATATGAATTAAAAACATGCAGGATCATCCATTAAGTTTTGAAAACCAAATACAATACCATTGTTGTAACGGGAATACACCCTACAACCATAATCTTGTTCAACAACCAAACAAACATAAACACAGTTTAAGGACTGTGACTTGTCCAGGAAAGAGTCACATTCCCTAAACCCCGGATGACCTCGGAAACTAGTGCAGCGGGAAAACGTGCCATACCGTGCCAGATCCTTTAATTCCCTGAAATACATGTAAGTTGAAAAATCAACAATAATGTTGAGCGAGTTCATGCGTTTAGTATGTGCGCGCGAATAAACCTTTACAATCATTGTAAGTGTGAATATTTTTGTAAACTCTGGTATGAAAGCAAATGAGGAAGCCTATCAGTTAATGTGTACCGCATGGTCCAACCTGCGGGCGCATGGGTGGGGATAGGACAAAGTCACCACATGGTCCAACCTGCGGGCGCATGGGTGGTATTACGACAAGGTCACCACATGGTCCAACCTGCGGGCGCATGGGTGGTGTTACGATAAGGTCACCACATGGTCCAACCTGCGGGCGCATGGGTGGTGTTAAGACAAGGTCACCACATGGTCCAATCTGCGGGCGCATGGGCGAGGTTTGTTATGCTCAAATAGGCCTATCACTTGTATCCCTCGATCGTACTACGAGAACTAATGTTCTTAAGGTTTCACCTACCCAAATCACATAACCTAACAGTTCCTTCCTTAGCTGACCATACCATGTAAGAAATATTCATAATCATAGTAACATGTATTTCACCCCCGCAGTTTATAAAACTGAAAACAGTTATGAGAAAAGGGGGACATGAACTCACCGTGAGTGCGTCACAATATCAAGTAATCCAAATGTCCGAAAGCTGCGCAACGACCTACATGTGCTAACTCTATTAGACGGATGGCCGTGCTTTAGCTTCTTAGTTTATATTTTTGGGAAACGGTTAGACAACCGCTCCGTGTGTCTACTTGATAACGTATTCTCCTTCCCAAGGATGGGGGAATTAATACATGTGTAATTATATCATTTTATTAAGTCCCACTTAATATATTTTATTCCTAATTCCAAAATATATTTATTTTTCTCAAAAACAATATATTTCCTTTTCCATATATTACTTTCCCAAATTAATATTTTGACAACACATGCACTTATGAATATTTCCGAATAAAGCGTACGTTGCGTTTTGGCGATTAAGTGGTAATGATAATTACCGTTGTAACTTATATATTCGTCGTGTAAGCGTTTGTATTATTTTGGGTTCATCAACGTTTGTAAATATTATTTTTACTCTAAAAATAATATTTATATATTTTCACAAAATAATCATAAACAGTGTGGTGAATAATATATTTATCGAATAAATATTTATCACGTTTAGCTTTGTGAAAATCCCTCCTCCGATTATTTATAAATAAAGTTGTGGCGAAATATATTTGAAAACATGTCAAAGTAGTCTAACACTTGTATATAATTCTAAGTGTTAGATTTTAGGAAAATTTCGCCAGAGTTTCCCCTGTAACTGGAGGTGGCCACGCTTTCAAGCGTATCATTTTCTTTTACAAAATCATTTCAATACTTCCTTTAAATCAACCAATCAATTTCCAATACAATCAACAAGTTTCAACACTTCAAATTTGTAGATTAAAATGTGAAATCGCATTATCACGCGAACTTGTAATTTTTCCGAAAGTCGTTTTGTAGATCACTTTATATTTAGTGGATCTATACATAAAATAACTTAGTCTTGCAAAAACCCCGTTTTTGGAACAAATCACTTCTTACAACTTCCCGACAATTTTTGTAAAAATGGTTATTTTGCCGGATCTTTCATTTTATAAGTGTTTCTACACTTGTAGACTTTGAAAATCATATTTGTTAACATGTTAACCAACTTTTATAAAACATGATTTTCTCAATACCCGGTCCTACGAATATACCACTTGTACATACGTAGATCGGCTCGTTTTAAATACTATTTTTCATGTTAGAACACTTTTACACAAGTTCATGTTTCCCGTGTGGTGGAGTTTCACCTTTTAACCCTTGTACTGCTAGAGACAAGTGTATGTCAAGATTCGGGATCTTAACAAAGTCGGGTTAAACGATGATGAGAGCCACCACATCATAGATCGGGCCATATTAATCAACATATTCAAATACTACGACATTTACACGCGTTATGAGCTTTTATCCAACGATTTACGCATTTTAGTAGACTTTTTAGATTCATCAAGCGGGTTACCGACATTCAACCGTCAAAAATCCTTTTAACCACTTTAGACATGACTAAAAATGAGTTTTAAACATTATACCTCTAGCTCGGGGCTAGGGAAGATTCTAGTCGAAAACTGCGTGGATAAAAGCTAACGGTAGAGGTCCTTCAACTTCCGTTTGTTCCGAGCTTCGTTGTATGCGATCACCGACACTTGTACAAGCTTGGAATGGCAAGACTTGAACCGAAAAATGGATGGATGGGGGGTGCTATGTTCGGCCGTGAGGGAGGAGCAAGGGAGAGAGAGAGATTTTCTTGTGTGTGTGTGTCATGTGTGAGAGAGAGTGGAGGGTATTTATAGAGAAATGTGCCTCGTTCCTCGCGTAATCTAATATAAAATAATAAAGATTGTACCCTCATGTACTCTCTAGTTGGCCGAATAGTTAGGGTGGTGGGGCCACCCGGTTCGTTTTCAACCGTTCCGTTACGGTTCAGTTAAGTTAAGTTGGTTACTTTAGGGTCTAACCTCGTTAGTTGTTTATTGCGTTATAAGGTGGGTGTTAGGGTAATCAGGGACCCTAACTGGCTCAGAAAAATACCAATAATATTTCTGGCAATATTTTTATGTTCCGGGTATAGTCCGGTTGTTCGGTCGGATGGTAATCCGTTAAAGTGCTTAAGTAATCCTTTAAGCGTCGTAATTAATATTTTTAGCGACACAATTTATTCTGCAAAGTGTCAGGAATATTTCCCCATGTTTTGGCACTTTATTAATTAGCTAGAAGCTAGTGTGTTGATAAAAGTGCTGTGTTTTGTGCTTAGAGTACGTTTTAGGCACATCCAATCTCTGTATCTTATTCCTAGAGACGCAATTATACAACCCTTGTATCCCTACACACACTATGGGTGTAGTAAAACAATTCCGGCTCATTCAGGCCTTTAGAGGCAGTGTCTGCCTGATGCTGGCTATATCAGCATGTCAAATAGGTTATCCGTTCAAGTGCTACTGTGCTTTTGTGCATCATGTTTGTCACTAAAGTTCAGTAAGTAAATAATGTAGTGACGGAAATCAAAGTATGATGCAGATATGTACAAGTATCAACAGTCAAGTAGCAGTTCATCAGTAATCTCAGTCAAGCACAGTAATTAAGCAATAATTAATAGTTAATTAAGTCGTACGGATACCTGGTTTAGTGAGGGTTGTCACAGTTACAGTATGCTAAAGATTTGGAAAGACAAAATGAGTTAAACAGTCTCACTAATGATGTGTCGATAGGTTTTCGTACATTTAGTAAATTTATTCGGGATATAAACCTAAAATTTCTAACTTGTGAAATTTGTGGGGAACACTACTTGGATATATAGGTAACCCCTGAAATCTCGTTTGAAAGGTCTCGTATTCTGATATACTAGGCGATTGTACTCTATGATGTCTGGGGTATTATTCCGGGACTTCTGCTGAACGGAAGTTCTGACCTAGTCCTTGGATAATGCTTTGCCTGAAATGCTTGAAACATAGCATTATAGCCCTCAGATTGATTAGACAATAAAATTGATAATCATCTGTTGTAGCTAAAAGATTCTCTAAAGGGAACACACTGCAAAGTCGAAACTGATATCTCTCTGCTGAACGGAAGTTCTGACCTGAGATCCCTCAGTTCTCGCATTTAACCCCTAATTTATGTACAGACATCATTGTAGTATTCTTGCCTGTAAGACTGAATATTGGGATTCTGGATACGGGAGTATATTCAATAGGTGGGACACATGAATTGATCTATGTTATTAAAACACTTAAACAGTATCCTGAATAGATTGAAGTTTGTATGAGAATTTAAGATGGATCAGTATATCGACAATTGAGGTGAATTGTTTAAGTCTGAGTATGTAATGTAGCTTAAAGGTACTTGTAATCTGTCTGAAAAGCTGATATGATTCCCTGACACGCTCACCAAAAACAAACTTGTAAATAGTTTATTTTCTGCAATTTAAGTTTCCTGTTATTTCATTTCTTAGTTCAGATTATTTTAAAATCCAAAAAGATTTTATTTCTGCTTTATTTTAGACAAACCAGAGTGGAAAGTTGATTGTCGGATTCTAGCAAGATGAAGCAGATGCAGGAGATTCTGAACTGAAGATCGAGGAGAGCTTACATTGTTGGAAATATGTTTGTTTTCAAAGTCACAAACAAGTTCATTAAGTTGATACTTGTTATTTTCAGAAAGAAAATTGGAAAATTGTTTTACTAAATCAGTTTGTTTCGTCAACAGGTCAACCAGGGTCATTAAATTGAACTTGGTAGATTAATCAAGTATTCAGGGTCATTAACTTGAACTTGAAAACTTGAGTGGATTTCTAAAACTGTTTGAGTTAGTGTTTATTAACTGAAAAGATAGATTGTAATGTTATTGGTTGAGTAACAGGTTTGGAGACTTTATTTCCCAACGGAGGCAAATTGTCAAAGTCTAACCAGATATCTCAAGATTCCAGCATACTGAGAGGGGGAGTCTGTGAAAGGGGGGAGTATGGATCAACAACTATTGGGAAGTTGAAGTTAGAGCAAGGTGATGCTGAAACCTGTGAAGAATGCTTGTGAAGATACTCAGAGTTGGTGAAAAGACAAAGACTAAAGACTACGGATCTGAAGATGCTAAAAGACTACGTCAACATCCAAGGGGGAGTCTGTTGATACACGGAATGTCTGTTGACTGCGTCTACAAAAAGTCTGAAGTCAATATTGGTCAATAGGGGGTCAAAATGTAAATGTTGTGTAAAATAGGCTTAGGATCGCTTATGTGTCAATGTTTATATGTGGACCGCTTATTTGTCAGTTGCCTGGATCGCTTATAGTGCAAGTGGTCTGGATCGCTCATTAGGCATGTCATGGGAGCGACCCAGAAACTCTATATATAGGCCAGAGCGGTTCATAGTTGTAAGGTATGTATGTGTGTGCTACGGTGCTGAAACTCTGCCAAATTTTCATCAGAAAGCAATAGAAAGATAAGGAATTGAAAGGATAAGCTGTTGTAACTTCATTTACGTTGATTCCGCCTTCGTATGTGAAGATGAACTACCTTGACTGACTTTTCGGGTCATAGAACGGTCCAACAAGAATGTCTGTTGACTGCGTCTACAAAAAGTCTGAAGTCAATATTGGTCAATAGGGGGTCAAAATGTAAATGTTGTGTAAAATAGGCTTAGGATCGCTTATGTGTCAATGTTTATATGTGGACCGCTTATTTGTCAGTTGCCTGGATCGCTTATAGTGCAAGTGGTCTGGATCGCTCATTAGGCATGTCATAGGAGCGACCCAGAAACTCTATATATAGGCCAGAGCGGTTCATAGTTGTAAGGTATGCATGTGTGTGCTACGGTGCTGAAACTCTGCCAAATTTTCATCAGAAAGCAATAGAAAGATAAGGAATTGAAAGGATAAGCTGTTGTAACTTCATTTACGTTGATTCCGCCTTCGTATGTGAAGATGAACTACCTTGACTGACTTTTCGGGTCATAGAACAGTCCAACACTTATCTTCCCTATACGGGCTTGGGGTATGGTATATAAAATACCGCTTGGTCGGACATTGAATCTTTAATCAATTAGAGGTTAAATCATTGATATGCTCCGTTTTGAAATGTTTTGTTTGCTTAAAGCCTTTGGGGGGTTAATGACCATGTCCCGGATATCCTTGGCATCATTTTACGAAATGGCCACGACCTAAGCACGGGGTGTAGGCGTACACCCGTCGGTGCCAGAAATAAATAATGTGGTGCGTCTATTGATCTTTAACCCGGTCTTCGGATCGGGCTACTGAACGCATAAGGAACATGTAATTCTTTTACAAGATTATATACAAATAATTGTCCCAAGTTATAAAAAGTTTGTGCCTCGTACACTCAATTCAATTTTATTAAACTTTTCAAAATGAGTCGGTTGAATGTATTTACCAGTGTAAACTGACGTATTTTCTCAAAAAGGTTAAGTGCAGGTACTACGCGAACTAGGCTGGCTTTCTCCTAGCGTCCACAATAAGTCTCGCAAGCTTGGATGTCAAACTGTTGAACAATGTTTCCCATTTATTTTTGATCCACCTGTGGATTATTTTCAACTGTTGTGATACTTGATATTACAATTATATTCGGTTGAAATATATCTATCTTTTGCTTCCGCTGTGCATTTAAATATTGTGTTGTTTGACTGTAATGTTACCAACTACGTCACGGTAATCCCCCACCGGTGAAACGTGGAAATATCGGGGGTGTGACAGTTCACGTTTTATTTAGCATTAGGTTTATTTATTTAAATCCTAATGTTTGTGGGTCAACTTTTACCACTAACGGTATTTTATCTGCTCATCCTCAATGAGGTTTCGTCCCAGAAACCTTTGTTACGTAGCTTCCTTGGGTCAAACCCGAGGAAATTAGTTTCGGTTTTCATCTGAGGACCACTCAAATTTTGATCATTCTATATTCTGTCCAGCAAGGTAAGGGTAGTGTGACACTGCACCCGAAAAGGATGCTTAATGACACAGTTGATACTAAAAGTGCTTATCTATTGTACAATTGTTGGAAACACAATTTACAACATCTAATCAAAGTCTAGCCTGACGATAACAACACTTCCACCAGAGCATACCGATCCGGGATATACATTTCTACCAGACTATCACAAGTCTGGGACGATGAGCAACGATCATGCCTCAACACCTGTAACACATGCTTAAAAACGACGTCAACTATTGCCGGGGAGTTTATGAATATACAAAAGTTATAAATCACATTATTTCACCATGACTTTGTACCCGCCCATATCATCATAACTCAACATCAACACGTGACAAATCATCATACAGTTAATGCCCACTACACCAGGGGTGTAGTACCGACAAATCCCGTCGTAGTAGCACGTATAAGGGACCACAAATATCATGTGTATGAGTGCACAGGTTATGTACATGCGTACAACAGTCATGCCATATTATTACAATTTAGGACAAGCATGTTCACATTTGGAAAGCATTCATAAAACTCACCTGTGTAACAGTTGCTAGCATAATCAAACAATATCTCTGCGTCCTTAAAACTACATACGGCACGTTGATGTAGAGTTTCCCTACTCCTGCTCTTACTCGTGCTCCACAAAACGACTACTAACCACACCCAACGGGGTATCATTTACTCGGGATTCTCTATACTAGAGCGTTCCCGAAAAGAAACTAATACTAAAAAGTGAATATGAAGCTGTATATGTACAGAAAGCCAAGCACCTCAATTTTATCAAAGCTTCGATGTGTGTTCAATTTGACGTGCATGTTTGCCTGCTTAGTCACTTCGCTCGTAACAATTCTAAGGGTCAAATTTTATTACTATTATAATATAATAATTAATTCAGCTGCTTCACTCATTTATCGCTTATAGCTTTTAAAATATAACGTTTTATAAAACGACAAATATGTCACTAGGACGTGCATATTTTTATCTACGTTTTAACCTAAGGTTCATTAAAAACGGAGTAAGTTCAAAAATAATATATTTTATTATTAATATTAAACGGTCTCCTATAATAGCCAAGGCTCGTATGATATCTCACATTTCAACTAACCATTTTACTCATTACCTACTCATTCGACAATATATAAAATATAGTTTTATATATATGTATTTTCGTCTATAAAATGGGGTGTTACAGGTAGTGTCTTTCGTACTCTGAGGTGGCGTCCACCCCTTCCGATAATTTTTTATCGTCTTGCACCTATTAATGCCAAAACTTTTTTCTTTTAAATAAAACCATTTTCCAATTCTTCATTAATGCTTTACTTCTTTAAATTCTCGTTATTAACTAAAACCAAGTTTTAGTTCAACATTTTCTTTTTAACTTTTGTCAATTATTCCCATTAAGGAATTGGCAACCAATTGCTTTCTCTTTTCAAATTTCATTTTATGCGGGGAATCATAACTGATTCCTACGCCTTAACCCAATTGACCAATATGTGCTTATTACCTTACCCCATATGCTATTGCTTTTGGCATTCACCTTGTATGTTATGACCTCTAAGGTTCATCCCTTTTTACTCGTGACCCGAATGTCTCATTAGTCCTGTAGACGTTTAACTCTCTTTATGACCCAAAGGTTGTGGTAATCCCGTAGATCATCCTTTACCAGTATCATCCTTTAGATGTATTTGGTGTCAACTCATCAATTTTATGTTTGATCCTTATAGGCAATACCTCCGCTTTTACAACCCTGCGGGATATTTATACGTCGGTTTACTTGTCGGGTTAATTGTTTAATCTCTTTATTTATTTACACTGTCCATAGTCCATGACTATGATCGTTTTCCGCTCGGGCACTAACTTCGCTTCTATGACCCCATGGGTCATTTATATGTTGGTTTTACATGCCCTTTTTGTCAACCATGGCTCCTTAGTCCATAATGACTTAATCCAAGGATTTCCTTGGGTCACTTATTTCTACGCACGACATACTTTGTTTTTATGGTTCCCGCGAGAACCATTTATACGAGTATGCTCGTAAGGTTTCTTAACCCCAAGGATCCTTTAACTCTTCCCATTAACCTCGTCCTTACTACATTGGTCATATATGCATTTATTATAAGAAATCCATGGTATAATGTGTTTACTACTTACTTGGCCATGGTAAGCAATCAACACATGGTATGTGTAGCCTTATTATAACTAACACATTACCTCTTATGTAAGTAAATCCCCAGTTCATGTTAATAATACCTATTATATTTGGTAAAACCTCTTTTATTGTCATTAACAATTATTGTCCCAAAACATGTAAAATGTTTTCACTTTATATTTTTTTTGCGCAATCACATTTATCAATGTGATCCTTACTTTTCCTCAATAGGATCTTATTGAGAATGTCTACTTGGATGGTCACACTCATTCAAGGTTCTAAGTCTAAACCTTTTTGTACTTTTGTTATTCACGATTCGGTTTTTACTTCGTTTATGCTCATTTTTCACTTCTTTTCACCCTGAGACTTTGGAAACGTGCATTTATCAAATAAGAACGATTTAGGTAGTATTTGAAACTAAAAAGACATTAAAGTACTTAGATTTAGGGGGTGATTATGTACTAAAACTATATGTATAATTGATGGCACATCGTGAACCCCACACTTAAACATTGTTTGTCCTCAAGCAATCTAGCAAGTTTTAGTATGAAAAATAGTAGGTGATCCCGACGTCATTAGACATTTCCTACCTTCATTGAGTTACAACTTATTAACACTTTTGGGATAATGATGAATCATGGCATGCCTACTAAATCATTGGTTATACTTAGTCTTACACACCTCACAATGTTCACTCAACTCTCGGCTAGGTTTTGGGGTGAGTTTTTATGGGTGTAACACTCAATTCAATCCAAATGCATGCATAAGTCATAGGATTGTATGCAAATCATATCTACACCAATCACATAGAAAGTTTGCATGAATCAAGAGGGCTTCTTTGGGTGATATGATAGGGTATATGGTGGTCTAATGGTGTCAAAGGTTTAGATAAATGGCAAGTGAGTGGGGTATGATCAATGCTTTTCATAGAACACCAGGTGACGATGCTTCTAAAGTGGTTGAAATAATGCTAGTAACTCTTTAAGGATAGATCGTTAAGACCATTCTTCTTTGGTCAAAAACCTGTTTAAGGATAATGTAAGCAAACTTTTTTGTGAGGTCTCGTGCTTGATTTTTGCTGGTACAAAAACCTCGGGTGGTGAAAACTATCGGCCACCAACTATATTGAATAATAATAATGATTACAACTTCGGATGTTGATCAAGTGTGGTACGACGATTGTATAATTGCTAAGAGTGTTTGTAAGCTTTCTGCTCGTAGTGTGTGTATGCGAAAATGAAATTGTTCCTAATAACACTTGATCAACCCCTTTATAATTAAAGTTAAAAAATAATATGCTAGTCCACGTTCACTCCCCATGCCATTGTGGAATATGAACATCTGGTCCCCATAACGAATTCTTAATGAGATTCCAGCTTAGACTCATTCCACCACGTCGGTATCCTGCATATAAACATAAGAAAATATCTAGAACAATTGTTAGATACTATAAGAAATAATAAGGATCATTGCTCCTCTGAGTCCCTGCACTATCCACTAAGGATAACTTATCAAGGCGACGCCTCAGAATATGGGATCCATTATAATTAAAATCTAGCCCTTAATAATTGCCCCCAATATGGTGGTTGTGATAGATAATTACAGTTGTCATATTTCCATCGAAATCGAACTAGTTGTTGCACTCCAGAATGTTGGACCATTCTATGACCCGAAAAGTCAGTTAAGGCAGTTCATCTTCGTGTACAAAGGCGGAATCAGTGTAGACAAAGTAACAACAGCTTTTCCTTTCAATTTCTTTCTCTATTAATGCTTTCTGAGTAGATTTTGACAGAGTTTCGACACCTATAGCATGACCTGATTTCGCTCCAATGGTTACAAATGAAATTAGAAGTCAAGTATTTATAGGCTGCTGATTTCGCTCCTATGGTGACCATATAAGCGAAATCACCATGTACCTATGAGCGAAACCCCCTTAGCTGACCCTATGAGCGAAACCTACCCTAATGATGTACATATGAGCGAAATAGCAACTATATGATTTCGCTTCTAATGACACATATGTCATTATGAGCGAAATCATCTCAAAACCTGTTTTTCAACTCCGTACAATCTATCTAGACCTAAGACTCTATACAAACGTAGTCAACAGACATTTCATGCACCAACAGACTCCCCCTTGGATGTTGACAAAGTCTTCAGCAATGAGTCTTCAGTCTTGGTCTTTTCTCCAACTCTGTCTTCTCATCGTAAAAACTCTATCTTCACAGGTTCAGAATCACTTCCTAGCTCCATCTTCAGACTTCCTTTGATTGTTGATCCAGACTCCCCCTTTCACAGACTCCCCCTCTCAATATGCTAGAATCTGAGGTCTTGATCTGGTTCAAGCTTTGACAATTAGCTTCCGTGGGAATGATGAAGTCCAAAACCTGTGTCTCAAACATCAAACATTACACTCTATTTTATCACACAAACAAACATACAGTCAATTCTAGAAATCCACTCAAGTATTCAGGTCCAAGTTAATGATCCTGATTACTCAATTAATCTACCAAGTTCAACTTAATGACCTTGGTTGATCTTTTGACAATACAGACTGATTTTGTAAAACATTTTCAAACATTTTCTGAAAAATGTAACAAGTATCAAATTAATGAACTTGTTTTATCTTGAAAATAACTCAAACTTTATCAAAGTAAGCTCTCCTCATTCTTCAGCTCAGAACTTTTCATGCATCTGCCTCAATCTTCGAGAATCCAACGATTAACTCTCCAGTTTGGTTTATAAAAAATAAAGCAGAAATGAAAAATCTTTTTGGATTTTAGCAAAGTGTTCTAAACTAAGAAATGAAATACAGAAACTTAAATTGCAGAAATTAAAGAAATTAAACTATTTACAAACATATTTTTGGCGAGCGTGTCAGGGAATCATATCAGCTTTTCAGACAAATTACGAGTACCGTTAAGCTTCATTTCATACTCAGAATTAAACAATTCACATCGATTGTCGATATACTGATCCATCTTAAATTCTCACACACATTTCAATTTACTCAGGATACGATTTAGATGTCTTATGAACCTAGCTCATTCATGTGTCCCACCTCTTGAATATACTCCCGTATCCAGAATCCCAAATATTCAGTCTTACAGGTGAGTATACCACAGATGATATCTATCAGGGGTTAAATGCGAGGGCCGTGAGAGCTCAGGTCGATACTTCCGTATACGTAGAGAGATGACGGCTTCGACTTTTCGGTGTGTCCCCTTTAGAGGATCGTTTAGTTACAACAGCAGCGACTATCAATTTTATTTTTTCATCAGCTTGCTGAGGGTGATGCTATGTTTCAAGCATTTGAAGAAAGTATTATTCGGGGACTAGGTCAGAACTTCCATTCAGCAGAAGTCCCGGAATAATACCCCAGATATCACTGAGCATAAAGACCTAGTATCTCAGAATATGGGACCTTTCAAACGAGATTTCAGGGGTTACCTATATATCCAAGTAGTGTTCCCCACGAATTACGCAAGTTTGAAATTTTAGGTTTATATCCCGAATAAATCTACGAAATGTGCGAAAACCTATCGACACATCATTAGTGAGACTGTTTAACTCATTTAAACTTTACAATTCTTTAGCATACTGTAATTATCTAGCCGATGTACTATCATTTTCCCTTTTTACACAAGCTCTCTTTCAATTTTCTATTGTTTTTGTATCTTGAAATTTTATCATGTTTTTGTATTTTTGCATTTTTTACTGTTTTTGTATTTTCTGAAAATAAACTATTTACATCTACACCCCCTAAATACCAAAACAAGTAAAAAGTCGACAAACCATTGCAGATTGTTTCTCATCTTCATCCGCAACAGTACTCTCATCAACGCCAGTTATGCCATCCGACACCGAAAGAAGCTTCATACCATTCAGTTTTAACAAATATTTAAACCGATTTTTATCAAAAGCTTTGGTATGTAAATCAGCTTTCTGTTCGTCAGTGTGGATTTTCTCAATTCGTATCAACTTTTTCTCGAAACAATTGCGAATAAAGTGATGACGAATTTCTATGTGTTTAGTTTTAGCGTGATGTACTGGATTCTTTGTTATATTTATTGCGGCCTCATTATAAAAAAAAAGAGGTGTGTTAAGAAACTGCAAACCGTAGTCGCGCATCTGTTGCTGTATCCACAGGAACTGAGAGCAGCAACTGCTAGCAGATACGTACTCCGTTTCACATGTAGATAGCGCCACAGACGTTTGTTTCTTACACTGCCAGGTAACCAATCTAGGTCCAAAGAACTGGCATCCTGCAGTTGTTGATTTTGAATTGAATTTGCAGCATCCGAAATCCGAATCGGAATACCCTTCGAGCGTAAAGTCACTTGTTCTAGGATACCACAACCCCAATGAGGGAGTTCCTTTCAGGTAGCGTAATATCCTCTTCACAATAATCTTGTGCGAAGCTCTCGGGTTAGATTGATATCTTGCTGCGAGGCACGTTGGGTACATGATATCAGGACGTGAAGCAGTTAAGTACATCAAAGAACCTATCATGGAAAGGTAAAACGTTTCATCAGCCCTGTCTCCAGTGAGATCTGGGTGAATCCCATGATTTGTTGCAAGTGGGGTAGCAGCTGGAGTAGAACTTGACATCCCAAATTTCTCTAGAATATCATGAACGTACTTCGTCTGGTGAATGAAAATTCCCTCAGGTAGTTGTTCAACTTGTAGACCCAGAAAGAATTTCATCTCCCCCATTGATGACATTTCGAATTTTTTGCTTCATCACTGATTCAAAATCTTTGCATAGATTTTCATTCGTCGACCCAAAAATTATATCGTCCACATAAATCTGAACTATCAGAATATGACCGTCGACCTCTTTAGTGAAGAGAGTGGCATCCACTTTTCCACGTATGAAGTTGTTGGCTAGTAGGTGTTGAGACAAAGTCTCGTACCAAGCTCTCAGGGCCTGGTGTAAACCATACAGCGCTTTGTCCAATAAGTAGACCTTGTATTTGTGGATTGGATCGGTGAAGCCTGGCGGCTGACCGACATAAACCTCCTCTTTAACCTTCCCATAAAGAAAGGCCGATTTTACATCTAGCTGATATACTTTGAAGTTCTTCCAAGACGCAAATGCAAGGAAAATTCTGATTGTCTAGTCGTGCCACAGTAAAATCAATCCCCTCCTGTTGACTAAAGCCCTGAACAACGAGTTGAGCTTTGTTCCTTACAACAACTCCTCTGTCGTCTCTCTTACACTTAAATACCCGTTTCGTATTGATTTTTCTATGACCATCCGGCAAATCCACTAACTTCCACACACCCAACTTTTCAAACTGACTCAACTCTTCTTGCATCGCAATGACCCAAGAGTCTTCAGTAAGCGCCTCTTTGTAAGTTCTCGGTTCGATCTGCGAGATAAAACAACTTAATGAAAATTCAATTTGCAAAGGTGCTACTATAGGATAAAAACATGTAAGGCCCTGGTCAATTTGACGTCTCGTGCGAACGCCTGCTTGCAATTCTCCTATGATCAACTCATCTGGATGGTATGAACGAGTTCGCGGCATTGCTTCGCTTGGAACATCCACATCGCCTTCCAGATTAGTAACATTTTGATTTGCACCTTGTTCACCAATTTAGTTTATTTGAACTAAATCATGAATCTGCTCCCCCTCAGAATCTGAATCTCCATGATCAAAGATCGGCATGTTTTCAGCTTCTTGATTATCATTCTCAACCGACTGATTATCTGGAGCAACTTCATTCTGTTGGACATCATCGTGTTCACCAGCATTACTCGAACCTGCTTCATCATCATTTGAAGTTTCCAGTGGTCGCTTTGAATATTCAGCTGGGAACCTTTGCTGTGACTCGTATTCACGCAAAATATCCAACTCATCAAAGAAATCTTCTTTTTCTTCTGAATCTTCTCTCATATCAAACGAATCCCATAACTTGCCATAATGATATCGCCATAAATCTCCTGGACTTTGTGGCGGCATAATATAACCTTGACATTCAACATTTGCAGCTTCAATAATCCGCTTTTCACTTGGAACGAAGACACGTCGCGAAGGACTTGAATAACCAACAAATATACCCTCAATGCACTTCGGACCAAACTTTCCATAAGGCTCTAGAACAGTACAGGGTGACCCGAAGGGTTCAAGATACTTCAAATTCGGTTTGCGATTATTGATCAACTCAAAGCATGTTTTGTTGAAATTTTTGACAGTGAGAACTCTGTTGAGCGTATAGCATGCGGCGGAAACAACTTCAGCCCAAAAATTAGTTGGTAACTTTGAATCTGCGAGCATCGTTCTAGCCGTCTCGATTAGTGTTCGGTTTTTGCGTTCTGCGACTCCATTCTGCTGCGGAGTGTACGGAGCACTAAACTCATGCAAAATACCTCTTTCATCACAAAATTCTTCCATCTAGTTGTTCTTGAATTCAGTACCATTATCACTACGAATTCTTTTGATACGCCTTTGGTACAGATTCTCAATCTTCTTGAACAACGCCATCAAACTGTCAAACGTTTCGTCTTTCGTCTTCAAGAAAGAAACCCACGAAATCTGGAATAATCATCAGTAACCACAAGACAATATTTATCTCCCGTAATACTCTTGACATTCACCGGACCAAACAAATCCATGTGAAGTCTCTCCAGGGGTCTTGAGACTGAATTGACTTGCTTTGTAGGGTGTGACTTTTTCTTCTGCTTGCCTTTAACACAGCTAATGTGCTCCCCTTCCAGATGAAAACCTTTGACGTGAACTCCAAGAACTAAATCATTGTGCACCAAGTGATTCATTTTTCTAAGATGTATATGTCACATCTTCCGGTGCCACAATCTCGATAATTTTTCAGTTGCTCTGGACACGAAACAATGAGCCTGACCCGTGGTTGTAGTAGCTACGCTCATATCCGACATGTACAGATCATTAACTCTTCGTGCCCTCATGATAATCCATTCCTCAGGGATAACAAATCCTGGTTTCAAGATCAAACATTCTTTATCAGTGAAGTGAGTGGTATACATCCTGTCACAGATCTGCGAGATACTCAGCAGATTGTTCTCCAGCTCAGCAATGTAGTTAACTCTTTCAAACGTCACAATCTTGTTGGATAACGTTCCTTCACCAATAATCCTTCCTCCTTGATTACCCGCAAAACCAACATAACCTCCATTGATATTCTTCACATCATACAACAATGCAGTCTTTCCTGTCATATGTCGAGATGTTCCACTGTCCATAATCCAGCGTGAGACTAATCTCGGAAGATCCTGCACATATAACAACATGATTTAAACACTTCAATAAAGATGCCGATTCAGGCTTCGCGATCAAGGAAGCTCCGGCAATTCAAACCGCTTAGTCAAACATGGTGTCCACCCAAGCCTCATCAGCCTTGGGTGTAACCTTGACACTTTTAACTCTCGCAATTTGAATTTTAAAGTTTTCAGCCTTCAGAAATGGAAAATTTGCATCATAATCAATCGGAATTGAATCCTCAGAAGGTGAAATCTTTTTCTCAGTTTTAGGTTTCCAAACTTGTTGAGATAATGCAACCCGTTTGTAAAATTTGTCGTTTTTAGTTACCACATTCTTTACGGGTTCATTTTTCACTTTGGTGTTATCATTTTTCACACTCTTTTTCTCAACAACCACTGGTGCTTTACCCTTCTCGTCAACTTTCTTCTTTTGAATCTTCACAGTCTCAGTCTTAGGCTTCACGTTGGTACACTTTCGTGCAATGTGACCAACTTGATTACATCTGAAGCATGTTCGAGTATCAACCACTCGACTTGTGCCTTCAGACTGAGCCTGTGAAGCTCTCTTCTCAAAGAACTCTTCATTCGATTTTGAAAAATTTCTTTCTCTTCATCAGCAAGTGAACTTGAACTGTTCACAAAATTTTTCTTTTCAACAAACCTCTTGTTTTGAACATTTCTCTTTTGATAACTCTTACCACCCTGATAACCACCCGACCAATTGCTTCGATTTTTGTTATTATAAAAACGTGGTGGAACAACAGGCTTCTTGTAGTATGATTTATCTTTTTCAAAATTCATTTGTCTCTTTGTTTGACTCAAACTGTTCACTTCTGACAACTCAACTTCGACCAATTTGAAAACATTCGTTAACTTTTTCACATTCACATTATCAATTGGAAACTCTGAATCCGAATACAACTTATCAGATCCCGATATCCTGTACATGACAAGAGTAGGTTCATCATTTAAGTTGTTTTTGGATTTTTGTTTTGGAATGTATTTATCCAGAAAACATCCATCATCTTCAGCTGAATCAGACATCAAAACACTTTCAGCTGTGCTCTTAACAATCTCTGTCTGAACACTATCATGAGATGATGAAGAAAAAGTAACATCAATGTTCTCCGGAAGTTTAACTTCATTTTCTTTCTCGATTTCAACCAACCCAGATTGCTTTTTCGTATAATTTTCTAGAATCGGAGGTGGAACTCTATGAAAACCCACCCCAGTTCCATCAGAATAAACATCTTCGCCTGCTTTGTTTTTCCCGATTGATTTTGGAACAATGTGTTGCAAAACAAAGCTTGCGGAGTTGTAACTTTTAAGCTTCAACTGGATTTGCTCATTTTCAATTTCAGCCTCTTGAACGTTAAGTTTCAATTTAGCGATTTCATCCAGTTGTTGGTTGATTGATTCTTCTTTTAACCTAAGCACAGTTTTTAATTGAACATTTTCTTTATAAGTTTTACCATTTCGATCATCATTATCTTTCATTGTGCTTTTAAACTTCTCAAATTTTTCAGTAATTTGACGGTTTTCAAGAACTAACTTTTCATTTTCTTGCCTAATCCTCTCATGATCAGTTTTATCATTTTCAATTTTGTTAGTTAATTCTTTTATCCGTTCAGTTGAAGCTTTTAGCATCTTGTCACGATCAAGAATTTGATCCTCAATGCTTCTGACTTTCGCTGTCAGATCATCAACCTTCTTACCGTTGAGATACGTGACTGTATTACAAAATTTGCATTCTTTGATGCAATTTTTGCAATCAACATTCCCATTAACTTTCTTACCTGATTCAGTCGTTGACGTGTTTGAACTGACCTGGCTTTTAGACTCAGAGACGGATTTAGAATCTACCTCAATCGCCTTAGCTGCCAGCACCTTGTCAGCCATCTTTCCGAGATTTTCAGCAGTCAACTCCTGAGTAGTGTCAATGATCCCAGTATCAACTTTCTTTGACTTCTCTTTCTCTTCTTTCTCCTTCTTCTCTTTCTCTTCTTTCTCTTTCTCGTCTCCAGTTCCCCACCATTTATTCTGCCAGTAATCATCATCATCTTTTAACTCTTTGATTATGGCCTCTAAATCAAGAGTGTTGTGATCAATAGCAATGTTTCCATATGGGTCAAGATAACACTCCCTATCTGGATCCTATCTATTTGCTCTCTTTGCCTCCGAAAAGATACCAGATATTCTGATCATTCTGTTTGTGGCCAACAACCTTCTGTAATTATACTTCTGTTCTTCAGTTCTGTTGTCTTTCCACGGAACAGGTTCATTCTTTGCCATGAAAGCGTAACCAACCGCATCTTCCTCCGGTAACAGTTCACTCCAGTCATGACCCTCATCATCATAAATCACCGCAAGAGCTCTAGATTTCTCTTTGTTCTCTTCAATCTGCTTCATTCTTGGCGGCTCCAATTTGTTTTGATGATATATCGCCTTCTTGTAGTAATCTTCCCTGAACGGGTTTTCAGACTCATCAGCATACGCGTTTCTGCACTCACGCTTGAAGTGACCTTTTTGCTTACACTTGAAGCATGTCACCTTGGACTTGTCAAACCCCAACTTGGTAGATGGTCCACCAATTGACTTCCTGCCGGTTATTTCCAT
This sequence comes from Helianthus annuus, assembly GCF_002127325.2. NCBI lineage: Eukaryota > Viridiplantae > Streptophyta > Magnoliopsida > Asterales > Asteraceae > Helianthus > Helianthus annuus. Next base: position 67,421,288 of record NC_035442.2, read on the forward strand.
GAAACGCTATGCTCGACGAACAGCACTGGCCATGCACCACCTTATGTCAATTAGTTCCATTTCTTCAGGATCTATTTGATGATAGTCCTCTTTTGTTAGGTTTGTGTTGCCAATCTTCCCAGCCACAAGACTTTCATAAGATTCTAAGACTGACGCTAGGAAAACCATCTGCTGTTTAGCCGACTCCTCGCTAAAATTCTGAGCATTCTTCATGTCTACAGCGATGTTGCAATGAAATAAATTCTTTGCCTCAGACTGGTTTGAATTTGATGAAGATCCACTGTGATAACCACTATGATATCCACTACTTTGACTTTCTTTGTTCGGTGTGGAGACATTCTCAGCAGAAAACGTAGTTTTGGGAGAATTGTTCTTTGGCATCATGCTCTTTGGATAATACAAATCCAAGTTCTACTGGTACGATGAGTGATTTACTTTGTGAGTCTTCTTCAATTCCAACTCATGACTCTCGAGTTTTTCAATCATCAAATCTACAGTCAACTCTTCTGGCGCCTTGATAGTATTTTTCAGCATCATCGCATAATATTGCCAATCCATCTCGTCTGGCAATGAATCGAACAATTTGTCTACTAGCTCATCTTCAGGATACTTAATTCCATGTCTAGCTAGTTCCAGCTTCAGGTGCCCAAACCTCTCGATCATTTTTAAAACTGATTCATTCTTTAAACACCCAAACAAATCAAATTCTTTCCTAAGAAGTTTCTTTTTGTTTTTCATGATTTCAGTACTTCCTAAACATTTCTTTTCTAACTTTTTCCAGAGATCTTTTGCACTAGAGTATTCGATCAGAGAGATTATATCTTCACGAACAGATTAAAACAGCAGTGCAATACATTTCTGCTCAGCAACAAACGACTCTATCTCATCAGATGTTGATAAAGTTTCACCCTCTTTGCCTCCATTATCGTATCCATTTTTGAGACTCTTCCAGCTAGGGAACGCAAAAGCCATCAACCAATCTTCGAATTTCTTTGCCCACCGACTATACTCCTCGATAGCCATCAACTTCGGTGGTTTGTTGTAAGTTCCGAAAGCACTTTCAACCTCCAAAGCATCCGATAATTTCTTCTTGGCATTTAACGGGTTCTCATTGTTGTTGCTTGTAGATGTATCATCTCCCGAATTCCCAGAAAATGCGTACATGTCGCTAAACGGGTTCATGAAAATGTCATCCATCTTGAACGTACCTGAAAAATCAGCAAACACTTAGAAAAATTTTTGAAATTTTGAAAAACTATGATTTTGAGCGAAATTAGCAATTTCGAGCGAAATCAGATGTACACTCGAGCGAAATCAGTAAACACGTTCGAGTGAAATCAGTTTTTGACTGATAAGCGAAATCAATAGTATGTCCCCACGAGCGAAATCAACAAATTATGTCCCTACGAGCGAATCAGATGATGTCTAAAAGCGAAATCAGAAAAATTCATGTCCTTATGAGCGAAATTAAGTTTTATCTAAGAGCGAAATCAGCTTTTTCAAGCGAAACCCCTTCGATGTCCGTAAAAGCGAAATTAGGTTTTTAGCTAATTTTCAACATTTTTAGTCCGAATTTTAACCTGATTCTTTCTAGGTTTGTTATTTCTATGTTTTACACGTTTTATTCGAAATTCAGACCATTTCATCCGTAGGAACCAGTTCAAATCAGAAAAGTATGAGAAGAAGTGAGTAGAAGTAAGAGAATCTGATAGAATCAAGTTGTAGTAGTATGAACTCCTCGTCCTGAGCTCTGATACCACTTGTTGGACCGTTCTATGACCCGAAAAGTCAGTTAAGGCAGTTCATCTTCGTGTACAAAGGCGGAATTAGTGTAGACTGTTGGACCGTGTTCCGACCCGAAACAGTCAATTGAGAACGTTCATCTTCACATACGAAGGCGGAATCAACGTAAATGAAGTAACACAGCTTTTTCTATTCAATTCCTTCTCTTTTATTGCTTTCTGATGTAAATTTGACAGAGTTTTGTTACAGCAACAATGACAAGGTTCCGCTCCAAATGTACATAATGAAATCAACACATTAGGTATTTATAGTCTAGCAGGTTTCGCTTATGTGACCTGCCAAATAAGCGAAACTTCCATGTTGACCTAAAAGCGAAACTACCTTGGACGTAAGAGCGGAACTACATCTATCCTATGTACATAAAAGTGAAACTATATATATAAAACCTAATTTTGACTTTCTAGATCCTATGTTGACCAATCTTGACCTAAGACGTAATGCAGACGTAGTCAACAGACATTTCATGCATCAACAGACTCCCTCTTGGATGTTGACAAAGTCTTCAGCTCCGAGTCTTCAGTCTTGGTCTTTTCTCCAACTCTCTGTCTTCCTATCATAAGCACTCTATCTTCACAGATTTAGGATCACAACCTAACTCTATCTTCAAACTCCCCTTGACTGTTGATCCAGACTCCCCCTTTCACAGACTCCCCCTCTCGATATGCTAGAATCTGAGGTCTTGATCTGGTTCAAGCTTTGACATTTAGCTTCCGTTGGGAATAATGAAGTCCAAAAACCTGTTACTCAACCAATAACATTACAAACTATCTTTTCAACAATAAATCACAAACTCAATCAGCTTTAGAAATCCACTTAAGTATTCAGGTCCAAGTTAATGACCCTGATTACTCAATTAATCTACCAAGTCCAACTTAATGACCTTGGTTGATCATTTGACGAATCAAACTGATTTTGAAAACATTTTTCAAATTTTTCTAAAAACAATGTAACAAGCATCAACTTAATGAACTTGTTTTAACTTTGAAAACATCTCAATCTCTGATAAAGTAAGCTCTCTCCATTCTTCAGCTCAGAACTTTCCCGCATCTGCTTCAATCTTCGAGAATCCAACAATTAACTCTCCACTTTGGTTTGTCAAAAATAAAGCAGAAATAAAATCTTTTTGGATTTTAATAAAGTGTTCTAAACTAAGAAATAGAATGCAGAAAACTTAAAATGCAGAATTTAAACAAAGTAAACTATATACAAACTTATTTTTGGCGAGCGTGTCAGGGAATCATATCAGCTTCTCAGACAAATTACTAGTACCGTTAAGCTTCATTTCATACTTAGACTTAAACAATTCACCTCGATTGTCGATATACTGATCCATCTTAAATTCTCACACAATTTTCAATTTACTCAGGATACGATTTAGATGTTTTATGAACTTAGCTCATTCATGTGTCGCACCTCTTGAATATACTCCCGTATCCAGAATCTCAATATTCAGTCTTACAGGTAATTATACTACAATGATATCTGTGCATAAATTAGGTAGTGCGAGGACTGAGGGATCTCAGGTCGATACTTCCGTATGCGCAGAGAGATATCAGCTTCGACTTTTCAGTATGTCCCCTTTAGAGGATCTTTTAGATACAACAGCAGCGACTATCAATTTAATTGTTTCATCTGCATGCTGAGGGTTTATGCTATGTTTCAAGCATTTGGTGAAAGTATTATCCAAGGACTAGGTCAGAACTTCCATTCAGGAGAAGTCCCGGAATAATACCCCAGACATCATTGAGTATAAAAACCTAGTATATCAGAATACGAGACCATTCAAACGAGATTTCAGCGGTTACCTATATATCCAAGTAGTGTTCCCACAAATTTCGCAAGTTTGAAATTTTAGGTTTATATCCTGAATAAATCTACTAAATGTGCGAAAACCTATCGACACATCATTAGTGAGACTGTTTAACTCATTTAGTCTTTACAAATCTTTAGCATACTGTAATTATCTAGCCGATGTACTATCATTTTCCCTATATACACAAGCTCTTTTTCAGATTTTATCATGTTTTTGTATTTTTGCATTTTTTACTGTTTTTGTATTTTCTGAAAAAATATCTATATACATCTATCTACTCCCCCTAAATACCAAAATAAGTAAAAAATCGACAAACCATTGCAGATTGTTTCTCATCTTCATCCGCAACAGTACTCTCATCAACGCCAATTATGCCGTCCGACACCGACAGAAGCTTCATACCGTTCAATTTTAACAAATATTGAAACCGATTTTTATCAAAAGCTTTGGTATGTAAATCAGCTTTCTGTTCGTCAGTGTGGATTTTCTCAATTCGTATCAACTTTTTCTCGAAGCAATCGCGAATAAAGTGATGACGAATTTCTATATGTTTAGTTTTAGTGTGATGTACTGGGTTCTTTGTTATATTTATGGCGTCCTCATTATCAACAAAAAGAGGTGTGTTAAGAAACTGCAAACCGTAGTCGCGCATCTGTTGCTGTATCCACTGGATCTGAGAGCAGCAACTGCTAGCAGATACGTACTCCGCTTCACATGTAGATAACGCCACAGACGTTTGTTTCTTACAGTGCCAGGTAACCAATCTAGGTCCAAAGAACTGGCATCCTGCAGTTGTTGATTTAGCATTGACTTTGCAGCATCCGAAATCCGAATCGGAATACCCTTTGAGCGTAAAGTCGCCTTTCCTAGGATACCACAACCCCAATGTAGGAGTTCCCTTCAGGTAGCGTAATATCCTCTTCACAATAATCATGTGCGAAGCTCTCGGGTTAGATTGATATATTGCTGCGAGGCACATTGGGTACATAATATCAGGACGTGAAGCCGTTAAGTACATCAATGAACCTATCATGGATCGATAAAACGTTTCATCAGCCCTGTCTCCTGTGAGATCTGGATGAATCCCATGATTTGTTGCAACTGGCGTAGCAGCTGGAGTAGAACTTGACATCCCAAATTTCTCTAGAATATCACGAACATACTTCGTCTAGTGAATGAAAATTCCTTCAGGTAATTGTTCAACTTGTAGTCCTAGAAAGAATTTCATCTCCCCCATTGATGACATTTCGAATTTTTTGCTTCATCACCTGTTCGAAATATTTGCACAATTTCTCATTCGTTGACCCAAAAATTATATCGTCTACATAAATCTGAACTATCAGAAGATGTCCGTCGACCTCTTTAGTGAAGAGAGTGGCATCCACTTTTCCACGTATGAAACTGTTGTCTAGTAGGTGTTGAGACAAAGTCTCGTACCAAGCTCTCGGGGCCTGGTGTAAACCATACAGCGCTTTGTCCAATAAGTAGACCTTGTTTTTGTGGATTGGGTCAGTAAAGCCCGGCGGCTGACCGACATAAACCTCCTCTTTGACCTTCCCATAAAGAAACGCCGATTTTACATCCAACTGATATACTTTGAAGTTCTTCCAAGACGCAAATGCTAGGAAAATTCTGATTGCCTCTAGTCGTGCTACAGGAGCATAGACTTTTGTAAAATCAATCCCTTCCTGTTGACTAAAGCCTTGAACAACGAGTCGAGGTTTGTTCCTTACAACAAATCCTCTGTCGTCTCTCATACACTTAAATACCCATTTTGTGTTGATTTTTCTATGACCATCTGGCAAATCCACAAGCTTCCACACTCCCAACTTTTCAAACTGACTTAACTCTTCTTGCATTGCAATGACCCAAGAGTCTTCAGTAAGCGCCTCTTTGTAAGTTCTTGGTTCGATCTGCGAAATGAAATAACTGAATGAAAATTCAGTTTGTAAAGGTACTACTGTAGAATAAAAACATGTAAGGCCCTGGTCAATTTGGCGTCTTGTGCGAACGCCTGAATGCAATTCTCCTATGATCAACTCCTCTGGATGATAAGAAAGAGTTTGCGGCATCACTTCGCTTGGAACATCTACATTGCCTTCCAGATTAGTAAAATTTTGATTTGCACTTTGTTCACCAAGTTGGTTTATTTGACTTGAATCTTGAATCTGCTCCCCCTCAGAATCTGAATCACCATGATCAAAGATCGGCATGTTCTCTGATTCTTGATTATCATTCTGATCTGACTGATTATCTTGAGCAACTTCATTCTGTTGGACATCATCGTGTTCACCAGCATTACTCGGACCTGCTTCATCATCATTTGAAGTTTCCCGTGGTCATCTTGAATAATCAGCTGGGAACCTTTGCTGTGACTCGTACTCACGCAAAATATCCAACTCATCAAAGAAATCTTCTTCTTCTTCTTCTTCCATGATGTCAAACGATTCCCACAACTTGTCCTAATGATATCGCCATGAATCTCCTGGACTTTGTGGCTTCAATAATCCGCTTTTCACTTGGAACGAAGACACGGCGCGTAGGACTTGAATATCCAACAAATATACCCTCAATGCACTTCGGGCCAAACTTTCCATAAGGCTCTATAACTGTACAGGGTGACCCGAACGGTTCTAGATACTTCAAATTCGGTTTGCGATTATTGATCAGCTCAAAGCATGTTTTGTTGAACTTTTTGACAGTAAGAACCCTGTTGAGCGTATAGCATGCGGCAGAAACAGCTTCAGCCTAAAAATTAATCGGTAACTTTGAATCTGCGAGCATAGTTCTAGCCGTCTCGATTAGCGTCCGGTTTTTGCGTTCTGCGACTCCATTCTGCTGCGGAGTGTACGGAGCACAAAACTCATGCAATATACCTCTTTCATCACAAAATTCTTCCATTCTGCTGTTCTTGAATTCAGTACCATTATCACTTCGAACTCTTTTGATACGCCGTTGGTACAGATTCTCAATCTTCTTGAACAATGCCATTAAACTATCAAATGTTTTGTCTTTCGTCTTCAAGAATGAAACCCACGAAAATCTGGAATAATCATCAGTAACCACAAGACAATATTTATCTCCTGTAATGCTCTTGACATTCACCGGACCAAACAAATCCATGTGAAGTCTCTCCAGGGGTCTTGAGACTGAATTGACTTGCTTTGTAGGGTGTGACTTTTTCTTCTGCTTGCCTTTGACACAGCTAATGCACTCCCCTTCCAGATGAAGACCTTTGACATGAACTCCTGTAACCAAATCGTTATGCACCAAATGATTCATTTTCCTAAGATGTATATGCCCCATCTTCCGGTGCCACAATCTCGATTCTTTCTCAGTTGCTCTGGACACGAAACAGTGAGCCTGACCCGTGGTTGTAGTAGCTACGCTCATATCCAACACGTACAGATCATTAACTCTCGGTGCCCTCATGATAATCCATTCCTCAGGGATAACAAATCCTGGTTTCAAGATATTCTTTATCAGTGAAGTGAGTGGTATACATCCTGTCACAGATCTGCGAGATACTCAGCAGATTGTTCTCCAGCTCAGCAATGTAGTTAACTCTTTCAAACGTCACAATCCCGTTGGATAACGTTCCTTCACCAATAATCCTTCCTCCTTGATTACCCGCAAAACCTACGTATGCTCCATTTATGTTTCTGACATCATACATCAACATAGTCTTCCCTGTCATATGTCTTGAAGCTCCACTATCCATGATCCATCTGGATACAAGTTTTGGAAGATCCTGCACATAACAAACTTTGACTTAATTAATTTCAATAAAGACGCCGATTCCTGCTTCGCGATCAAGGAAGCTCCGGCAATTCAAACTGTTTAATCAAACATTGAGTCCACCCAGGCTTCATCAGCCTTAGGTGTAATCTTGACTCTCGCAATTTGAATTTTGAAATTTTCAGCCTTAAGAGGTGGAAAATCTGCATCATAATCAATCAGAATTGATTCTTCAGCCTTTTTCACTTCAGAAGTTGAAATTTTCTTCTCAGTTTTTGGTTTCCAAACTTGTTCAGATAATGCAACCCTTTTGTAAAATTTGTCGTTTTTAGTTACCACCTTCTTTACGGGTTCATTTTTCACTTTGGTGTTATCATTTTTCACATTCTTTTTCTCAACAACAATTTGTGCTTTTCCCTTGTTGTCAACTTTCTTTTGTTGAATCTTCACAGTTTCAGTCTTAGGCTTTGCGTTGGTACACTTTCGTGCAATGTGACCAACTTAATTACATCTGAAACATGTTCGAGTATCAACACCTCGACTTGTGCCTTCAGACTGAACTTGTGAAGTTCTTTTCTCAAAGAACTCTTTATTTGACTTTGAAAAAATTTCTTTCTCTTCATCAGCAAGCGAACTCGAACTGTTCACAAACTTTTTCTTCTCAACAAACCTCTTGTTTGGAACATTTTCCGTTTAATAAGACTTACTCCCCTGATAACCATCCGACCAATTGTTTCGGTTGTTATTGTAGAAACGTGGTGGATTAACAGATTTCTTGTTGTAAACTTTTTCTTTCTCAAAACTCATTTTTCTCTTTGTTTGACTCAGATTGTTCACTTCTGACAACTCAACTTCAACCAACTTGAAAACATTTGTTAATTTGTTCATGTTAACATTCTCAATTGGAAACTCAGAATCCAAAAACAACTTATCTGAACCTAACATCTTGTACATGACAAGATTTGATTCTTCATTTAAGTTGTTCTTGGACTTTTGTTTCGGAATGTATTTGTCCAAGAAACACCCATCTTCCTCAGTAGTGTCACTATCTGTTTTTAGCACATTTTCAACAACACCTTTTACAATATCATTTTGAACACTATCGTCATTGGAAGACGTGAACGTGACATCAATGTTCTCAGGAAGTTTAACTTCACTTTCTTCCTCAATTTCAACCAACCCCGATTGTTTTTTCGTGTAATAATCTAAAATCGGCGGTGGAACTCTGTGAAAACCTACCCCGGTTCCATCAAAATATACATCTTCGCCAGCTTTGTTTTTCCCGATGGGTTTGGGAACAATATGTTGCAAAACAAAGCTTGCAGAGCTGTAACTATTAAGCTTCAACTGGATTCGCTCATTTTCAATTTCAGCCTCTTGAAATTTAAGTTTCAATTTAGCGATTTCATCCAGTTGTTTGTTGATTGATTCTTCTTTTACTCTCAGCACTGCTTTTAAATGCTCGTTTTCTTTAAAAGTTTTACCATTTCGATCATCACTATCTTTCATTGTGCTTTTGAGTTTTTCAAACTTTTCAGAAATTTGACGGTTTTCAAGAATTAACTTTTCATTTTCTTTTTTAGCTTTTTCATGATCAATTTTATCATTTTTAATTTGGCTAGTTAATTCCCTTATCCATTCAGTTGAAGCTTTAACTGTTTTGTCACGATTGAGAATTTGATTCTCAATGCTTCTGACCTTTGCTGTCAGATCATCAACTTTCTTTCCGTTGAGATACGTGACTGTATTACAAAATTTGCACTCTTTGTTGCAATTTTTCTAATCAACATTTCCATCAATTTTCTTACCTGACGCATTTGTTAACACGTTTGAACTGACCTGGCTTTTTGACTCAGACACGGAGTTAGAGTCTACCTCATGTGCCTTAGCAGCCAGCACTTTGTCAGCCATTTTTCCCAAGTTCTCAGCAGTCAACTCCTGCGTTGTATCAATAACCCCAGTATCAATCTTCTTGATTTCTCTTGTTCTTCTTTCTCCTTTCTCTCTTTCTCTTCTTTCTCCTTTTTCTCTTTCTCTTCTTTCTCTTTCTCGTCTCCAGTTCCCCACCATTTATTCTGCCAATACTCATCTTCTTCTTTTAACTCCTTGATTATGGCTTCGATATCAAGCCTTTTGTCATCGATCGCAATGGTTCCATATGGGTCAAGATAACACTCCCTGTCCGGATCCCATCTTCTCGCTCTCCTCGCTTCCAGATAGATACCAGAAATTCTAATGATTCTGTTCTCAGCAATCATTTTTCTGTATCTATACTTTTGCTCTTCAGTTCGGTTATCTTTCCAAGGAATAGGTTCGTCCTTTTTCGCCATGAATGCATAACCAATCGCATCTTCTTCTGGTAGAACCTCTTGACTCCAATCATACCCCTCATCATCATAAATCACCGCAAGAGCTCTAGATTTCTCTTTGTTGTCTTCAACCTGCTTCAATCTAGGCGGCTCATATTTATTCTGGTGATAAATCGCCTTCTTGTAGTAATCATCTCTGAAAGGATTCTCCAACTCATCAGCATATGCATTTCTGCATTCTCGCTTGAAGTGGCCTTTCTGCTTACACTTGAAACACGTCACTTTGGATTTATCGAACCCCAGCTTGGTAGATGGACCACCAATTGTCTTCCTGCCGGTAATTTCCATAAAACGCTGTGCTCGACGAACAGCACTGGCCATAGCCCAACGAATATCGATTAACTCCATTTCTTCAGGATCTATTTGATCATAGTCCTCTTTCGTTAGGTTGGTGTTGCCTATCTTCCCTACGACTAACCCTTCATACGATTCCAACACAGATGCTAGAAAGATCATCTGCTGTTTGGCCGACTCTTCATCAAAATTCTGAGCATTCTTCAAATCTATTGCAATGTTGCATTGAAATCGATTCTTTGCATCAGAATGACTTGCAGATGATGAAGATCCACTGTGATAACCACTGTGATTTCCACTGCTTTGACCACTTTGACTATCTTTGCTTGATGTAGACACATTCTCAGCAGAAAACGCAGTTTTGGGAGAAGTTGCTTTTGGCATCATGCTTTTTGGATAATACAAATCCAAATTCTGTTGATAGGATGATTGATTGACTTTGTACGTCTTCTTCAGTTCCAGCTCGTGACTTTCAAGTCTCTCAATCACCAAATCCACAGTCAACTTTGCAGGCTCGATAGTATTTTTCAGCATAAGCGCATAATATCTCCAATCCATCTCGTCTGGTAATGAATCGAACAGTTTGTCGACAAGCTCTTCATCAGGAAATCTGATATCATCTCTTGCTAATTCCAGCTTCAGATGACCAAACCTTTCTATCATTTTACAGACTGACTCATTCTTTAAACAACCAAACATATCAAACTCTTTCTTAAGAAGTTTCTTTTTACTTTTTACAATTTCAGCACTTCCTAGACATTTTGTTTCTAGCTTATTCCAGAGATCTTTTGCATTTGAATAATTGATCAATGAGATTATGTCTTCCCGAACGGATTGAAATAACAATGCCACACATTTTTGCTCAGCTACAAATGCGTCAATCTCTTCAGCTGATCTTAACGTTTCACCATTTTTGTTTCCATTTACATAACCGTTTTTCAAACTTTTCCAGCTGGGAAATGCAAATGCCATCAACCAATCTTTAAACTTTCTTGACCATCGACTGTATTCCTCGATAGCCATTAGCTTTGGAGGTTTATTGAAGATTCCAAAAGCACTTTCCGATTCCCAAGCTTCCTTTTTCTTCTCTTTCGGCGGATTCTCATTTTCTTTGCTTGATGAAGTATCATCGTTTCCGAAATTTCCCGTGAACGCGTACATGTCACTGAAAGGATTCAAGAATATATCATCCATCTTGAATATACCTGCAAAATCAGCAAACACTTAGAAAATTTTTCGGAGTTGTGAAACTATGACAGAAAAGCGAAACCACTTTTATCCGTATAAGCGAAAGTGATAATGTCCAAATAAGCGAAATATGTTGGACCAAATAAGCGAAACTATATATATGTCCAGATGAGCGAAACTAGCAAGTGTCCGTTCGAGCGAAACCACAATGTTCGTTCGAGCGAAAGTAAAACGTCCGAATGAGCGGAAGTGACAAGTTTCTATGGTCCGAATAAGCGAAACTAGGTATTTTCGAGCGAAGCCTTCGAGCGAAACCTGCTATTTCGAGCGAAACCTACGATGTTCGAAAAAGCGAAACCTCTAGTTTAGCTGATTTTTACCATTTTTAAACCGAGTTTTAACCTGAAACTTTCTAGGGTTTGTTAATTGTATGTTTTACACGTTATACTTGATTTTCAAGCCATTTCAACCGTAGGAACTAATTCATATCAAAAAAGTATGAGAGAAAGTGAGTAGAAATGAGAGAATTCTGTAGATTCAAGCTGTAGTAGTATGAACTCATCATCCTGAGCTCTGATACCACTTGTTGGACCGTGTTCCGACCCGAAACAGTTAGTTGAGAACGTTCATCTTCACATACGAAGGCGGAATCAACGTAAATGAAGTAACACAGCTTTTTCTATTCAATTCCTTCTCTTTTATTGCTTTCTGATGTAAATTTGACAGAGTTTTGTTACAGCAACAATGACAAGGTTCCGCTCCAAATGTACATAATGAAATCAACACATCAGGTATTTATAGTCTTCCATGTTGACCTAAAAGCGAAACTACCTTGGACATAAGAGCGGAACTACATCTATCCTATGTACATAAAAGCGAAACTATATATATAAAACCTAATTTTGACTTTCTAGATCCTATGTTGACCAATCTTGACCTAAGACGTAATGCAGACGTAGTCAACAGACATTTCATGCATCAACATAGACAAAGTAACAACAAATTTTCCTTTCAATTTCCTTCTCTATTAATGCTTTCTGAGTAGATTTTGACAGAGTTTCGACACCTATTGCATGACCTGATTTCGCTCCAATGGTTACAAATGAAATTACAAGTCAAGTATTTATAGGCTGCTGATTTCGCTCCTATGGTGACCATATAAGCGAAATCACCATGTACCTATGAGCGAAACCCCCTTAGCTGGCCCTATGAGCGAAACCTACCCTAATGATGTACATATGAGCGAAATAGCAACTATATGATTTCGCTTCTAATGACGCATATGTCATTATGAGCGAAATCATCTCTAACATCTCAAAACCTGTTTTTCAACTCCGTACAATCTATCTAGACCTAAGACTCTATACAAACGTAGTCAACAGACATTTCATGCACCAACACAGAACTAGCCATTACAGTTGTTTTGGTCAAAAATTCGATTAAGGATAATGTAACCAAATTTGAAATGTGAGGTAGAGCGCTTAGATAATTAACAATGATAGAAATTAATGTAAGGCCATAAATGCAATTGAACACGGAGATTTATACGAGGAAAACCCTTGATCACTAGTAGATCGCCAGCACAAAAACCTCGGGTGGTGAAAACTATCAACCACCAACTATACTGAACAAAAATAGTTGCAACTTCAGATGTTGATCAATGTTGTTACAACTGATTGCTAAGCGTGTTTGTAGGCTTCTGGTTCGTAGTGTGTGTATGTGAAAGTGAGAATGTGTCCTATAACACTTAATCAACCCTTTTTGAATAACAACAACTAAGTCCGAAAAAACTTGCTTAACCACGTTCACTCCCCATGACAGTTGTGGAATAAACACGTGCAACTCCCTAACGAATTAATCCCGAGATTCCAGCTTAGACTTAGTCCACCTCGTTGATATCCTACACCTGAACATAAGAAAATATCGAGAACAATTGTTAGAAACTATAAGTAATGATAAGGATCCTTGATCCTTTGAGTCCCTACACTACCCGCTAAGGACATCTGATCCAGGCAACGCCTCAAAATATTGGATCCACTATAACTAAAATCTAGCCCCTAACAACACTTCTGATGGATAGGACTTGAGTAGCTATAACCATCATTGCGATTTTTAGGTTAGAGATAACTCTTCAATTTCTTTAAAGATTAGAAGATCCATTCGTATATCTTCATTCCAGAGATCATAATCAGGTATTATTCTCTCTCTTTTCTTTCTATTTTCTTCACCTAATTCTTCGTATCTTCTCTCTCATAAATGGCGAAGATGGGCACTAGATCCTCTCCTGGTACCAGCCCAGAGAAGGATAACATACTCATGAGCCAGAATCTCTTGATGAATCCTTCATCAAAGATATGCAAATTCACTGATCTAGAGAACGAGAACCTCACTCCCTATTTCCCGTTGGAGACTATTTTCCGGCCATTTGATCCGTCGGCTCGCAGCGATGCGATTTCCATGATGTGGTTCTGCTTTGCTGCTCTTTCTTTCATCCTAGGCTATTCTTACCCCTTTCTAGACCTTACTCAAAGGTTCTTCACACTGACTGGTATCAGCTACAGTCAGACCATGCCAATGCTGTGGAAGGCCCTCTTCACAATCGAAGAGATCCTCAAAATTGAAGACCTTAAGTTTTGCTTGTCAGAGCTTTCGTATCTTTATTCTTTGGTTACCCACGGTTCCAGTCGCTTCATGTTCAAAGCTAAACCCTATCAGCCTTTACCGATCCTCAAAACTACCCAAAATGATTCCACATGGAAGAACCAGTTCTTCTTTGTGAGAAAGGATTTAATCCCCAACGGGGATTGTTTACCCAAAACGTGGATCTTGAAGGGTAGGATACAAGATCCTTAGATATCCTGTGAATAACTCATTGTATTTTTGACTTATCCTTTTTACTTGCATGCAATGACGAATTTTGCTTGTCTGGCTAATCTCCTTGGAACAGAAGAAAGAGTTGAAGCTTTCTTGGAACTCGATCCATCAATAAGGACGTTCAAGTTGAGAATCAAAGATTTAGAAGAAAACACTTCCACGTCCTATACCATGTCAAGTAAGTAATTGTATAGATTATAATTTGAATTTAGTAAAGTACAAGAAATGAAATACTTATCTATTTATTTTTTAGGGATAGGAGCTTAGAAATCCGCCAATAAGTCTACAACTAGGAATGGCAATGGGTCGGGTTTGGGGCCGGATAATAGTAATCCCAAGCCCGTACCCGGTTGTAATTCTTTGGCCCGTACCGTTGCCAACTGTCACTTTTCCGTACATTTTGTACACTAATTGAACAGTAATCTGTGCTACAATAACTGTGCATGATCTAGTTTACAAGACAAATGAAATTCTGATTACTGTTATATACATACAATGGCATTTCATGTTGCAAGACTTTTATCATTACTACATGCAACACGATATAGTTCTAATAATGCACAGAACAGGATTGGCACCATTATCAGGCAAACTAAAAGCACTGACAGGAGTTCAGTACATAGACAGACAACGTTTTGAGACCCAGTATGAGCCAGAAACCATGTTCTACACTAGTATAGTGTGTAGGGAAGTAAGGACCACAAAACTGCATACCTAAGTGATAGTTTAAGTGCCGGAAAGTGCTTAAAACCCACATAAAGTGCAGAATTCTGCATAATTAAGCAAAAATCAGCTTTTTAACAAGCTAGTTTCATGTAAAAATATGACTAAATGGTCCCTGAATGCTTTCCTAACTGTCGGGAATTAAAAGGGGCATAAAAGGGTACATAAAGATCACTAAACGGAATAGTTTGACACTTTAACGAACCGGAATCCAACCGAACAACCGGACATTACCCGAAACACCAAAATTATACTAGAAGCATTGTTTTAATGTTTCTGAGCTAGTTATGATCCCCGAACACCTTAACACGCTATATAACACATGACACATGAACACTAATCAATACACTTAGAATCCTAACTAAACACCTAACTTACCATTGAAAACCAACTAATACCCCCCCCCCCTTATATTTACGGTCACTTATGTGACCCCGCTTCCAAAATCTTACAAGATTTTTCTTGATCCTCCATTGATCTCCTAGGATTTGTTGTAAGATTTGCTATGTACTTAACAAACATATTATACATTGGTTAAAAGAGATGAATGGTTATAAGAAGACATGAAGCTCATCATCTCACCCACACTTAATCACCCACTCATCTCCTTCCTCTCCTCCTCACTTGCGGCCGAGAACAAGCACCCACCACCCCACCATCATCATCTCACTTCCATTTAATCCATATACTCACAAAGGTGTAAGGAACCATATAAGAAGGTTTGGTGGTCTTGGATCTTGAAGGACCTCTCCTGATTGCTTTTATCCAACTCATTTGTCATCTACAACATCAAGTGTTCTTCCCTAGCCTTGTGCTAGTAGTAAGGCCCTCATAACCCTTTGTTACTTCATATATTGTTGGTTAAAAGATGATATACATTGTTAATCTTGATGAACACTAAAAGACATATTCATGAATCTCTAACATAAGCTTATAAACATATGAATACTTGTTGATTTGAGTTTATTGGCTTCTTGTTGATTGATTATTAGTGTTAGTGATGTTAGACATCATATGGAACCTACTAGATTGTGATTAAACACATGATCTAGTAAGTTAATGTGATGATCTTGTGAAAGACCAAGATCATCATGCCTTATGTTTACATGAACTTAAATAATAAAAGTTGTTTTCATGTGATGATGATTTAAACAAAATACAAGTCTTGTGAGTGGATGATTTCTAAAATAGTTTTCCAAAGAAACCAAGCTAAATCACAAAGATTTACATGGACATTGTTTTAAAAAGAACAAATCATGTTTCTAGTATTGAAACAAGTATAAGAACACTTTGTTTACAAGACAAATTCAAAAGAATGATTTTTGGAAAAATCATCTAACAAGTTGTAAACACTCAAATCTTTCAAGAATGAGATTTTTAAAGAAGTAAACACACTTTAAAGGGTAACTAAGTCTACTAAACATACTACCAAGTTACTACAAGTTTTTATGAAAACTCAAGTTCATGATCATTATGTAGATAGCTTTGTTTTAGCACTTGGTAAGTGTAAATTGATTGTTGATTGTATATAATAATTTTTGAAAAGAAAATGATATGCTTTAATAGCATGGACACCTCCATTTTTAGGGGAAACTATGGCAAAATTTTCTAAAAATACAAACACTTAGAAAAATATTTTCTAAACAATATTTACAAGTGTGTTTTAACTATGGTTTTCAATATAAACTTTGCCATAGATTTTGTTACAAAATACAAGTATCGGAGGTTGGTTTTTATAAATAAAAATGGATAAATATGTATTTAGAATATATATTTACATTTATAACACATTGTGTGTGATTATTTGTATACTTTGTGTAGTAGTTATATTATTTTAGGGTTAAAATAATGTAACTTAACAAAATAACAAGAAATTACAATCCAAAATAATACCAAAAATCACAAGGAATACAAATATAAGTTACACACATAATTTTGCGGAATCGAACGATAGAATGTAACTTACAAATATTCCAGAAAATACATTATGAGCACATGTTTTGGGTAAATATTATTTTGGATACGAAAGAAATGAAAATTATGATTTTTATTATTATTACAAAGTATATCATATTTTTTACAAGGAGGAGATATACTATTTTTGAGAAGTAAAAATATATTTTCTTAGCATATTTAGAAGATATATGCTTATTGAGAAAAATATATATTTTCTTGAAATACATTATTTTTGGGACAAAATAAGTTTAAATATATTTTCTAAAGTAAGACTGGAAAATATAATATTTTGGAAACTACATATACGAGAATACGAATACACATGTATGAGAATACCCCCATCCTTGGGAAGAAAATACGAAAATAAATACTTGAGAAGTATTGTTACAAAAATATTATTAACTGTTATTCCAAAATTAAATATAATTTAAAGTTAAAATAATTATTATTTTAACAAGGAATTATAACTTGGAATAATATTCAAGACATAAAAGAAATGTAACTCAAAAACGTAAATACTAAGGCAAGGCACGGCCCGTTCGTCTAATAGACCCTAGTACATTGTAGGGAGTCGTGTTTGCTAAGAAGATTTGAGTTACGAGTATCGAAGACACAAAACAATTAGTTCATGCTCCCCTTTTCTCTTAACTGTTTTTGGTTCTATAACTCTCGAGGGTGGAATACATGTTACGAATGCTTAAACGGTATGAAATGCCTATGAAATGCACTATTAGATCATGTGAGCATAGACTTAATATTGAAATGCCATTAATTCTTAATTAGGGATGAAGGTTAGATCTAACGGGTACGGCCGAGCTCCACTCATGGTCCTCATGTGATCACCTGAGTGCTTCGGTGTACCAGTCGAGGGAAATCGACATAGTCAAGGGAAATCGACATAGTCAAGGTAAATTGACATAGTCGAAGGGAAATTCGACATAGTCGAGGGAAATCAACATAGTCGAGGGAAAATCGACAAGGGTATAGCCTACACATTTCGAGTGCTCCCTTGCCTTAATGTCCTTGTAAAACATCTATTTAGTATGTTCATACACACTTTTTATACCTGTTTTCAAAGGAGTCTCTCAAAGGTTTACAAGATTTCGAGTACTCACACACAACACATGAACTCGCTCAACTTTTGTTGATGTTTTCCAAAATTACATGTATTTCAGGTGACAGGTTGGATCTTGGGCGCGGGTGTTGTTTCTAGAAGTAAACTTCAAGTTTAGATGTTATCCACTTTTATTGGTTTGTAACCTAGTCGAAGGTTGTGTTTTAAAACTTAAATAACTGGTGTTTGTAATACTCAAATTTTATGAATGGATGAACATCATTTTGATCATGTAGTTGTTTATTATGATTGAATGCAATGATATTAAACCAGTCACACATCACACGCTTTCGCAAAAGTTAGGGTGTGACAGTACCCGGCCCGTTACCCGTCGGGTATTTTCCCCTCGGGTATCGGTTATACCCACGGGTACCCTTGTATACCCTATAATTTGTTAGAAATATCGTTGAAACTCTCATGTGCATTTTTTACTCTAATTGTTTATATAATTTACTACTTTAATAACTACTACAAAGGAAAATATGACCAATAACATACAAACATATCATCAGCGGCGGAACTAGCCCAAAAATTTAGGGGTATCCCAATTTTTTATTTTTTAGACTAGGGGTATCATTTGTATAACGGAGACGACGTTGCGGAGTATTTTTACACTACAGAAACGGAGTTAAGGGGTATTTTTACACTACGGAGACGGGGTTGAAGGGTAGCCCGTGCTACCCCTACTAACATTGTAAGTCCGCCACTGCATACCATATTCAAATGCATATTTGAAACATATATCTGCATAATTAACTAATTAGTGTACTGCTACTTTGGAACACATAATGTCAGTTTATATAATTTGCATTTAACTGAACACCAAACATGAAAAATAGTAGCATTAATCAGAACCCAAGTAATCTCCCTAACAACTTGAAATGTGTTTAGAAAATTCCAAAACTAACACAAATTTTTAATCTACATAGAAACAACATAACTAAACATAAAATCTTGTGTTTGTATGTTAAAGTCTTGAAGACAAACAACAAAGCAAAATAATATGAATAAGCGTATGTACTAAAGTTTATATAAATGGAAAATTAAATTTAAAATAATATGCTTTTCGGGTATTATTCGGGCAAACGGGCCTGGTATCGGGCGGGTATCGCTAAATCTCATACCCGTACCCGAATATTTTTATATTTTTAATCCCATACCCGGCCCATACCCGTCGGGCTTCGGGTATACCCGACCCGTATGTTTCGGGTTACGGGTATACCCGTTGGGCTTGGGCTTTTTTGCCATCCCTATCTGCAACCAAGTTCGGCCAAGATGAAATCGACAGTATGCTCTCTCCTCGTTCCATCAAGAAAGAGTTTTCTGAGGGCCCAAACCTCCTAGAGCCAAGAGCCGTGACAACCAGGGCGAAGGTTGGTTCAAAAAGGAAGAAACTTGCGGAGCCTGAAGGTGATGCCTTTGATGCAGTGAGGCAACTCCATGAGTATGTGATTGAGGTAAGGATCCTTTACACTCAACTTGTGATTTTGTCCATTTTTAAGGATCCTGTATCTTGACGTTGTATTGTTGTATATAAAGCTTCGACCGCGTGAAAGCCCACTATGAGAAGAGCCTGGCTGAGATGGAAGAGAACCTGGCTGGCCTACGATCCATTGCCACCGCAAAGGACCAAACCATCTCCAAACTGGAGAAGGACAAGAGAGGCTTGGAGGAGCAGTTACTCATGTTTGAGGTGGGTACTCATGAGGCTATCATGGTGGAAACAGACAAGGCTAATGTTTGTGCTGCCCGAACCATGCTGCAGGCGAGGATGAAAATGGCTCAGGAAGCAATTGATACCTGACTTCGACAGGTCCGGTTGGGATATGGCTTCGTGGAAGCAGACCTTACTGAAGCTGGGTGGAGAAGAGGAGCCGGAGCTGATGGCGTCGAAGACAGCTGAGGCTGGGACGAGCAGGGAGAAGGAGATAGCTAGTGGAGCGGGTGGTAAAGCTGGTGGTGCTGCAGTAATGGAGGCTACGACGACGGGCAATGAAGGATAATTATGCCTAGGCCTGAAGCTGATACATAATGTATGCTACCTACGTCGTCGAGTTGAGTCATGAATGTAATAGGATTGAATGTTAGTTTATTTGGATTTGTAATGTTTAATCACCATCGCATGGATGAAGGTTATGTCAATCTGTACTAATGGGTAAGTTCTAGTTCGCACGAATGGTGGGATGTCCATTCGTATATATAGGTGTGTGGTTTGAGAGCTGAGCATGAGTTTTGCGTTCTAGATGACAAATCTCTGTCCAACTGTTTTCTGGATCTGTACACGATCAAACAGTTAGTGAAACAATGAAATTAAGGAAATCTTGTGTTTGTCACCTAGTCTAACGAATTCCGCGTGTTAAGATTAGTTACATTGATTTGGCTTGAGCAAATTCGATGATAAACGGTCCTCACAAGTGGTATCAGAGCTACGGTATCGTTTCAATCGATTTAACAGTTGATTGAATCACCTACGCTCATGAATTATGGGTTTTTATGGGCTTTAGACGTAAATCATCAAATAAATGGTCAATTCACGGACAATTGAGACCATAGGATTGTTTAGAGTTAATTTTCGACCATATATGTGACAGAATCGTCATAAAATTCGACGAAATAAAGGTTTTGGATTGAAAAAAATGAACCAGAACTATTCGCACGGAGGAACTATGTCCGCACGGACCTGTTACATCCGCACGGAAGTACTATCATCCGCACGAACGTACCTTATCTATTCCAAATCAACCGTCATCCACACGAAGGAGACATTCGCACGAATGTAGACTTTACATCCGCACGAGTGAGTCAAAGTGCGTAAAAAATTTTGGTTATTGAATTTTTTTCAAGGTTTTAACGACAAATACGGGCTGTTCGGGGACATCGTCGGAAGCTTCAGTGAACAGATATGATGATGCGATCACGGAATGTTGAAGTTAGTGGGGTAGTCATTGATACCTATGCAGAATGTTTATCATTTGGTATAGTGACTATTAATGGGCCAACAAGAAAAATCTGCATTTGATGAAAAACTGACTTTTGTCGACCAAAATGACATATTTTCCACATAGTTAAGTTTTTCTGTGAACAGGAGGACTGAATTTGCCATGTTTGAGGGGGAAATTGAGTGATGAGTTTAGAGAAGTTAGAATTTTCAAAAATAAGGGGGAGTAAAAAATTCATTACAATATATTGAAATTCCGGCATTTTTGAGCTTCAGAGGTGCAACAGCATTCGGGTGGTTCCGACTCCAGATTGTCCGGGGATGCATAGGATCTGGATTCGTTAGTTCGTGAAGATAGGAAGTTCAGATTCTTCAGATTGTGACCAGTTTGATGTCTTAGGGTTGAAGCTATCAGAATATTCTTGGCATTTGCATCTTGGAAGGGATTCAAAGTATACCAACTGGATGTCAAAATTCGCTTTCCTTTACGGTAAAGTAAGAGAGGAGGCGTACATCGGCCAACCACCGGGGTTCGTTGATCCGATATACAAGGGTAAGGTTTACCTACTGGATAAAGAATTGTACGGGTTGCATTAGGCCCCGAGAGCCTGGTATGAGACACTCTCTCAGCACCTTCTGGATAACGGTTTTATCAGAGGAATAGTAGATAGTACCCTCTTTACTCGGGAAGTGGTTGGTCACATCTTGATTGTGCAAATTTATGTGGATGACATAATCTTCGGCTCAACAAATGATGCGCTTTGTAAAGATTTCGAAAGAGTCATGAAGCTAAAGTTTGAAATGAGTTCTATGGGGAAGATGAAGTTTTTCTGGGACTTTAGGTCGATCAATTGGCTGGTGTAATCTTCATTCATCAGACGAAGTATGTGAACGACGTCTTGGAGAAATTCAACATGTCCAACACTTCACCAATGTCTACCCCGTTGGCTCTAAATCATGGTATCGGACCGGACCCAAGTGGAGAAAAGATCGACGAAACTCTCTACCGTTCGATGATTGGCTCTCTAATGTACTTGACTGTATTGAGACCGGATATTATGTATACAACCTGCCTCTGAGCATGCTATCAGTCGAGTCCACAAGAATCGCACCTGATGATCGTCAAGAGGATCTACACTATCTGAAGGGATGTCCAAGCACTGGCTTATGGTACCCGTGAACAGACGATTTCAACCTTGCTGGATATTCAGACTCTGACTATGGCTGCTGCAAGATCAACGCAAAGTCTACAACTGTTGGATGCTAGTTCTTCAGACTTGTTTGGTTACATGGCAATGTAAGAAGCAAACCACGGTCACTCTCTCTACTTGCGAAGCGGAATACGTTTCAGCTTCCAGTTGTTGTTCCCAGATCCTGTGGATAAAACAGCAGATGTAAGACTATGGATTGCAATTTCTTAACATGCCAATATATGTAGATAATGAGGCGGCCATAAATATAACTAAGAATCATATTCATCACTCAAAAACTAAACATACCGAGATACGACATCACTTCATTCGTGATTGCTACTAGAAAAAGATGATTCGTATTAAGGAAATCCACACTGATGAACAAAAAGCTGATTTCTACACAAAACCATTTGATCGCACAAAATTTCAATATCTTTTGAAATTAAATGATATGAAAAATTTGTCATCAGGGGGAACATTAGTGAGTGTGAAGCCAAGACGGAGGATGATTTGAAGTAAACCACATCGGTCTGTCAAGTTTTTCTTTCTTTAAAATGTTTTTGATTATAGAGGGAGAAAATGTGGTGAAAAATACAAAAAAAAAACATATAAAATTTGAAAAGTACAAAAACATAGAAAAATAAAAAAAAATTAAATTTTTCATGTATGAAAGAGGAAATGATAGTACATCAGTGGACTATCACAACATGCTAAAGAAATATAATGTCAAAAAGTTATTAAACGGTCTCACTGATGATGCGCCAGTACATTTCGTACACTTTCGAGATATAAACATAACGAAACTTCTTAATTAGTAGGTTAACATCTCTCGGATATATGGTCTTAGTACACCAAAATTTCGTTTGAGAGATTGCCTAATTCTTAGATTCTAGGTCTTTATAACTAGTTGATATCTGGGGTATGATACAAGTTCTTCTGATTTTGCGTTAGCAATGGCCTAGAACTTATAGAATACTTTTGGTTTAAACTCAAAAACTGCATAAAAATTGAAGGTATCGAAAGATCTGACAATTGTAGTTAAAAGATTCCAAATATGGAACACCACTCATAAGTCGAGCATTCATCTCTTTGTATGTACGTTGGTACTAACCTGAGCTCTCAAGGCCTCACAAAACCCAGAGACAGATATCAATTAGGTATATTCACCTGTGAGATGAAATCTAGAGAATCTTGATACGGGAGTATATTATGAGGTGGGAAACACTGTTAAGTCAAGTTCTAAGAGATCTAAATATCATCGAAAAGGTGGTTATGATGTACTGGTGGATTATATCATGTGCATTATTACAGAGCTTGTTCTCAACTTGCAGTACAATTTCTCAAAGCTAATATTTGAACAGATGAAAGAGAATGTTACTCAGGAAAAATTCTTGCGGTATCCGAGGTTCTTACAAATGTTATTAGACGATCAAATTCCGAATCTCGCCAAGATAGAATCTGATAAATTACCTCTGGAGCATATTTCAAATCTTACACTTGACCGACTTCAACAATATAAAGAGCAATTGGAAAGCTCCATTCCAAAGGTCAGAAGATTATTCGGGTGCTTAAAAGACCCTGACTATATAGCTCTACCTGAAGGAAAATGAAGACATGAAGACAGCGAGTCAGATAATGAAGATGCAAAACTAGAGGGTTTTGTGTCACACCCGCTCATAGCGGAAGCGCGAGGTGTGATCTGATCGGTTCTCATTGCATAACAATATAAGTGAACATACTAAATGATAAAAACAAGCTCCAATGCCATTGTCATAATCGTTTCAAAAGAACGCAACATAAGTTAAATGTGTTGGTTACAAACCATCAAATGAAAATAAGTTGTCATTGTTTTATACATCAAAATGTAAGTCTTAAAATGTCAAGGCTTTGACCACTATATCACCGCAAAGAGGCGGTATATAACGGGCAAGCCCTTCAAATGGTGGCATGGAGTCTTGATACTTGCTTTCCTTGACTGAAATGTCCGCATGGGCCACTAATTTCCTGAAATACAAGTTATGTTTGAAAACATCAACAAAAGTTGGCGAGTTCATGCAGTTTAGTTGTATGAGATGTATCTGTAAAATGTGAGTTGTATAAAATGTATCTGTAAAATGTGAGTTGTATAAAATGTATCCATAAGATGTGAGTTGTATAAAATGTATCCATAAGATGTGAGTTGTATAAAATGTATCCAAAAATGTGAGTTGTATAAAATGTATCTGTATGTAATGATGTAGTATGTAAAGCGTCAATGAAATCGTTGATCATTAATGTTTCGCGAGGACATTAATATGTGTGACGAATTAGGAAGCAATCCAAACCTAGACGATTTCGTGTCGACTACCATCGACTGGGACACAAACGCACTCTTCTGTATGGGTCCACGACCAAGAGTGGGGCTCGCCAAAACCCATTAGATCTAACCCTCTGTACCTAGGTCCAAACTGGATTAATGGTGCTTAGATGTATGACCCTAATCGCAGATGATCTAAGGTGTTTCATTCCATGACTTAACATACAATTGAACATGTATTTTCCCCGATAGTTGTAAAGTTGTAAAGCATTTAAAATGAATAGGGGACATGAACTCACAGAATTGCGTCCGTGAATGGTAAGTAACTGTGATCTGACGTACGGTCGTCCTGAATAGTGTCACGACCTACAAACGTTCTATATTAGTTAGACACTTCGGTCTTTATAAATGACTTGAGTACAACTCTTGTGTCTTAAATATGTGTAAGACTTGTATGTCTTTGTTGTTCGTTGAACTGTGTTTTAGATGTATGATTTGTTAAACTGTTATATATATATATATATATATATATATATATATATATATATATATATATATATATATATATATATATATATATATATATATATATATATGAAATCTTGTATCTTGTGAGTTGTATCATTGGGTTTTGTCCTCTTGATTTCATGTCTTGTATGAATAAACTGTATAATTGTATTTTCATCAATTATATGTCATTGGGTCGAGCCCATATCTTAATGTTATTGGGCCTAGCCCATGAATTTATGTTATTGGGCCATAATATTATTGGGCCTAAATGTTATTGGGCCTTAGCCCTTATGTTTTGATATTGGGCTTAGCCCAGGTATTCATGTTATTGAGCTTAGCCCAAGTATTTTGATAAGCCCATTTATAAAGATATGCCCATTTGTAATTATAAGCCCATTTATAAAAATAAGCCCATTTGTAAATATAAGCCTATTTATAAAAATAAGCCCATTTGTAAATATAAGCTCATTTATAAAAATAAGTCCATTTGTAATTATAAGCCCATTTATAAAAATAAGCCCATTTGTAAATATAAGCCCATTTATAAAACATCTTTCATTTTATAAAAATCACCATACATAGAGTTTTTAGTTAAATAGAATAAGATTCTAAAATTTCGACTTTTGTTAACGGTAATATATATATATATATGTATATATATATATACATATATATATATATATATATAGATACATATATATATGTATATATATATACATACATATATATGTATATATACATATATATATATGTATATATATACATATACATATATACATATATACATATATACTAGTCGTTTACCTGCAGCGGGAAGCATATCACTTAGGTAGGTTGGTGAGTTTAGGGCTATGTACGGGGCGGTTCAGTTTTGAGCCACTTCAACTAATTTGATCACTTGGAGGTTCAAATTATGGAGATAAGGTGTTAAAATAAAATCGGATGTCGTGTCCCCCGTAAAGTGATTCAAGAATGAAACTATTCACATAGCATGTCACTTCATCTTGGTTGCTTGTTGACGTAACAAAGTAAAGGTACGTGACCTAGTAACCATTTTGTTGATGTGGTTCAAGATAATGACTTGTAGATGCAAATGCGATTGCTATGTTATGTTACCTTGGTTGTCTATATCATAGACGCCCATGACATAATACATGTTCGTAACTTGTTGGCTAAGATTTTTGTAACTTGGAACAAATATTTTTTACACAAATTTTCAAGCGTTTGGACTTCCTAACAACTTGTCAAGAAACATACCTTGAATTTAGAAAACAAAGTTTCGAGAAACCTCCCTTCATAGATATTTAGTTTTATTCGCTGCACGGCTTAGTGAATAAAACTATCAAACAAATTTTTTTTTGGCTGTCTCATTTTCTTTCTTTTTATTTATCTCCTAAATCTATTTTGATTTACATGCAATAAACCTGTTGTCGTCGTTTCCTCTTTGACTGCACTCAGTCATATTATCACCTCTGCAAACAGGATTTTCTAAAAACTACAAAACTATAATACATCAAACAAGATCAAACAGACTTTATGATCAAAACCATATAGTTGTGTGTTATTTATTTACACTCTTATTTAAGTACACCATTCTCAGATCAATCACCAATAAAATTACAAAAAAAAATTATCATTTACAATTTCTTTACACCCTAACAAAAATCACATTTTAAGATAATCATACTAAATCCTATTGCACTAACCCATTAGAATGCAGTTGAGTAGCCTCGTCGATACCGAGTTTGACTCGCCCCTCCTTCCAACAAAGCTCTCCAATCCCTACCCTCACCATCATCCCGTTCACGAAGCGCTGTTAGCATACGTTTCGCATTCTCTTATGCGTGTTCGCTTCCACTCTCCGCCACCTCACGCAGCACCTCAGCCCCTCCTGCCTGAACACGAGTTCCTAATGCAATGACATTTGATGCTTCATGGATAAGATCAACAGCATGCATTCCCAATATATGTACTCCAAGAATCTCACCGGTATCAGGCCTATATAGCAACTGCATCATACAAAACCAAAAGCCCATCAACATTCTCTATTTGACTGCCAAATGGCCATCGGATGAGCAGTTGGAACAAATATACAAAAAATATATCCATTGTGACCCAACACAACAGTATTCATGTTAATCAATTAATTAATTAATTAACTAATAAAGAAGAAGTTGAGGGAAGAGACCTTGGCAAGACCCTCCTCTTCATTCTCG
Source organism: Helianthus annuus (assembly GCF_002127325.2). NCBI lineage: Eukaryota > Viridiplantae > Streptophyta > Magnoliopsida > Asterales > Asteraceae > Helianthus > Helianthus annuus. The sequence goes on from NC_035442.2 coordinate 67,448,313, forward strand.
GCCAATGCTTTTATGTTCGCCTTGAAACTCGTCTTTGCAACACTTATTTTGAACTTCTTTCTTGGCTTTCTCCTTTGCTTGAGGCTGCACCATTCAGTGACAACAAAATCAAATATAGTATAGATATATTTATTGTGGTAAGAAGTCATTTGTCAAACTAATGACGACCTATTTTGTAGTATTCATATTCAAAATTTGTTCTTTATTGCATATATTCTGACCATCTTTCCATCTATGTATCCTTTTTTTCCACCCTTATCTTCTTCCCATTCACATGATCTATTTTGACTTTTTTAAATTGAAATATGTGGACCAATTGGTATTTGGTTTCTTAATCAAGTACTTGTATTGGACAACTAAAATCATTGAAACTTACTAATTGAGCCAAATGCTCGTCTTCGTCTTCCGAAACGGTCATGTTTGGTAAACAAAATATATGTGTGGCCGGAAAAGGAGGCTGGTAGAAGTGGTTTGCCGCTGCTGATAACGAATGGAAAAAAATCACAAAATTAGGGCCTCACTTCAGTAATTTTGCGACTTAATCAAGAAATACCTTATGTAAAATTAGAAAAAAAGATGATGCATATATTAAAAAAAACTAAAAGTTTAGAGTAAAGTCCTATTTGAGTGTCTGTGGTTTGTGCAGTTTAACCATTTGAATCCAAAAACCAAAACTGTCTTGATTTGAGTCCCTGTGGTCTCTAATTTTAATCATTTGAGTCCCTGTGGTGTCTAATTTTAACCATTTGAATCCAAAAACCAAATGTTTCTGATTTGGATGTTGTTTACTTTTGGATTCAAATGGCTAAAATTAGAAACCATAGGGACTCGAATCAAGACAGTTTTGGTTTTTGGATTCAAATGGTTAAACTGCACAAACCACAAGGACTCAAATAGGACTTTACTCGAAAGATTATTTTACCATAGTTTCCACCCCTTCTGAACCGAGTTCTATGGGGGCCTATTCCTTTATCATGCGTGGAAGCATAAAGTCTCTGGTACGCTCTATACAATCTGCAAAAAGAAATAAAATCAATGGATACTCAAATACTAAAAAATAGAGTAAAATCCATTTTCGTCCCTATGAGGTTTAGCCAGTTTTGCGACTTTCGGCCAAAGGTTTGCTTTTCCACATCTCATTACAATAAACCAATTCAAATAGTTCATTTCAAAAAAGAATTAAAACATCTATCACATTCCAAATTTCGCATAAGAAAAAATATTAAATGCCAGGCCAATATTTGGGGAAGCGCCAAAACACATCTAATATTTCTTAATAACATGTCACATGTCCCAAACTATTGGTGCACTTGTGTCTGTACTTTGTCTGTATTTTGTAATGTCATAAAACGATGTCTTTTGTTAGTCGTGTTTACGTCTTGTGTTGGTTTGTTTATGTGTTTGATTGTAAGTTTGACCAAGTCAACCATCCTCCTGGTTTGACTTGGCCAAACAGTCAACACTTAGTGTGTAAGTTTGTTTGTGTTCGAAGGATGTCATCGAAGGATATTTATATCCTTCGATGACCTCGAAAGACAACCTTCGATGGATACAGATGGACCTCGAAGGATACATCATCCTTCGAGGTATGTATGGATCCTTCGTTAGATTTCTGGTCGATAGATGATCCTTCGACCAGACTATCTTATCCTTCGAGCATGCAATCTGTTATGGGTATATATATACCATGTATGGTTTCACTTCACAGAAAGACATCCGAAAGTCCTTTGATAGTGTATGTGAGTGAACAAGTCTTGTAGAGAGCATTTTCAGTTTGGTCAAGGGCTGTAACCGTGTCCACTGAAATACAACAGAAAACTTTGATATCTTGCATGTCTACTCTTTCTCTTTGTTGCTTGTGCTTTCATATAAACTATCGGTTTGCATTCTAGCTTGGATTCCGCACTTGCTAGAGTGTTAAACATAACAAGGATAAGGTTTAACCTCAACCTCCGAGGGACCTACAAGTGGTATCAGAGCCGTGGCTCTTTTCCTTGTTAAAAACCGGGTTTGTACAAGACTTTGGAGTGTTTGGACAAAACTCACTTGGTTTAGCACCCGTTTTTGGTGTTTTTCTTGCATTTATAAACTTAAAAACGTGTTCTAAACTAACCGGGTGTGTTAAAAGATGGTTTGGGTAATTTAAAATCTTGTTCTAAAAGGTTTGGTAATTTCCGGCCAAAATTCCGGCTTACTCCGGTGACCGGTTTCTGGATAAGAAGCTTCCTTTTTGGGCAATATTTTAAAAGTCAAATCTGAGTTGGTAGAAAGTTGAGGTCTGAACATACCTTCTGCCGAAAGCTGTCTACCAACCCCATCACCTTTTCACCAACCTGTCTACTTTGTGTCAGTGTGTCAGTTGTGTTCGAAAGATATCCTTCGAAGTCGAAAGATCATCTTTCGATCAAGGAGGTTCGACAGATACCCATCCTTCGAACAGTGAGTTATCTTTCGAGCCAAGGAATCTTTTTGAAGGATATATCGTTCGAGCTACTGTTACTATTCGAAAGATAAGGATCCTTCGTCTTGGAGAATCTTTCGAAGTCATTGTTCGAAACTCAACAGTGATCTTTCGAACACTGTTGATCCTTCGAACAAGTGTTATCTTTCGATCCTTATCTGTATAAATTTAACAGTTGTGATTTTCAGGTCTTTCGATCCAGTATCCTTCGGCTGTTTGTTCATTTCCACATATTAACATAGTTTGTGAACATTGAATTTTCAAAAGGAAAAACTTGTTTTTCAAATTTTTAAATCAATTTTCACTTAATATATTAATTTTTATAAAATGGGAACAAACGGTCAGTGGGATCCATCCGCGTGGACTACAACAACTTTGACTCCACAATCATCAGCTACGCAATCATCAGCCACGCAATCTGCGTCAGAGTTCAACAAAACTGCATGGATGCAGGCTATTGCCCCACCTCAAGCTGCAATGATAACTGCAAATCAATGGGCATTGGTCACAAATCAAAGCAGCAGCATTCAAGCAATGATGCAGAACGACAGTGAAACTGGTACAAGCACAAAACCACCAAAACTTAATCACATCAATGATTGGGGATGGTGGAAAGAAAGGCTGAGAACTTATGTTCAGGGGCAAGGTCAAGATCTATGGATGTGTTTCTTCACTCCATTTGAAAATGAGTTGGAAGTTGCAGGATCTAATCCAGAAACTTACAGCACTATGTCTGATGATGATAAGAAGAAATTTGAGTTGGAAAAGAAAGCATTCATGATTCTCACGCAAGCTCTTCACAGAGACATATACCACCAGTTTGTTTACTGCACGACTACTAAAAGCTTGTGGGATATGCTCACGTTACGATGTGAAGGAAATGCTCAGTTTAGGAAGATCAAGCAAGAATTGCTGAAGAAAGAGTTTGAAGGTTTCACGTGTATGGAGAACGAGGGTTTGGCAGAGTTGTCTACAAGGTTCCATCATCTGTTGAGTGAAATGTTTGCTTTTAGAGTCACTGCCACTCCACAAGAAATGGTGAAGAGATTTGCTGATAGCTTACCAGCAAAATGGAGCGGTTATCTTGAAATTCTCAAGGAAAATGGTGTTCTGGACACAATCACCGTTTATGAGTTAATTCAAAAATTGGAGAACAAAGATGTAGAAGAAAAGCTAAAGGCAAAAAGAACAATAACTCCCCAGAATCCAGAGATGTACTATGGGATTGCAGGTGGTATTAGTGGAGAAAAACCAGCCTCTCAACATGCGAAGCTTCAAACAGCTTTCATCTCAAACACCGGACCTTCCACAACAAATCAGTTTGATCCTTCAGCATACACGATGATGTATTCAAGACCAGATTCTTCTTCTCAACAACAACAGACAGCTCAGCAATTCACACCACCGCCTTTCTTAGACCCAAGCAGAGCTCAGCAGCAACAACCGCAACAGCAAGGGTTTTATGGAAACTCTTCAAATTTCCAAGCCACTTCCAATCCGAACACAGTCAGATTAGACACTTCCAACTTTTCCAAAGTCACTGTCGAAATAGCCAAGGAGCATATGGAGATGTTGAATACCTTGGTTAGTGCTTATTGTGGATTAGTTGCAGGTCAGATTGGGAATATCAATCTAACCAATGAAGATTATCAGCAAGTGGATAAAGAAGAGTTTGAGATGATGGATATCAAATGGGCTCTTGCTAGTGCAATTCGAAGAGCAAAGGAGTTTATGGAAAGGACGGGGAGAACCAACTTGGAAAGCAACAACAACACCAAGTATGGTTTTGATAAGAATGCTGTCACTTGCTTTAATTGTGGTGAAAAGGGTCATTTCAAGCGGGAGTGTCAGAAGCCACCTAAGCAAGGCAATCAGAATCCCTTCAGGAATCAAAGACAGCCACAACAGCAACAGAACAACAATTCTGACAGATCAATAGTTCTCGTTGGAGGAAATACATCTGGTTCCACAAACACTAATCCCCACAGAGGATTAGTTGTTCAAGCTGATGAAATATGCAACTGGAATCTTCAGCTTGGAGAAGGAGGAAATGGTGGAACAGCATGTTATGCTAAAGTGGTTGAAAAGGTAGTTGAACCCGTGTCTGCTGGTGAATCTTCGGAAGATGAAGATAGCTCGGGTTATAGTGGGAGCATGGATGGGGAATCACTTGATGCTAGTGATTTATCAAGTGATGCTTTAGACTTGGAGGTTGATGAGCTTTTGGCTGAAGCTGAAGCATTATGCAAGAGGAGATCTATTCTTTGCCAGAAATCTGCTGGAACTTCCGAGAAGCTTGCTCAGTTTTTCTTTGAAGATGGATCTTTTTCTTTTCATACAGCCTTTATGGCTCACGTAGAAGGTCAAACTTCTCAGGTATGTGATACTAATTCTGACTCTATTTCTGCTCCTATTGAATGTGCAAAGTGTTTAGAATATGCAGAAAAGGAAATTCTGTTTGAAATCACACACAAACACAATCAAGAATTGATTGTAGATCTTTCTAAAGCAACCGAAGCTAACTTGTTTTTAACCAGAAATGAAAAGGAGTTTAAAGCAACAATTGCGTCATTAAAACATGATGTTTCTGAATTACAAAAGGCTGTTTTGAGAAAACAACATGCTAACAATAATCTAATTGACACAATTGAAAAGCAAATGGTAGAGTTAGCAACAGCTCGATGTGAATGTGAGACAATTAAGCAGAAATTGGAAAGCTATTCCAATTCCCGCTATGTTTTGGATCACATTATTGATGTTCAAAAGAAAAAGGGGGATGCAAAATGTATTGGCTACAAATCATGTCCTCCCCCGATGAATCACAATTACTCCAAGTTGCCTGATGACGAGGATATGCCCCGTTTTGAACCTACTGTGCCACTCGGTCTAGATGACTTTGCAGCAGGCCTCGGGTTCACAACTGGTACATCATCCTCGGGTCAATCAGAATCTGAGAACGTGACAGATACATCGTGTGTTAAGGAACAGAGTCCTCCCATTATTGAGGATGTTGATTCTTCGGACGATGAATCTGAAGAAATTGTGAAACAACAGTCTAACTCGGTTACAACAGATATTCCTATCGAGAATCACATTCTGTGTGATCCACCAGTGAAACCGAGTAAGACTGAAATGTCAAAAGCAATGGAATCCCTTGTAGTTAGCTCTGAAGGGAATAACTTGTTGTATACGCTCAAAGGAGATAGCAAAATCTACTCTAACAAAGATTTTCCAATTAAAAATGTAAATCAAGATTTAATTGAGCAAATTTTTGAAGGATGCACTGATAAGTTTTTGGGGAAGAAAAGTGGCAAAGTTACAGTTACTCAATGTGATCCAATTCCGTGTGAACAAATTAGAAAACAATACGGAAACCAAAAACTACCAATTGAGCGAAAACAACAAGTCAACTCCGGTAAGGGTAAGGTACAGGGAAAGAAGGCTCAGAACAAGAATGTAAAGCACCTAAAATTTAGCAGCCTAAGACTGAACAACCAAAGGTTCAACAATCTAAAGTTGAACAGTCTAAGGCTACTCAACCTAAGGCTGCACAACCTAAAATTCAACAATCAAGGGTTGAGCAACCTAAGGTTCAACAACAAAAGGTGCAAAACAAAAGAGCTTCTGTTAAGAAACAAGAACCAAAAATGAACTTTGTTGGATCCACTGGTTCAGACAAACTTGAAACATTTCAGGATAAATCTAACGTTGATTTTGTAAAACAAGTTAGAATTTTAAAACGAAATGATCAAAATAATTACACCCAACACACCAACGGATGTGATTTAGGTCCTAGTACGTCTAGATCACAAAGTTCATTGTCTGGTTCTTCGTCTGGTCATCAACATGTTTCTCCGAGGTTTGTAGAGCGGAGAATGTGCTTTGAATGTGGCACAGTTGGGCATATTGTAAGATACTGCCCATACCTGCAAAAGTTGAAGGCAAAAACGAGTGCTCCCCAAGAAATCAATTACCAAAAACGACCAATTTCCCCGAAACAAGACCCACGTGTCTTAAAAGAAAGGGAAAAGAAGTTAAAGCAAAAGAATCAAAAGGTAATTGAAAAGGCCTTAAAATCAGAGGTCAAAGAAGAAAAACCTGTACAAGCAAAATCTACAACTGTAAAACCAGTAAATGCTAAAACAATTAATACAAATACTGGTAAAGGACAAACAGCTTGGAAACAAAAACAGGTAATTCAATCAGGGGGAGCACCACAGGTTCTTTTTCCTAATCATCAAGTGATTGAAATCACTTTCCTTGATGATCAAGGACGACCCAAGTCCACAAAGGCTTGGGTCCCCCTCTCAAACTTATAAGTTAGTTGCATGTGCAGGCGGCTCCAGGAGGAACTATTAATAGTCATTGGATTGTTGATAGTGGGGCTTCCAGGCACATGACGGGCGACTATCGTCTTCTTTTCGATGTGCGAAGTATAAGAGGAGGATATGTTGCGTTTGCTGGAGACAAAGGAGGGTATATCACCGGCGAGGAAATGATCTCAAATGGAATTGTGAGTTTCGACAAAATCAATTATGTGCAACAGTTGGATCACAATCTCCTGAGTGTTTCTCAGATCTGCAACAAGAAGTTCACTGTGCATTTTGATGATGTCGGTTGTTATGTGCTGAAGCCAGGATTCAAGATTCCCGCAGAATGGATTCTCTTATCAGCACCAAGAGTTAATGATTTGTATGTCCTTGATATGAACCAAGCAATAACTCAGTCCAAACAAGTTACTTGCTTTATTTCAAAAGCCACTGAAAAGGAGATGATCTCTTGGCACAGACGGATGGGTCATATTCACCTCAGAAAAATGAATCACCTTGTCAAAAACAATTTGGTGAGAGGTGTCAATGTGAAGAATTTTCAACTTCAAGATGTCTGTGTGCCGTGTCAGAAAGGGAAGCAAATCAAGAAATCACATCCATTGAAAAAGGTTAACACTGTAAACATGCCACTCGAATGTCTGCATATGGACCTTTTTGGCCCTGTCAAACACAAGAGTGTGCATGGGGAAGTTTTCTGCTTGGTAGTTACTGATGACTATTCAAGATTTTTGTAGGTCCCTCGGAGGTTGAGGATAAACCTATTCCTTGTTATGTTTAACACACTAGCAAGTGCGGAATCCAAGCTAGAGTGCAAACCGTAGTTTAGATGAAAGCAAAGTAACAAGAGAAAGAGTAGACAAGCAATATATCAAAGTTTTCTCTTGTATTTCAGTGGACACGGTTACAGCCCTTGACCAAACTGAAATGCTCTCTTACAAGACCTTGGTTCACTCACAATGCTCTCACAATATCTCCGAATGACTTGAATGACTACTGTGAAGTGAAACCTACATGGGATATATATATACCCATAACAGTTGACATGCACAAAGGATAAGGATTTCTGGTCGAAGGATCATCTATCGACCAGAATGTCCTTCGAAAGATTCCGAAGGATCCGTATATACCTCGAAGGATGATATATCCTTCGAGGTCCATAAGTATCCATCGAAAGATGTCTTTCGAGGTCATCGAAGGATACATAACATCCTTCGATGACATCCTTCGAAACATACAAATTTATCACACTAAGTGTTGACTGTTTGGCCAAGTCAAACCAGGAGGATGGTTGACTTGGTCAAACATACATTCCAACACATAAACAAACATAACAAAAGACGTAAACACAACAGACAAAAGACATCGTTTTATACATTACAAAATACAGACAAAGTACAGACACAAGTGCACCAACAAACTCCCCCTTGGCGGTAGCTTTGTCTCGGTCTTCGTGTCTTAAGTCTCGGACGTCCTTTCCACTGTCAGATGATGTGATGACCATGCACTTCCTGCGTTGACCAGCAGATTAAAGCAGTACAAGGCCATCTTCTGAAACTTCATAGCTTGATCTCGATCCCGAACCAGGTAGTTTATCTCATGATCCTTCAGAACAATAATATCCGATCTGGACATGTTAGTAATCCACATCGGATCTATTATTCTAAAGTTCTCCTGATTATCTCTGAATAGGATCACGGCTTCACCAGTATCCGCGTCATAGACCCAGCAGCGGAAATTTCCAAGAAAGTCGGTCTTCATCTTTAGCAACTGTATCTTCTTCATCACTTTGGGAGGATCATACACTAACCGATAGCGAGCGGTGTTTGTTTCTGGATCAAGTGTAAACCTGATCTGCTCGTATCTGGGAAACTGTGGCTTGTACAGAGGATCCTTCCAACCCAATCTCCTTTCCAACCTGATTTTCTTAGCGAACAGATCCACCATCTTTTCTTCGTCTCGATTGATGACATCTAGTTGAGCTAACACTGCAACATCATAGTACGGAAGTGTGAGAATACTGAGGAGAGTTCTGAAATACTGAAGACCAGTTTCTCTTTTCACGACCATGCAGTGAAGTTCCTTGACGAACATCCAACTAATAATGCGACCCCGAGCTCGATTCTTCTCCAGCCTCATATAGTTAACCTGATCCAACGGAGCGAGCGGAGGAGGATTCCTAGCAAGGAAATCCGCTCGCCATTCATTCACAGTTTTCTCACGGTTTTCTTGAGCTGATGGCGAATCAGAAGAAAGATTGGCAAACTCTGCAGTCTTTTCAGCCACAAAATCATCATCCAGAGCATTCACCTCCGCATTGTCCTTTCCAACATATACAGGATGTTCAGGATCCGAACTGATGAAGATTTCTTCAATTGTAGAGAAATCAGTTTGATCCTGTACCATCGGAGTAGCATCAATCATACACACAGCAACTTCATCCAAATCAGTCAAGATCAGTATTTGTTCATCAGACATTTCAGAAATAAACTCTCCCTCTTCTAGCAATTCACCCGTGACAGGATGATACTTCTGAGAACCTGAGGATTCAGGGAGATCTGCAAATGTTTCCGATTCCAGGCTAATATGTTCAGGCCCTGTAGACGTTTCCAGTGTTTCTGTCTGTTCTGATGGGCCAGTGGTAGCTGTTGGAGGAGCAGAAGGAGTGTCTTGAGGTGTACCAGATCCACCTGCAGCACCGGATGCAGTTGCACCAGAACCTGAGGCAGTTGCTTGATCTGGATTAGCTGCATCATCATCTTTATCATCCTCACGCCTTGAGGGAACTATCCCTAAGGTACTGCACCTCTCACTCCACAATGTACCAACCTTGGAATGAATCTTGTTGAAGGTTGCATACATGGGTTTGAAGGCTTCCATCAGTCTATCATCACGACTACTTACCTTCTCCCTCAACGCTTTCGCCTGAGTCTCCAAGTTAGTACTATGCCTTTTCATAATTTCGACCTCCCTATCTCGTGCCTTGTTTGCCTCTTTTAACCTTTCAATTTCTTCGGCCTGTTCCTTGATCTTGATATTCTGAGCTTCAACAATTGAACACAGCTGGTTGTGTGCCATAACATCCTGTTTTCGCTGGACACGATATTCTTCAATTGTTCTTGTGTGTCGACCAACTATAGAACCCAATTCACTGACTTGTTCAATCAGGAATTGTATCTTGTCAGCTTCAGAAAATCCAGATAAGGTTTCTGCCAGAGTTGGTCGCGAAGGCTCAGGTCTTGAAGAACCAGACTGACCAGCCTGACCCGAAGCACCTGTAGGACCAGTAATAGTGAGAGGGGGTCGAGCATGTGTACCTGAGGTGGGAGTTGCAGGCGGCTGTTGATCAACAGTCACCGTGCGTGTCCCAGAAGACCTCTGAGGAGAAGACATTAGCTCCAGCGTCTCTTTTTCAGTCAGTGGATCACTAACAGGAGGAAGCTGTTGCTCAGGAGCAGATGAAGGCTGAACAGAAGCAGGAACAGAGGAGTCATCAGCAGCTTTCTTTGACGAACAAACATCCTGCCTTTTTGCCTTACTCTTCTTAAGAAAACCCGGAGAAGTAAGCGTATAATCTTCATCCTGGTCAGATTCTCCAGTTCTAACCGTCTTCTTTATTCGCTTAAACCGGGGATTCCCACGACTATCAAATACTTTCTTCATCCCTGGAGGAGGAGGATTATCATCCTCAGACGATGAACCACCATCACCCGAACCTCCTTCCTCTTCAGAAGATGAGCTGCTTTCATCAACTAGCTTCCTAGGCTGATCTATCTTGCCTTTACCCTTGTCAGTCGCAACAGTACCAGACTGACTAGCAACACCACCAGCACCACCTAAACTACCACCTGTTTCAACAACCACAGTACCACCATCACCACCTGCACCAATACTAGCATCAGGATCTACAAACAATCCCTGAACGTCTTCTGCAGCAACATTGACATCAACCTCAACACGTGTTGCAGCACTAGAACTGCCAGCAGACTTCCTTGTTGCTTTGATTCCATGTTTAGCCCCGAGCTGCGTATCAGCCAAAGCGATTAACTTTGGCTCTTCATTATCAGAATCGCTCGCGTCTCGACGCCATCTGTTGTTCTGCGGTGCCTCGTAATCGGGAATATCAAGATGACCAATAAGTTTCCTAATTGGGTCCGATTCCTTATAGGCGGCCATAGACTTGAATATCAGCAGAGTACGCTCATTCATCGGATTCACAGGTAGCACATCTGCTTCAGCCTTTGGAAGATCAGGAATCTGATCATCTATCATCATCTGTAGAAACCTGGGATATAACCAGAACTTGGTGGATGTTCGCTGTGTTGCTGACGGAAGGGGCCTTCGAGCGTTTTCCTTTAGATTGTCGAAGATATAGCGAGATATGTTGAACGGCTTATTCAGAATCAGCGCCGTAAACAATCCAGTCAAATCGATCGGAGACAGATCATATCCAGAACGCTTGTTGCTCAGGCAATGAATAAGGATATGCAACAAGAGCTTGTATCGAAGCGGCATATACTTCTTGTTGATCTGATTGGCAAGAACGTCGTCGCTGTACCGCAGCCTCATCAGTAACCCCCGCTGACATTGTAAATCTATAGAAGTAGGATCTTCCGGTTGATCTCCAAGCCGTAGACGTTCTCTGATAGTGTTTTCTGTAATAACCACGGGTTTTTCAGCAACTGATGCCCTGATCACTTCCTTATTCTCTACCGTTTCAATCACAGCTGAACTCCAAAACGCCTTGATGTGCGACTGATAGGCAATGTGCTGTGTCGTGATAGCATAATTGATACGCGCCCTATGAAGATACTCCATGATTCCAGTAAACTCCGGACTGATACTGCCTTCCGGTTGTAAATACGCAGCCATGTTATGTCTAGATTCAGACATAGATTCAACTTCCGATTTCTCCTTCTTTGTTGGCTTGGCCCGTTCCTTTTTCGCTACTTTTGGTGCCATTTCTGTTCATCAAACATAGACACGTAATAAGAAAAAGTCAAACAGTCAACAAGGAATTCCACACTTAGAAAATTTTCAATTTCTTGGAAAAATTCTAAGTGTTGAACTCTTCGAAGGATCCAAATTATCCATCGAAGGATTGAATCATGGCACGAAGGATGACAATCTGTTCGAAGGATGTTAGTCAGCTCGAAAGATGTCACTTTTCTTGAAGGATGACAACCTTATCGAAGGATCATCTTTCGAATAATCAAGAATTTTGAAAGATATCTTGATCATTCGAAGGATTGATCAATCGAAGGATGATCCTTCGAGATATCTAACATCTTTCGAGACTCAACTCGAAGGATGTTGTTCAGCACATCTATCGAGATGATGAGTCATCATCTTTCGTTTTGATTACCGGCAACTGTTCATCGGTGAGATTCCGGTGGATTTTAAGTTTAATTCCGGTGATTTGTTTTTAGTTCAAGTGTGTTTTATGCCAAACAAGAACAACATCAACACCATTTCAAACCATCAATATTTAGACCCAAACCGGACTCGAACAAACACACATGCACTGATTTGAACCATAAACCACAACCATTCCCTTGTTTAACCCAACCCAAACACCTCTGTTATCAAGATTCAAAACAAAACATGTTTCATCCAAATAATCTGATCATCATCAAAAACTTAACTCTATTCTATCAACATTAACACATTATATGAACACATTTCATCCTAAAACAAGAACAATACAGTGTAATATAATTATGATCAATTGAAGATTTCATAAAGTGTTGTTTGATTAAATGTTTGATGTGAAAGCATGATTATCCTACCGAGTGTTGTTTAAAAATCCTGATACTTCAACTGATTTTGAAAAATTTTCGTAGAGTTTCGAGAAGATGAGAGGGTTTTGGTGATGAACTTTTGAAACTGATAATGGCAAATGAAGAAGAAGACCCTTTATATACCCTGACCTCGAAAGTCCAACCGCCTCGAAGGACCCAAAACCATTCGAAGGATGTAAAGGTGTCTCGAAGGATGATCTTGGGTTCGAAAGATCCCTATTTGGCTCGAAGGATCCAGATATTTGAAAGATCTGGATCGAAGGATACCAGATATTTTGGAATCCTTCGAAAGGTATCTTTCGATCTAAACCATCTTTCAAAAGGATCTGGTCAACTCGAAAGATCAATTGGTCAAATCCTTCGTTGACCAAAACATCTTTCGACTGAGACAGTTGACATTCATTGACTTTCTTGACCATCTGATCTTTCGAGGGCCATTGCTTCCTCGAAGGATCAGATTTCCCACCAACACTTTGGATTTTTGGGAATTTCAATTTAAACCCTTCAAATTTTGGAGGTTTTCAGAAATGACCATTTTGAAAAGTTGTCCGTTATGAAGTTCTGCAAAGGTTAGTTTTATGAAGTATCTCGGCTTGTCAGGTATCGGATCGAGCACCAACATCAGTTAACCAAAAATAATATTAAATGGAAAATCTTTTTGGATTTTGTGATTTGATAAAATAAAAAGGCAACAATTTTAATATCCTTTGAATGTTATCAAACGACATCACCGCTAATGTCGTGCTGATATGCACCAAACGACAAAACTGTTTAAAATAAAGCAGTAAAAATTAAGCAGTAAGTAAATATGTACAAACACAACAATATTTTTGCGAGTTTCTGGCGAAGAGAATCATATCAGCTTGCGGTCTTTTGTCAAAACACATTTCCTTTTAAAATTCTTTTACAGAGGTGGATAAGTATTCTACCACAATTACCGATATTGTTATCCACTTAAACTCAACAATCAAGTGTAATCATAATACAATGAGATACGTTTAAGGTATGATTTATACTTACCGACCTGTGTTCATCCACTCACGACACATTCCCGTATCAAGGTATGCACGAGAGTTCATCATACTAGGGAGTATACCATTTATCATCCGTTTTTAACGTATATATATACAATGTGAACAAGTCACTTATTTGAGTTTGAAAACAAGCCCTATGTGATAGAATCACTTATTGATGAGGAACTTGATTTTCGATGCATGAGGGCACAGGAGCAAGTCCGTGAACAGGTCAGTACTTCCGTACAGCAGAGAGACGAACTTGACTCCCGGATAAATGTGATATTTTATCACTTATTTTGTATGGACATGTGATTGTTTATCACTTATTGAGGTCGAATGCAGTATGAAATATGTACACGTATGTATGGTATCATGGAAGAACTTAGACTTTGTCTTTTATAGAAACAACCATGATACCCAGATGATAAAAAGCATAAACCCCGAATATCTCAGAACCTCGGCAATCTATCAAACGAAATTTCGGTACCAAGACCATATGCCAATGAATGGTTCCCACCCGGTTTTCAGTCTGTTATGTTTATATCTCCTGCATACTTTAAAGTGATCGTGAGTCTACCGGTACATCATTAGTAGAGCTACTTATCATTTTCTTTTCTTTTGATTTCTAGAAACATGTTTCAACCGACCTCTGATGTAATATCACTTTCTCTTATATTACCAAGAAACTCATTTTTGTTTTTCTATTGTTTTTGTGTTTTTCTGAATTTTCTCCCCCTTAAATGCAGAAAGTAAATAAATTAAAGACATATTTTTGTGTTTTTGTGGTTTTTCAATGTTTTTGTATTTTTCTTGAAACTTTCTCCCCCTAAAATTCAAAAATAAAATAAAGTAAAAATATTTTTGGATTTTTGGTTTTTAGAAAAATATTTACAAAAACGATTTCCTGATGTCGGTTACTCTTGCTTCACCTTAATGCCGTTTACCAAAAGTAAATAATCAAATCTTGATTTATCAAATGCTTTGGTAAAAAGGTCGGCACGTTGGTGGTCGGTATGAATATGAACCACATCGATAAGTCTCTTTTCAAAACAATCACGTATGAAGTGATATTTAATATCGATGTGCTTCGTTTTCGAGTGCTGTACAGGATTTCTAGTGATCTGTAAGGCAGCCTCATTATCAACATAAATAGGAGTAGTTAGGAATTCAAAACCGTAGTCCCGCATCTGTTGTTGGATCCATAGAACCTGGGAGCAGCAACTAGACGCAGCAATGTATTCTGCTTCACATGTAGACGTAGCCACACATGTCTGCTTCTTGCATTGCCAAGTGACTAGGCGATTGCCTAAGAACTGACATCCTGCTGTAGTTGATTTTCCATCTTTCTTGCAGCCGCCGAAATCAGAATCACTGAAAGCTTTGAGATCGAAGTTATCATCCTTAGGGTACCATAACCCGGTGTCAGGGTAACTCTTCAGATAACGGAAAATCCTTTTGACAGCAGCATAGTGAGAGACCTTCGGATTCGCTTGATACCTAGCGAGAAGACAAGTTGGATACATAATGTCGGGTCTTGATGCGGTGAGATACATTAAGGATCCAATCATAGCACGATAGAGTGAAGAATCCACAACTTCCCCTTCTTCATCCGGAGTAATCCCGTGATTCTGCGGAAGAGGAGTAGAAATTGGCTTCGAATCGGACATCTGGAACCGGCTCAAGATGTCTCCGACGTACTTGGTTTGATGGAAAAAAATTCCAGATTCGGACTGATTAACTTGCAAACCCAAGAAGAACGTCATTTCACCCATCGCACTCATCTCGAATCGATCTTGCATCACCTTTTCAAATTCCTTGCATAACTTATCATCGGTAGAACCAAAGATAATATCATCGACATACACTTGTACCAACAGAAGATCTTCACCTATTTCTTTGATGAAGAGGGTACAGTCGATCAAACCCCGTCTAAACCCATTGCTCAGTAGGAGGTAGACAGTGTTTCATACCAGGCCCGAGGTGCTTGATGAAGACCATATAATGCCTTGTTAAGTAGTAAAACCCTGTCAGGATGTAATGGATCTTCAAACCCCGGTGGTTGCTCGACATATACTTCCTCTTCGACTACTCCGTGTAGAAAAGCACTTTTAATATCCATCTGGTACACCTTGAATTTCTTGAAGGATGCGTAGGCTAGAAAGATTCTAATAGCCTCCAGACGAGCAACAGGTGCATACACTTCATTGTAGTCAATACCTTCAATCTGACTGAAGCCTTGAACCACTAACCTTGCTTTGTTTCGGACAACAATCCCACGGTCGTCCTTTTTGCACTTAAACACCCAGCGAGTTCCGATCTTTTTGTAGTTGTCGGGCCTATCAACCAATTTCCATACACCCAACTTCTCGAACTGCTGAAGTTCTTCTTGCATGGCTTCCACCCAGGAATCATCTTTCAATGCCTCCTTCCAAGATCTAGGCTCTTCTTGGCTAACATAGCAGGCGAAAGACCAATCATTTTGTTGTCCCGATTCTCGTATCTCAGCATACAAGCCAGCATTTTCGTTATTTCTGATTTGATTCCTTGTCCTTACACCACTGAGAACATCACCTATAATATTCTGCTGAGGATGAATGTTATGAATTCGGGTTTCAGAAACTGGAGGAATTTCAACATTTGACCTCAAGTTATTGATATTTAAATTCCCGATATCATTCTGAAGCTCGTGAGTTGTAGAAGATGATGCATTTTCTTCTTGGATAATTGGCGCAGACACTGGATCCGTTGCTTCTGAAGTACCTTGAACCGGACGCAGTGCTTCACCATCATTTGCATCAACATACTCCTCATCTTCCGATGACAAATTGTAATCGACAGCATCATTAAACACCTCATTTGAAGTGAGATTGTTGACAGAAGAAGGTGCTTGTGAGTCAACAATGATTGGACGAGCTAACTGAGAGCCAGTCGCATTCTCGCTTTCAGACAACATTTGAGCAATTGCATTGTCATCATCAAATGTCGGCAGATTAAATGAGTCGAAAAGACCATCATAATCGAACATCCATGGGTCTCCAGAAGGCTTCGGAGGATTAGAATATCTTTGAACTCTTACTTCACCCCATTCTTCAATCCTTTTGGTAGTCAGGTTCCATACTCGCAGATTAGGAGTAGCATACCCAAGGTAGTAACCTTCGATAGCTTTGGCACCAAACTTCCCGTCAGGCTCAATCATAGTACATGGTGCACCAAAAGGTTCTAGATATTCCAAGTCAGGAGTCTTCTTGTGTAGGAGTTCGAAGCACGTTTTGCCATGTCTTTTCACTGTGAGAACCCTGTTTAACGTGTAGCAGGCCGAGGCAACAGCTTCAGTCCAGAATCGAACTGGAAGCTGAGACTCAACCAACATGGTTCTTGCAGTCTCAATTAAGGTTCTGTTCTTTCTTTCAGCGACTCCATTTTGTTGTGGTGTGTATCGAGAGCTGTATTCATGAAGGATTCCTTTTGCAGTGCAAAACTCATCCATAACCCTGTTTTTGAACTTGGTACCGTTGTCGCTTCGAATTCGCCTCACCTATTCCTTGTTATGTTTAACACACTAGCAAGTGCGGAATCCAAGCTAGAGTGCAAACCGTAGTTTAGATGAAAGCAAAGTAACAAGAGAAAGAGTAGACAAGCAATATATCAAAGTTTTCTCTTGTATTTCAGTGGACACGGTTACAGCCCTTGACCAAACTAAAATGCTCTCTTACAAGACCTTGGTTCACTCACAATGCTCTCACAATATCTCCGAATGACTTGAATGACTACTGTGAAGTGAAACCTACATGGGATATATATATACCCATAACAGTTGACATGCACGAAGGATAAGGATTTCTGGTCGAAGGATCATCTATCGACCAGAATGTCCTTCGAAAGATTCCGAAGGATCCATATTATACCTCGAAGGATGATATATCCTTCGAGGTCCATAAGTATCCATCGAAAATGTCTTTCGAGGTCATCGAAGGATACATAACATCCTTCGATGACATCCTTCGAAACATACAAATTTATCACACTAAGTGTTGACTGTTTGGCCAAGTCAAACCAGGAGGATGGTTGACTTGGTCAAACATACATTCCAACACATAAACAAACATAACAAAAGACGTAAACACAACAGACAAAAGACATCGTTTTATACATTACAAAATACAGACAAAGTACAGACACAAGTGCACCAACAATTTTCATGGGTTGACTTCATGGTTCACAAGAGTGAGACTCCAGAAATTCTAAAGAATTTGATCACCTTGTTGGAAAATCTTTATAATCTAAAGGTGAGGCGAATTCGAAGCGACAACGGAACCGAGTTCAAAAACAGGGTTATGGATGAATTTTGCACTGCAAAAGGAATCCTTCATGAATACAGCTCTCGGTACACACCACAACAAAATGGAGTCGCTGAAAGAAAGAACAGAACCTTAATTGAGACTGCAAGAACCATGTTGGTTGAGTCTCAGCTTCCAGTTCGATTCTGGACTGAAGCTGTTGCCTCGGCTTGCTATACGTTAAACAGGGTTCTCACAGTGAAAAGACATGGCAAAACATGCTTCGAACTCCTACACAAGAAGACTCCTGACTTGGAATATCTAGAACCTTTTGGTGCACCATGTACCATGATTGATCCTGACGGGAAGTTTGGTGCCAAAGCTATCGAGGGTTACTTCCTTGGGTATGCTACTCCTAATCTACGAGTATGGAACCTGACAACCAAGAGGATTGAAGAATGGGGTGAAGTAAGAGTTCAAAGATATTCTAATCCTCCGAAGCCTTCTGGAGATCCATGGATGTTCGATTATGATGGTCTTTTCGACTCATTTAATCTGCCGACATTTGATGATGACAATGCAATTGCTCAAATGTTGTCTGAAAGCGAGAATGCGACTGGCTCTCAGTTAGCTCGTCCAATCATTGTTGATTCACAAGCAGCTTCTTCTGTCAACAATCTCGTTTCAAATGAGGTGTTTAATGATGCTGTTGACTACAATTTGTCATCGGAAGATGAGGAGTATGTTGATGCAAATGATGGTGAAGCACGCGTCCGGTTCAAGGTACTTCAGAAGCAACGGATCCAGTGTCTGCGCCAATTATCCAAGAAGAAAATGCATCATCTTCTACAACTCAACAGCTTCAGAATGATATCGGGAATTTAAATATCAATAACTTGAGGTAAAATGTTGAAATTCCTCCAGTTTCTGAAACCCGAATTCATAACATTCATCCTCAGCAGAATATTATAGGTGATGTTCTCAGTGGTGTAAGGACAAGGAATCAAATCAGAAACAACGAAAATGCTGGCTTGTATGCTGAGATACGAGAATCGGGACAACAAAATGATTGGTCTTTCGCCTGCTATGTTAGCCAAGAAGAGCCTAGATCTTGGAAGGAGGCATTGAAAGATGATTCCTGGGTGGAAGCCATGCAAGAAGAACTTCAGCAGTTCGAGAAGTTGGGCGTATGGAAATTGGTTGATAGGCCCGACAACTACAAGAAGATCGGAACTCGTTGGGTGTTTAAGTGCAAAAAGGACGACCGTGGGATTGTTGTTCGAAACAAAGCAAGGTTAGTTGTTCAAGGCTTCAGTCAGATCGAAGGTATTGACTACAATGAAGTGTATGCACCTGTTGCTCGTCTGGAGGCTATTAGAATCTTTCTAGCCTACGCATCCTTCAAGAAATTCAAGGTGTACCAGATGGATGTTAAAAGTGCTTTTCTTCACGGAGTAGTCGAAGAGGAAGTATATGTCGAGCAACCACCGGGGTTTGAAGATCCATTACATCCTGACAGAGTTTTATTACTTAACAAGGCGTTATATGGTCTTCATCAAGCACCCAGAGCCTGGTATGAGACACTGTCTACCTACCTGCTGAGCAATGGGTTTAGACGGGGTTTGATCGATTGTACCCTCTTCATCAAAGAAAAAGGTGAAGATCTTCTGTTGGTACAGGTGTATGTCGATGACATTATCTTTGGTTCTACCGATGATAAACTATGCAAGGAATTTGAAAAGGTGATGCAAGATCGATTCGAGATGAGTGCGATGGGTGAAATGACGTTCTTCTTGGGTTTGCAAGTTAATCAGTCCGAATCTGGAATTTTTATCCGATTCGAAGCCAATTTCTACTCCTCTTCCGCAGAATCACGGGATTACTCCGGATGAAAAAGGGGATGCTGTAGACTCTTCACTTTATCGTGCTATGATTGGATCCTTAATGTATCTCACCGCATCAAGACCCGACATTATGTATCCAACTTGTCTTCTCGCTAGGTACCAAGCGAATCCGAAGGTCTCTCACTATGCTGCTGTCAAAAGGATTTTTCATTATCTGAAGGGTTGCCCTGACACCGGGTTATGGTACCCTAAGGATGATAACTTCGATCTCAAGGCTTACAGTGACTCTGATTTCGGCGGCTGCAAGAAAGATGGCAAATCAACTACAGCAGGATGTCAGTTCTTAGGCAATCGCCTAGTCACTTGGCAGTGCAAGAAGCAGACATGTGTGGCTACATCTACATGTGAAGCGGAATACATTGCTGTGTCTAGTTGCTGCTCCCAGGTTCTATGGATCCAACAACAGATGCGGGACTACGGTTTTGAATTCCTAACTACTCTTATTTATGTTGATAGTGAAGCTGCTTTACAGATCACTAGAAATCCTGTACAGCACTCAAAAACGAAGCACATCGATATTAAATATCACTTCATACGTGATTGCTTTGAAAAGAGACTTATCGATGTGGTTCACATTCATACCGATCACCAACGTGCCGACCTTTTTACCAAAGCATTTGATAAATCAAGATTCGATTATTTACTTTTGGTAAACGGCATAAAGGTGAAGCAAGAGTAACCGACATCAGGAAATCGTTTTTGTAAATATTTTTCTAAAACCAAAAATCCAAAAATATGTTTTTACTTTATTTTATTTTTGAATTTTAGGGGGAGAAAGTTTCAAGAAAAATACAAAAACATTGAAAAATCACAAAAATACAAAAATATGTCTTTAATTTATTTACTTTCTGCATTTAAGGGGGAGAAAACTCAGAAAAACACAAAAACAATAGAAAAACAAAAATGAGTTTCTTGGTAATATAAGGGAAAATGATATTACATCAGAGGTCGGTCGAAACATGTTTCTAGAAATCAAAAGAAAATGATAAGTAGCTCTACTAATGATGTACCGGTAGACTCACGATCATTTTAAAGTATGCAGGAGATATAAACATAACGAACTGAAAACCGCGTGGGAACCGCTCATTGGCATATGGTCTTGGTACCGAAATTTCGTTTGATAGATTGCCGAGGTTCTGAGATATTCGGGGTTGTTTCTATAAAAGACAAAGTCTAGTTCTTCCATGATACCATACATACGTGTACATATTCATACTGCATTCGACCTCAATAAGTGATAAACAATCACATGTCCATACAAAATAAGTGATAAAATATCACATTTATCCGGGAGTCAAGTTCGTCTCTCTGCTGTACAGAAGTACTGACCTGTTCACGGACTTGCTCCTGTGCCCTCATGCATCGAAAATCAAGTTCCTCATCAATAAGTGATTCTATCACATAGGGCTTGTTTTCAAATTCAAATAAGTGACTTGTTCACATGTTATATACGTTAAAAACGGATGATAAATGGTATACTCCCCAGTAAGATGAACTCTCGTGCATACCTTGATACGGGAATGTGTCGTGAGTGGATGAACACTGGTCGGTAAGTATAAATCATACCTTAAATGTATCTCATTGTATTATGATTACACTTGATCGCTGAGTTTAAGTGGACAACAATATCGGTAATTGTGGTAGAATACTCATCCGCGTCTGTAAAAGAATTTTAAAAGGAAATGTGTTTTGACAAAAGACCGCAAGCTGATATGATTCTCTTCGCTAGAAACTCGCAAAAATATTGTTGTGTTTGTACATATTTATTTACTGCTTAGTTTTATTGTCTTATTTTAAACAGTTTTGTCGTTTGGTGCATATCAGCACGACATTAGCGGTGATGTCGTTTGATAACATTCAAAGGATATTAAAATTGTTGTCTTTTATTTTATCAAAAATCCAAAAAGATTTTCAATTTAATATTATTTTTGATTAGCTGATGTTGGTGCTCAATCTGATACCTGGCAAGCCGAGATACTTCATAAAACTAACCTTTGCAGAACTTCATAACGGACAACTTTTCAAAATGGTCATTTATGAAAACCTCTAAATTTTTGAAGGGTTTGAATTGGAAATTCCCAAAAATCCAAAGTGTTGGTGGAAATCTGATCCTTCGAGGAAGCAATGGCCCTCGAAAGATCAGATGGTCAATGAAAGTCAATGAAAGTCAATCATCTCAGTCGAAAGATGAATTGGTCAACGAAGGATTTGACCAATTTGATCTTTCGAGCTGATCAGATCTTGTTGAAAGATGGAAAAGGTCGAAAGATATCCTTCGAGGATCCTCATAAATATCTGGTATCCTTCGATCCAGATCCTTCAAATATCTGGTATCTTTCGAGCCATATATGGATCCTTTGACCCAAGGTTGATCTTTCGAGACACCTTTCTATCTTTCGAAAGGTCATTTATCCTTCGAGATGGTTCAACTTTCGAGGTCAGACTATAAAAAGGTCATCTTCTTCATTTGAACATAACAGTTTCAACTTTCATCACTCAAAACCCTCTCATTACCCCGAAACTCTGCCAAAATCAAAACTAGTTAAGATCAGGATTTTTACATAACATTCTCGGTAGGATAACCCTAATATATTTTACAAACAACATTTTGTGATTAGGATAATCCTCTTTGATCATGTGTTTTCTAATTTTCTTTGTTCTTGAACTTTTGAAAAAGATGAATAACATGTGATGGATGTAATGTGCAAATGTTATAAACATGTTAATGATAAGTTTTTAATGAGTATCATGTTCATAACAGTTTTGTATTGAATCTTGATGTCCAAAAATTGTGTGTTTGGGTTAAACAGAGTAGTGGTTTGGGTTTAAGGTCTAAATTGATAATGTGCGTATGTTCAGTGTCCGAGTGGGTCTAAATGTTGATGTTTTAAATGGTTGTTAATGTTGTTTTTATCTGGCATAAAACATACTTGAAAACCACTTGAAACTATTACCGGAAACAATCTTAAAAATCCCACCGGAAAATTTTCCGATGATCTGTGTTGCCGGAAAACAAAACGAAAGATGATGACTCATAACCTCGAAAGATGAGATGTAAAATATCTTTCGAATTGGAAATCGAAAGATGTTAGATTTCTCGAAGGATTCATCCTTCGATTGATCAGACCTTTTGAATGATCAAGACATCTTTCAAATTCTTGATTCTTCGAAAGATGATCCTTCGATAAGGAATTTCATCCTTCGAGGAAAGTAACATCCTTCGAACAGTCAGTCATCCTTCGAGCCATGTTTCAATCCTTCGATGGCTAAAGGACATCTTTCGAGGGTTCAACACTTAGAAATTTTTCAAGAAATTGAAATTTTTCTAAAGTGTGAAATCCTTGTTGACTGTTTGACTTTTCTCATTACGTGTCAATGTTTTGATGTACAGAAATGGCACCGAAAGTGAGAAAGGAACGAGCAAAGCCAACAAAGAAGGAGAAATCTGAGGTTGAATCTATGTCTGAACCTAGACATAACATGGCTGCTTATCTACAACCGGAAGGCAAGATCAGTCCGGAATTCACGGGAATAATGGAGTATCTTCATCGCGCTCGTATCAACTATGCAATCACTACACAGCATACTGCTTATCAATCTCATATCAAGGAGTTCTGGAAGTCGGCTGTGGTTGAAACAGTGGAGAACAAGGAAGTGATTAGTGGATCAGTTGCTGAGAAGCCCGTGGTAATTATAGAGAACACCATCAGAGCATGTTTACAACTAGGAGATCAACCAGAAGATTCTACTTCCATTGATTTACAATGTCAGCGGGGCTTACTGATGAGACTACGGTACAGCGACAACGTTCTTGCAAATCAGATCAACAAAAAGTTTATGCCGCTTCGATACAAGTTCTTGTTGCATATCCTTATTCACTGCCTGAGCAACAAGCGATCTGGATATGATCTATCGCCGATTGATTTAACGGGATTGTTTGGCTCTGATTCTGAACAAGCCGTTCAACATATCGCGTTATATTTTCGATAATCTGAAAGAAAATGCTCGAAGGCCACTCCCGTCAGCAACCCAACGAACATCTACCAAGTTTTGGCTATATCCTAGATTTCTGCAGATGATGATTGATGATCAGATTCCTGATCTTCCTAAAGCTGAAGCAGATGTTCTACCTGTCAATCCGATGAATGAGCGTACACTGCTGATCTTCAAGTCCATGTCCAACTATAAGGAATCCGATCCAATTAGAAAACTTATTGGTCATCTCGATGTTCCGGCCTACGTGGCACCGCAGAACAACAAATGGCGTCGAGATGCGAGTGATTCTGATGATGAAGAGCCAAGGTTAATCGCTTTAGCTAACACGCAGCTCGGGGCTAAGCATGGAATCAAAGCATCAAGCAAGAGATCTGCTGGCAGTTCTAGTGCTGCAGCACATGTTGAAGTTGATGTTAATGTTGCTGCTGAAGAAGTTCAGGGAGTGTTTGTTGATCCTGATGCTCATGTTAGTGCAGGTGGTGATGGTGGTACTGTAGTTGGTGAGACAGGCGGTAGTGCAGCTGTAGATGGTGGTCCTGCTACTCAGTCAGGTGATGTTGCAACTGACAAGGGTAAAGGAAAGGTAGATGAGCCTAGGAAACTAGTGGATGACAGTAGTTCATCTTCTGAAAATGAAGGAGGTTCTGATGACAATGGTTCGTCTTCTGAGGATGATAATCCTCCTCCTCCAGGGATGCGAAAGGTCTATGATAATCGCGGGAATCTCCGTTTTGAACGAATAGAGAAGACGGTTAGAACTGGAGAATCTGACAAAGATGAGGATTATATCCCTGCTGCTCCGGGTTTTATTAGAAAGAGGAAAGCAAAAAGACAGGGTACTCGTGCGTCAAAGAAAACGGCTGGTGATTCCTCTATTCCTGTTTCTATTCAGCTTTCAACTGCTCCAGAGCAACAGCTGCCTCCTGTTAGTGATCAACTGACTGCATCAGAGACGCTGGACCTGATGTCTTCTCCTCAGAGGTCTTCTGGGACGCGCACGGTGTCTGTTGATCAACAGCCGCCTGCAACTCCCGCCTCAGGTACACATGTCCGACCTCCTCTTGTTATTACTGGTCCCACAGGTGCTTCTGGTCAGGCTGGTCAGTCTGGCTCCTCAGGACCTGAGCCTTCGCGACCGACTCTGGTAGAGACTTTGTCTGTTTTATCTGAAGCTGAAAAGATTCAGTTCCTGATTGAACAAGTCAGTGAATTGGGTTCTATAGTCGGTCGGCATACAAGAACGATTGAAGAGTATCGTGTGCAACGAACACGGGATGTGGAGGCACACAACAAGTTAGTCTCAATTGTTGATGCCCAGAATCTTAAGATAAATGCACAGGCTATAGAGATCGAAAGGTTAAAAGAAGCCAACAGGGCTCGTGATAGGGAGGTCGAGATAATGAAAAGGCATAGTACTGTGTTGGAGAATGAGGCAAAAGCACTAAGGCAGAAGCATGAAGAGCTGTCAGTGCGCTATAAAAATCGCGATGATCGATTAATAGAAGGCTTCAAGCCTGTGTACGCAAACTTCAAGAAGATTAATCAGAAAGTGGGTACGCTGTGGAATGAAAGATGCAATGCATTAGGCATTGTACCCTCAAGGTGTGAGGATGACAAGGATGATGATGCAGCAAATCCGGATCAACCAGCTACCTCAGGTTCCGGTGCAACTGCATCCGGGGCTGCAGGTGGGTCTGGTACATCTCAAGATGCTCCTACTGCTCCTTCCACAGCTACTACTGGCCCATCTGAGCAGACAGAAACACTAGAAACTTCTACAGGGCATGAGCATGTTAGTCTGGAACCAGAAACGTTTGCAGATCTCCCTGAATCCTCAGGTGTTCTTCAGTATCATCCAGTCACGGGTGAACTGTTAGAAGAGGGAGAACATGTTACCGAAATGTCTGATGAACAGGTACTGGCTCTGACAGAATTGGATGAAGTTGATGTGAGCATGATTGATGCTACTCCGTTGGTTCAGGACCAAACCGATTTCTCTGCAATTGATGAAATCTTCATCGGTTCGGATCCTGAACGTCCTGTCTATGTTGGGCAAGATAATACGGAGGTTAATGCTCTTAATGATGAGTATGTGGCAGAAAAGACAGCAGAATTTGCCAATCTTTCTTCAGATTCTCCGACAGCTCAAGTAAACCGTGAGAAGACAGTGAATGAATGGCGAGCGGATTTCCTAGCTAGGAATCCTCCTCCGCTCGCTCCGTTGGATCAGGTTAATTACATGAGTCTGGAAAAGAATCAGGCTCGGGGTCGTATCATTAGTTGGATGTTCGTTAAGGAACTTCACTGCATGGTCGTGAAACGAGAAAGTGGTCTTCAGTATTTTAGGACTCTTCTAAGCATTCTGTCACTTCCGTACTATGATGTTGCAGTTTTAGCTCAACTAGATGTTATCAATCGAGTCGAAGACAAGATGGTGGATCTGTTTGCAAAGAAGATCAGGTTGGAAAGAAGAAGGGGTTGGAAGGATCCGTTATACAAGCCGCAGTTTCCTCGATACGAGCAGATCAGATTTACACTTGATCCAGAAACAAACACTGCTCGATATCGTTTGGTTTATGATCCTCCAAAAGTGATGAAGAAGATACCTTTGTTGAAAATGAAGACTGACTTTCTAGGAAACTTTCATTGCTGGGTCTATGATGCGGATACTGGAGAAGCCGTGATCTTATTCCGAGATAGTCAAGAGAACTTTCGAATAATAGATCCGATGTGGATTACTAACATGTCCAGGTCGGATAATATTGTTCTTAAGGATCACGAGATCAACTACCTGGTTAGAGATCGTGAACAGGCAATGAAGTTTCAGACGATGGCCTTGTACTGCTTCAATCTACTGGTTAATGCAGGAAGTGCATGGTCATCGCATCATTTGACAGTTGAAAGGACGTCCGAGACTTAAAGACACGAAGATCGAGACAAAGCTACAGCCAAGGGGGAGTTTGTTGGTGCACTTGTGTCTGTACTTTGTCTGTATTTTGTAATGTCATAAAACGATGTCTTTTGTTAGTCGTGTTTACGTCTTGTGTTGGTTTGTTTATGTGTTTGATTGTAAGTTTGACCAAGTCAACCATCCTCCTGGTTTGACTTGGCCAAACAGTCAACACTTAGTGTGTAAGTTTGTTTGTGTTCGAAGGATGTCATCGAAGGATATTTATATCCTTCGATGACCTCGAAAGACAACCTTCGATGGATACAGATGGACCTCGAAGGATACATCATCCTTCGAGGTATGTATGGATCCTTCGGTAGATTTCTGGTCGATAGATGATCCTTCGACCAGACTATCTTATCCTTCGAGCATGCAATCTGTTATGGGTATATATATACCATGTATGGTTTCACTTCACAGAAAGACATCCGAAAGTCCTTTGATAGTGTATGTGAGTGAACCAAGTCTTGTAGAGAGCATTTTCAGTTTGGTCAAGGGCTGTAACCGTGTCCACTGAAATACAAGAGAAAACTTTGATATCTTGCATGTCTACTCTTTCTCTTTGTTGCTTGTGCTTTCATATAAACTATCGGTTTGCATTCTAGCTTGGATTCCGCACTTGCTAGAGTGTTAAACATAACAAGGATAAGGTTTAACCTCAACCTCCGAGGGACCTACACAAACCTATTGTCATTTAATAGATATAATACATACGCAGAACAACATCAGTTACGATTTAAAGGATTAGGATCAAATACAAAGGATCCTAATTGTAAGAAGTGTAAGAAGGATTTATAGAGTGACAAGTGTCCAATAACCTAAAACTAAACCCACTACACAAAAAAACCCCACTACAAAAAAAAAAAACCTTAAACATTCACCACCACCAAAAACCTAACCCCCCCCCCACATCACCCACCCTAAAAAAAGAATTTTTTTTTGCCGAGGGGGTGAGGGGTGGAGGGTGGAGGGTGGGGGGTGGGGGTTTAGGTTTTTGGGTGGGGTGGGTGTTTAGTTTTTTTTTAGATTTATTTTTAGGTTTTTGGGGGGTGGGGGGGTTAGGTTTTTTTAGGTTTTTGGGGGGTGGGGTGGGGGGGGGGGTTAGGTTTTTTTTAGGTTTTTGGGGGGTGGGGGTGGGGTTTAGGTTTTTTGGGGGTATTTTGATGAGGTATAGTTTTTTTTTTGCCCGGGGGGGGGGGGGGGGTTTAGGTTTTTGGGTGGGGGGGGGGTTAGGTTTTTGGGTGGTGGTGGGGTGGGGTGGGGTGGGTGTTTAGGTTTTTGGTGGTGATGTAGTGGGTTTAGTTTTAGGTTATTGGACACTTGTCACTCTATAAATCCTTCTTACACTTCTTATAATTAGAAGCCTTTGTAGAATAACTTGACCCACGATTTAAATAACATGTAAAATATGAATATATGATAATTGATAACTTAGCAGTTGGATCACATGATTAAAAGATGTAAAAGATAAAAAGCATACTCTGTAGCTCTCTGATGAGATCTAGACATTGCCTAACTCTGCGAAGCTTGCGAGTCAGGCTTTCGGCTGCCTGAACTGTGTCGGTTTTCACATTGCAATCGATTACTTTACTCAAAGTGCCGTAAACACTTGCTGCATCCTCAAGATCATTGACCTGAAAGGGATAATCATAAATTTAAAATCCAAATACAGTCTGAGAATATAATACCTATCGTTTTGGTTCATTTTTGGTTTTCGTTACCCATTAGTTATATAAAACAGTTGGGTTAACAGTTAACTGACCAAGGGGCCTTCATTTTTGGGTCTAGCTAAATTGGACAAAGTTTAATAGATATTTAATTTTTGTCAAAAAAAAAAAAAACAAAAGATAAAACCGATTTGATACATATTTGGGTCCTAGACTCATAGTACGTAATGAAATTCTGGATTTCCTCCCTTATGCGGTTTGGTTAAATCGGTTTTTGTAAACGTATGCAACCAAAACCGAACTAATATAGTTGGTCATTAAATATATTAAAACCCAACCATCGGTTTTCCATATTGTTCGATTATATTTGGTATTGTTCTACTCACTTCTAAACAAATATAATTAATGTATTTTAAAAAGTTTGACAAGTATAATTATTAAAAAATGATATCACTGAACCAGTTAACCATGCATACCTTTGCAATTGCAGATGTATCAGTACCATACTTATCCGTACTCCTTAAGCACATTTTGAGATTTTTCCCTTGCATGTAAATAACAGCTCCAATAGGCCTGAGGTTACATATCATATATACCACGCCACCACCCGATTTTATCCAAAAAAAAGTCATATTCAGGACAAAAATTTAAGTTTGATAAGTATCGTCAGTTGGAAGTACCACAAACCAGCTGCTTCACTCTTCATGTTGAGTTCCTTGCCAATAATATCACTTAAATTTGAATTCCCGTCGATCCTAACCCCCTGAAAAATAAAATCTTTATGCGTTTATATTTATGCTTTCACGTTGCATCATTAAGAATATAGAATAACATACCAGACACTCCCCGTATAATCCTCTGCCCAATCTAACTTTAAACGCCTTTTCAAGAAGCTTAGTTGCTAAACTCTGCTGGCTCGCCAAGTAAGCACTTCCTCGTGCAACCAAATTCGTGACACTAATCTTCATCAACTGTTAACAAATACGACTTCATCTAAGACAAGTTACAACCATAAAATAGACACTTAAAACCATATCCTAAGGTCTCCGTCCTCAATGTACTTAAGAACCGTTTCCACTCTTTCTTGATCTTCGAAGTTCAACAGACTTGCAGGCCCCTAGTTAACAATATACATAAACTTGCAAAGAAACTTTATAAAAGATTCTCGAAACAACAATCAAAGCCCTGATTTACTTACATTATCGCGCCTTATTTCTGATAACTTGTCACAAAAATAGTCGTATGCAGCAGAAGAACTGTTCTTCTCCAAATTGACTTGAAGTGAGAGACTGCTGTTACCATCTTGATATAGATGGATATCCGACAGTGTGGTCATCTTATCTAATGACTCAATTGTAAAGTAACTGCATTCCGTATCAACTAACTGTATAGTAGCTCTCTTGCTCTCGTTTCTCATCTTATCTAATGACTCAGCAGCTGCATTCATACCTTCCGCTCTCAGGGATGGGTATTGCTTCAACTCCTAGATATACAAGTGAGACTGACAAACCATTGATTTATGATTTCAAAATGAAATTATATTCATGTTCTCTGTTCAATAGAACCAGAAAAATCAATAGTCCATATACAGAATAGGATCTCGAGACTAACCGAGGTCTCATTAATTAACTTGTGTACCAGATCCTTCAGTACACCATGAACCTGAAGCCAATAAGAAAGAGAAACGAATCAAATGTTATAACTATTATCTCAAAATCAAGATAACATTTTACTATATTATAGACGGCAAAAATAATACATTAAAAAAAAGATGTACACAAGGTTTACAATCTAGACCAAGCCTTCACCTTCACCTTCTTAATGGTAATGTGAAAGTTTCTGATAATAGTGACAGAGCTTTCAATGTAACCCATAGAAAAGGTGTACAAATGAAATCTGTAAAACAGAGAAACTTTAAACAAACTAACATTCAAAACAAACAAAAGCCGACATTCACAAATCAACATCAAAGTCACTGAAACAAGCTAACATTCAAAACAAACCCTAATTCAAAAAAGTCGAAGTTATCATTGAAAATTCTGAATCGTATGTGCAGGGCTTCAATCGAGCCAATCTGAGCTCGTTTAATGAATCAATGTAAAACATATTCTTAGAACAAATGAAATTTTTTAATTCGTAACCAAAAACAACGGTAGATCTGTGTCATCACCACCATCTTCCACCCACAACCACCAGGTAATCTCTAATATTACAGAGATCCAATTCAAATAACAAAAAAAAGATATGGTAAAAAGAAAGGTACCGAGCGGTCAAACCAGTCGATCTGATGGCGATCTAGAGAGATTCATCACTGAGGAAGCGTGGATCTTGAAGCGACTGATAAAGAAACCCTAGAATCGCCTGGAGAAAGGGAGGAGATGGTTAACAAAACTGAAGCACATATATCGCCTGAGATCAACTCACGCGGCCTCAAGTTTAAAGCAGATACAAACATCTGATTCAAAAACTAAAGGGCACGACGTAAACAAATCAAAGGAGGTTGTCGGACTTACCTCGGGTTGTTGGAACTTGCCTCGACCACTTTTACAGACCACACCATTGTTGGATCTGGTGAGATCTTGCTCATACCACAGGAGGCAAGAAACCCTAAATTGAAAATCATCAGAGAGAGAGAGAGAGAGATAGAAGGAGGAGCGGGTGGATGAAATGAATTAGGGTTTAGAAAGCGAGTGAAAGAAACATTATATAGGATCCATAAGAGGTAAAACGGGTCAAAGTGATCCGATTAGGATCCATGCGGGTTCACAGCGTGTTGAAGACAATTTTCAACACCTTTATGCTTAAAATGGTTGTATAATGTGTTTAAAATGCTTGTACAATGGCAAATGACCATTTTTGCCCTTCCTATATGCTTATTAAAGTAGTATATATATATATATATATATATATATATATATATATATATATATATATATATATATATATATATATATCCGCGTCGAAAGATCGTCTAAGCGTCGTAGTAACTCCTCCGAATGGCGATATGTTTATAGATTCGCCCGTCGTCCTATTTGACCATAAGTTGTGTCCGAAGGCTCGGAATGTCCGTAAGTTGTTTTTAAGGCGTATTTACATGTAGTCTTGTAAGACTTTAGTTGAAATGTACATTGTGTTTATTTGTACCACTGTATTCAAGTTCCTAGTTATCATACATATAACTAATACAAAGAAATAACACTTAGCACATAAGTTGTTAAGTTAACTAAATATATATTTTCTCAAAAAAATATATATTTACATCAAATTTTTCTTTTATAAAAACTATTCTTTTAAAATCTTTTTAATCTAATAAAGATTTTGTCAAAAATGGTAGTTTTTATAACACATGATTTTTAAGAAAAATGGCCATATTTCCTTTGAATATTTGCTTAGCCATGTTTTAATAAAACATTTCTTTTTCTTATAAAAATCACCAATAATCTTCTCATATTATTCTTAATAAAAACATATGAGATTTATTCCAAAATCTTAACAAGATGAAATCAATAACATGTAGGCTTTTGGTATGATCATATCATAAGTTAACTAGTTCAAAATCCATGCTTTACTTCTAGTTTTAACTAACTTTTTATAAAAACCCATCTTGTATGTTTGTTTTTGTAACTTTGTAAAAGTATTTTTTTAGTGAAAAACCTTATATACTTTAACAAAATCCAAGGTTATGATCATCCGTCTAAACATTTATGTTTAACAAAACCCTTAAACATTTTCATGTACACTTGTTAGATTATGTTTTGAAACATCATCTAACAAGTTATTCATATGCTAATCATCAAAACTAGATCAATTATGCAAGTAACATCCTTAAATAACAACATAAACAAACTTTTATATCATGATTATTATTTTGCTTCTTTATATTTTCATATTGTTTTGTATGATTATTTAGTTTATTACATGTTCTTTAAACAAATAATGCATAAATAAGTATGAAAAAGGGATTTTAGAAGCTTACTTCTAGCACTAATGGCTAGGGATGATCTTGATGATGATTAAAGAAAAGAAAAAGTGTTGATCTTGATGTTTGGAAGCTATGGAATGGAATGAAAAGCTTGCTTCTTCTTGTAGTATCCTTAGATCACCTTAAGTATCATCAAGCTCCATTTTTTATCATCAAGGAAGTGTGAAAAAGATGAAGGTTTTTGATGGTGTTCTTGGTTAATGTATGAATGTTGAGAGGATCCTTAAGTGTGTGTAAAAGATGGTGAAAAGTAAGGAAATGTGCTTTGTTGATTATGGTAACTAATTGTTATAAGTCTTCACCAAATTCACCAACTTGTCCACTTGGTTTTATCACTTGCAACCAAGGTAAAATATCAAGATATTTATGGAGACATGGTAAAAAAAGGGGTCCCACATGTGGTAAAAATGTTGTAACTTGTTTCACTAGTTTAAAGTGTTAGTTTTTATTAGAAATTGTTAGAAAAAGCTTAGATGTTTAAGTGTTTAAGTGTTTTCAATGTGTTAAGTGACCATTACTAGACCAAAATGATCCAAATAATGTTAGATGGTCACTAAAAAAAGATCCGATATTGTTCGGATATTCATTTCGAATTGTTTCCGTTAGACGTTATTTGAACGCTAAGTTGTGTAACTTGTGTGAATTGATATAGTTATTGTTTCGGATGATACCCGAAGGCATCCTCATATGAATTCTATGTTAAAAAGCATTTTTACATATTGCAAAAATATTGA
Organism: Helianthus annuus; assembly: GCF_002127325.2. Taxonomy (NCBI): domain Eukaryota; kingdom Viridiplantae; phylum Streptophyta; class Magnoliopsida; order Asterales; family Asteraceae; genus Helianthus; species Helianthus annuus. The sequence goes on from NC_035442.2 coordinate 67,481,429, forward strand.
AAAGCTGATTTCTGCAGAATTTATGTAGAAAAGTGTTGAAATCGTCGCTTTTAGTGCTTTTCGGGTAGTTTTTAGTGTTATGGGACTTCGGAAAGGTTTTAAATCAAACCTTTGCATTCCTAGTTAGGGTTAATGTATATTAGTGTTGGTGTATGCGTCTGTCGACTTCGTCTTGTATTGAGTCTTGTACTTAGTATGTTAGATCAGGGCGCGTAGTTCGAGAAATAAGGTTTTGTGGTAATTTCGCTTGTAAAAGTTAATTCCGCTTGAAAGTGACTCAGGGTAATTCCGTGCGGAATTAAATTCCGCTTGGAATTCTAATTTCACTTGGAACCTGTTTCAAGCGGAATTACACTACTATATATAGCCCTCAAACGAAATCATTTGTAACCTCTGCGATTCCGGTACCGAAGTGCTGCCGACGCGTCGTTTGATCTGTATTGCTGTGATATCAATAAAACAAGACGTTTAATAGTGAAACAAGCTGTTTTACAAGCCTGTTTCTTTGTTTCCTCATCTGAAACAGACAAGAACTCTTCTGATTGACTCGTTTGGGTCACGGATCGATCCTACAAGTGGTATCAGAGCTCAGGAAGAAGAGTTCTTGCCAAAACAGCCTTAATTTCTGTCTTCTACACCTTCTTTTCAAAATTGAACTAGTTTTCACGGTCAAAAAGTCTTGAATTTCATATATTATGTGTGTAATGGTGTTTTAATGAATCCTTGAGAAAATTGGACCTTAATTCAATCAAAATTTGATAAAAACTGTAATTCCGCTTTAAAAGCAGATCGAATTTGATGACGTCAGCCTAATTCCGTTCGGAATCACCAGTTTGTTTTCAAACGAAATTACATAATTCCGCTTGAAATTCATAATTTCGCTTCTGTGTGTAATTCCGTTTGAAACAGTTCCACACGAAATCACATAATTCCGCGCGAGATTAACTAATTCTGCTTGAAATAGTTAATTCTGTTTCATAGTGTTATTTTGTGTGAGTAATTCCGCGTGGAATTACTAATTCCGTTTGAGAATTGTAATTCCGTGTGAACTTGTTATTCCGTGTGAGATCTAATCTCGTTTGAAGTTGTGCAGGTAATCTCGTTTGAAGAGCGTTTTCACTTGGATTGATATCCCGCTTGAACTTGTGATTTGGTGAACAATTTGCCGGAACATGGACGAGGAATTTTACAATGCGTTTGCGACATCGATTGCTCCTGTCACTACTGTCGAGACATTGTACAGTGAGAATGAAACAGGAACGTACCAAAAACCACCTAAGCTAATGTTCATTGAAGATTTCAAAGGATGGCAAAATCGTTTTGAGAACTGGGTACAGGCATATAAGTTTGACGCATGTGCTTTAAACAAAGATTACGAGAAACCGAAAAACGAGCATGGGCTTGAAAAAGCTTTTTGTGATTTTTTTGAGAGTGATAAATTGAAGTATACAAGTGAGAAAATGATGATTAGTCTTCTACAACAAGCAGTAAAGGAAGATATCTTTGTTTTGCTTCAACATGAGGGTACTGCTAGATCGATTTGGAATGCATTGATTCAAAAGTTCAAAGGAAGTGTAGATATGATTAAAAACAGAAAGGCATTACTGAAGAAATCATTTGATATGTTTGTAGCTTTCGAAGGTGAATCAACTAAAACGACCATCAACAAATATTGTCATCTTGTTTTAGAAATGGGAAGATTGGATATAAAGAAAGATGATGAGGAGTGGGTTGATAAACTAGCTAAAGCACTACCACAGCATAAGTGGGGAACTTATTTGATGATTGTGAAACACATGAGGAAGTCTGAGAATATGAATTTGGCACAGTTCATTCAGAAGATTGAGGAGCATGAATTGGATATTCAGAAAACTGCTATCATGACGAATCCAAATGCTCAACAAGATGTCAGTTTATATTACAGAGGGAACAAGTTTGAGGCTACCCCCAGCTCCAGCCCAAAGATCCTAACTGGTTTTAGTGCTGACAGTTCATCTGGAACAAAGGGTAGTGATGTAACTCAAAGTGGTGGATCTTTGTCTTCGTATACAAGCTTTGATCCAAATCATACAACATCAAGTTCTCAAAGACAGAACTCAGCGAATCTTCAATGCAATGTTACATTGAACATTCAAAATGGTCAAAATCTGTCTCCAGAAGTTGCAAAACAGCATATGGCATCACTTGTTGCTATGTAGGAATCATATGAAAACTTGATCGGTGGTAAAATTGGAAATCCAATGCTAATCAAAGAGGATTATGACCAAATCGATGCTGAAGAACTGGAGTTGATGGATGTGAAGTGGTGCTTAGCCAGTGCGTTTAGGAGAGCAGAAAAGTTTCAGCAAATTACTGGTAGAGATGAGTTTCGGGGAATGGCTACTTCTCCTTTGGGATTTGATAAATCAGAAGTTACATGTTTCCGTTGTAAAGGGAAAGGTCATTTTAAAAGAGAATGTACAAATAAAGAAGCAACCGGGAATCAAGAAAAGAATGATTATTATCAGAAGTCAATTTTTCATCGGATTACTCAACAAAGGGAACCACACACTGCACATGCTCGGGACATTGATGATGGAAAAAGGAAAATGATCGAAGATGCAAATAAGAAAGCTTATTTTGGTATCATTGATCAAGATGATGAGAAAATGGCTGCAGGTTTTAGCTGGGATAAATACGTTCAAGAAAATCCACACTTAAGCTCAGCTTTTGTTGCTCGAATCTTGGAGGAAACATCTGTAAATCTAAACCAAAACGAATACCGATTTTTCCAGAATTGGGAGTTGAAGCAGATACCGATGATGAAGAAGAATATATTGAAAAAGCTAGGAGAGGTTTAGATACAGATAGTTTTAATTTGTTTTTTGCAGAAAAGATCGAGATGTTGAAAGAAAAAAGAGCTGCTCGATTGAAAAGAGAATGGGAAGAGACAGAAGCAAGAAAAGCTGCAGAAGATAAAGGAAAAGTAGAAGCTGATAAAGCAGAAGTTGAAGAAAGTTCATTAAAGGAAACTGAGGTACAGAAGGCTGAAATAGAATCTGAAGAACCAGTAGTTGAGAAGATTATAGAAAAAATCGTTAAAGTTGAGAAAATTGTCGAGGTTGAAAAGATAATTGAAAAAATGGTTGAAATTGAAAAACCATGTTTGAAGTGTTTAGAATCTTGCAAAGCTTGTGAGGAGAAAGATAAGAAGATTGCTGAATTAGAGAAGATTAAAGAAGATTTACTGTTTGATGTGAAGTATGTGAAGGAATCTTATGATGTGCTGAACAAAACAGTTGATAGTCTAAAAAGAACGAACTCGGAAATTGAAAATGTTATGACAAAAATGAACTCGACATTAATGATGAAGCAGAAGATCATAAATGAGGATATTGAAGATTGTGCTAAGCTGAAGCAGGATTTAGAGCTTGAGAAAATTGAGAGTGAAAGGATTAAACGATTATTGTTGAGTTATACAACATATGATTATTTGATTGATCGTGTGTATCCTACTGTTGCAGGTCTGGAAGCAATCAAGGAGGAAAAGACTGAAGATACTGATACTGGTAAGAAACAAAGTGTCAAGTATAACAGATGTCCGCCCTCGATCTATGAGAGTTATTCTCCCAGAAAGCCAAATGAGGAACGAGTAAATAAGGCTCTCCACATCAAGTTAAAGTCTGAAATCATTGATGAATTACCAGACAATATTGATGTTACATTCACAGCGTCTGACACTGATCATGAGTCTGAGTTATTAAAGAAAGTGGTTGATCAGGTGTTGGATAAGGATAAAGAGTCAAAACCGGAGTCTAAGTCTGAAAGTTCGAGTTCGTCAGAAAAGAGTCCGAGTTCACCAGTCAAGCAGGTTTATAATAAAGAATTCCTATTGTCAAAATCTAATTTGAATGATGGATCAATTAAAGTAGCTTATACTTTGAATGATTCAGACAAGTTATATTCTGATGAGGAATTTTCAATAAGAGGTGTTAAACCAGAAATGATAAAAAAGGTTTTCAAACTAATAGAGATTAATATTTCTGAAATAAGAAATGAAAATCTTTATGAAAAACCAAGACCTTACACCTCAAGAATTAAACAAAAGATAAACAAGAAAATGGGTTATAATTGTGGTTATGGTTGTAGGATCGTGATCTGACCCGAACGAGTCGTTCAGAGGCGTTCTACTTCGTTTCAGGTGCGGAATAACAAGAAACGGAGGTAGAGACAGCTTGCAGTTCACTTAATCTACTGATTTTATTAATATGACACTGATTACAGCTCGTTCTTCACACCGGCAGCACCTCGGCGTGGAATACAATCAATTCGTTACGGGTTCGCTCAAATGGACCACTATATATAGGCCAGGGAGGTTCACTTATGTGTCATATGTACATATGAGCGGACCTCATATGTACATATAAACGAATCTCCTCACCAATGTCCATATGAGCGGATCTCCACTCTATTTACATACATTCTCATATTTTCTCGTAATTCGTGCCCTAAACTATACAATACAATGTATAACTTGATCCAAGACGAAATCAACAGATGTAGTGCACCAACAAACTCCCCCTCAGATGTTGATGGAGTCGTTCATCGAGTCACGACTATATTGTGTCTTCACATCTTCAGTCTTGATCAGTTTCTGGGCTTTTCTCTCTCTCTGTCTTTAGACTCCCCCTCTCGATTTGCTGGCATTCCTTTGTTCTTCAGCAACGTCTTCAGGATCATTGTCTGGCCTTCACAGGATCAATATTGATTTCCAGGATCGAAACTTGGCTTTCTTTAATCAGAATCTTCAGGAATCGAAACCTGCACTTTATTTTCAGATTCAAGATCAAAACCTGGCTATTCCTGCACATTCTTTTCCCAGAAGTAAGTTTTCTAAATTTAACAATCTTGTAAGCACCAACACTCACTCCCTCACAAATCCATGTGCACCAACTACAACTCTCCCTTAGATCTTTCACATATGATGAACCACTTGTTGATTAAAAAATTTGACATTTAAAACACACTCCCCCTCAAATATTGCTCATCATGTTTATCACTCGGAATTTTGAAAATCTGCTTTTCAATATCAGTTGTCAAAAATCTTTTTGAATTTTTTAAAAATTTATGCTAAAACACACATAAAATCTTTTTGGATTTTTGAAAGAAAGTAACTTGACACTACTTGTAAAAGATCAAACAAAATGCAAAAATGAAATATTTACAAATATATTTTTGTGAGTTCGTGTAAAAGGATCATATCAGTTTATGAGACATGTCACTAACACCGTTAAGCTTGATTACATTTTCAGTTCTAAACAATTCACTTAGATTGTCAGTATATCGATCCACTGAAATTTTCACACAAAATTCAATTGATTCGAGATACGATGTTAATGTCTTAGAAACTGACTTATTCGTGTGTCTCACTACTTGAATATACTCCCATATCCAGATCCCAATATTCAGTCTTATAGGTGAATATACCACACCTGATATCTGTTTAGGGGTTATATGCGAGGGCCGTGAGAGCTCAGGTCGATACTTCCGTATACGCAGAGAGATGACGGCTTCGACTTTTGTTGTGTCCCCTTTAGAGGATCTTTTAATTTCAACAGCAGTGACTATCAATTTTATTGTTTCATCAGCATGCTAAGGGCGAAGCTATGTTTCAAGCTTTTTGCGGAAAGCATTATCCGGGGACTAGGTCAGTACTTCCATACAGCAAAAGTCCCGAGATAATACCCCAGATATCACTGAGCATAAAGACCTAGTATCTCAGAATAAGGGACCTTTCAAACAAGATTTCAGGGGTTACCTATATATCCAAGTTTGTGTTAACCCACAGAACAAGCAAGTTTGAAATTTAGTTTATATCTCGTCACAATTTACTAAGTGTGTAAAAACCTACTGGCACATCCTCAGTGAGATTGTTTATCACATTTTATCTTTACATTTCTTTAGCATGTTGTGACAGCCTACTGATGTACTATCATTTCCTCTTTTCACAAGAAAACTCATTTTTGATCTTATCATGTTTTTGACTTTTTCAAATTTTCAATGTTTTTGGATTTTCTGAAATTTCCCTACTCCCCCTAAAATGCAAACACATTTCAAAGGAAATTTGAAAAACTACTAGACTCTTGACCCGCTTGAAAAATAAAAAGTAAAACAAACTGTACAGAAACTTGACAACTGACATCGAATCACATCAAATCGCCATTCACTCAGCATAAACAATCTAAACTCCCCCTTTCAACAAACCATTTTCTCATTTAGATCTCAAAACACTTAAGTTTGTTTTAATCGAAATGATTTTTCTGAAAATGAGTTTGTTTTTACCACTTTTAAGTTTACCACTCGTTAAACATGGGGATATGGTTCATCATCTTGTTTATCAATCTCATATGTATAGTAAATCAAGTACAACTTAATGTCCTTGATTTACCATTTGCAGTTCAAAAATCTCTGTATCACTTGTAAACATAATCTCTTCAAAGTATAAACAACAAATACCACTTGTAAGTAAACCCAAAGAATATCACTTGTAGGTTTTTCCTGTAGGAATGAGACATCTACAGAAACCTCTTTACCACTTGTCAAATTAGTTAGAAATATGCCGATTCCTGCTTCTCAATTACCAACCTGGAAGCTCCGGCGTAGTCCTTCAACCTGCAAACATTCAAACATTATCAAAAACTTTCAAGCAACCTTTTTCAAACACTAGTATGATGCCGATTCCTGATCCACGATATAAACTTGGGATCTCCGGCAAAGTCCTAAGACTTCATGGAAAACAAACTTCCATCCTTTTTATTCGCATAAAAATCTTTAACCACCTTTGCTTTCCCGTTCAACATTTTCCCAAAAATTTTCTTTACACTTCCATTGAAAGTTTTCTCGACATCAAATTCATTTTTCTCAGTATAAAACTGTTTCTAGATATCAACTTTTCCAATTTTCTTTTTAACTTCTTCAAATTTTAATGATGGAAACTCATCATCATTCATTGAAATTTTCTTTTCAACCTGTGGCTCTTCTGGCTTTGTGGAACCAGATTCATCGCTGACATTCACATCAACTTTCTTAACAACCCACATTTGATTGTCTTTTCCTTTCTTTTCATACAAATTCTTCTTCGAACATTCACCAACCTCATACGTTGAGTTTTAAAAAACTCTAAGTTTTTCAGTTAGTGGTTCAACATCAACAATTTTTTCTTTTAGTTTCTGAAAAACTCCCTGTTTTGTTTTGGCATTCCTTGAACAATTCCATGCAATGTGACCAGCTTCATTGCACTTGTAACAGGTTCTAGTCTCTCTTTGATAAAACACTTCAGTTCCATTCTTCTTCCTTTCAGCAAGAAACTCTTGATTTGGCTGTCTCCAGAATGGTTTCTTCTGTTCCTCATCTGAGCTTCCACCTGACACAAATTCTGTTTTTGTTTTAGAATTTTTATCATTTTTATAATTTTCTGGTGGAACAAATCCTAAACCTTTCTTTTGTAGCTACCATTTTGGTTAGGTTTCTTTTGAAAACCGGAACCAGAATTGTAACCTTTTTTCTTGTTTAATCGTTGTTGAACTCTTGAAGTATATTTTTTAGATTTTTCAAAATTTTTCAAAAACTTTCAATTCAGGAATATTAATTTCAATTAGTTTGTAACTTTTGCTAATCAATTCCGTTTTAATACTCATTATTGGAAATTCTTTGTTGTAATATAATTTGTCAGAACCATTCAAAGTATACACTACTTCAAATGTTTCATCATTCAAATTCGCTTTTGATAACAAAAATTCTTTACTGTAAGACCGTTTAACCGACGAATTTTCCCTGTTGACTGACGAATTTGACTTTCCAGACTCAGACTTTGACTCGGATTCCTCATCAGTATCCAACACCTGATCGACCACCTTTTTGATTAACTCAGACTCATGATCAGTATCGGACGAGGTAAACGTGACATCAATGTTATCTGGTAAAACGTCAGTTGTGTCGGTTTTTAGCTTTATATTGACTGCTTTCTCAAGTTGCTCCTCGTTTGGTTTTCTAGGAGAGTACCCTTCCCAAATTGGAGGCGGACACTTGTTATAACTAACAGTCGGTTTCTTACCACAATCTTTCTTCTTCTTTGGCTTCTCATCTTGAAAAGCTTCCATACCTGCAACAGTTGGGTAAATACGATCAACGAGATAATCCGAACTAGAATAACTTTGTAACAAACGTCTAATTCTCTCATTCTCAATCTTCTCAGTCTCCAACTCTTGCTTCCACTTAGCACTTTCTTCGATGTAAAAGTTGATAGCTTTCTGCTTTGTCATCATGACTGCATTCATCATCGTTAGTGCTTGTTCTCTCTCTGAGTTTGTCTTTTGGAGACCAATTACTGTTTTGTTCAAGACATCATATGATTCTTTTACATAGTTGAGATTGAACAGTAACTGCTCCTTCTTCTTCTCGTACTCAGCTATTATGTTGTCCTTTGCTGCACATTCCTTGCAAGCTTCCAAACACTTTAAGCAAGGCTTTACAACTTCAACAATCTTTTCTTCTTCGATAGTTTTCACCACTTCAATCACCTTTTCTTCTTCTTTCACCTTTTCTTCTTCTTTCACCTTTTCTTCTATCTTTTCTGCTTCATCAGTCTGTGCAATCTCAACAATCTTCTCAGCAACATTTTCAACATTCTCGTTTTGAATAACATCTTCAATTTTCACTTGTTGTTGTTCTTTAGCAGCTCGTTTCTCCTTCAGTTTCTCCATGCGATCTGCAAAATAAAAATGAAAACTTTCAGGAGAAAGATGAGATTTTGCAATATTGATATGTTTTTCCTACTCATCATCACTACTGCTATCAACTGGAGACTGATCAAACTGTACAGATTTTTCAGAATCACCATCTGATAAACCAGAATCTGACGGTGTTTGATCAAATACAACTTCTTTTTCTGAATCAACAACATTTTGTTCACTCTCATCTGAACTTTGTGACTTTTCATCAACACTTTCAGAACTTTCATCAGATGTAACAGACTCTTCTTCCTCACTCTTCACATTCTCACCAATAGACTTCATCCAAGTAGCAAACATATTTGGCTCTCTAACAATCTTAGCAATGAAAGCTTTGAAGTCTCCTTTTTCATCAACGAACATATCCAAGCTGAATCCTTCAGGCAGTCTTTCATCATCTTGATCAACTATACACGCTTTGCTATCAGGAGATATGTAGTTGCTCCAGTTGAAGTTTACCAAACACGCTCTCTTAGAATCTTCAATCTTTCTACCATGAGCCGTTTGTGAATCTTATGATTGACCAACTTGTTGATAAATGGCTTTCCAGTAGTAATCATCTTTTCCGAATGGATTCTGAGCACTGCTAGCTTCTCTATTCTTGCACTCCCATTTGAAATGGCCTTTTTCCCTGCATCGAAAACAAGTAACTTTATTTTTATCAAAACCTAAAGTAGATACGTGAGCATCAAGAAAGTCATTTCTTCCGGTAATCGTTTTAAACTTTTCAGCACGCCTAAGAACACTAGCTAGACACCATTTAATATCCATTAATTCCATCTCTTCGGCGTCTATTTGGTCGTAATCCTCTTTAGTGAGTATGGGATTCCCGATCCGACCAGCTACTAGACCTTCATAAGATAACAACGCGGAACCAAGTAGAGCCATGTGGTCTTTAGCAGTGTCTTCTGAGAAGCTTTGACCTTCTGGAAGATTTAGAGCGATGTTACACTGAATCACGTAGCCATTTCCTGTCTTTGTGCTTTGCGACTGAAAGCTCGTGTTTGACTCTTTAGGATTGACACTCGGATATGATGAGAATCCATTGCTGCTTTTGTTTGAACTCTGATATACTTTTTCTGATGAATCTCCAGCACTGAATGCAGTTTGGATTTTCGGACTTCTCTCAGATTCGGGAACTGGAATGCTACCCTTGTAATACATCTTCACATCCTGTTGACCACTCGGACTGTTCATCCTGGCGATCTTTTGCTGTTCCAGATCCTGACTCTCGATCTTTTCGATAAACTAAGAAATCGTTAACCCATCGTAAACACCTGTGTTCTTCAGAATCATCAAATACGTTCCCCATTCTTTCTGTGGTAACGCATCGGCTAGCTTGTCCAACCACTCTTCACGATCTTTTGTAATACTCAACATTGACATTGATCGTACAAGGTGACAGTATCTCTCAATCAGCTTCTTTGTGTCTTCACTTGGTAGACTGCTGAACAGATCAAACTCTTTCTTAAGCAGTGCTTTCTTGCTTTTAATCATATTCTCGCTTCCCTCAAATTTTACTTTAAGAGCATCCCAAATTGACTTTGAAGTTTTGTCGTGCTGTAGCAGAATGAATATATCTTCTTTGATCGCTTGTTGCAACAGACTTATCATCATCTTTTCTGCTTTGTACATAACCCGTTCCTGATCCGTGAACTCAGATAACTCTTTAAGAACCTGTAAATCGGTTCGAGGCAACACGTATTTCTTCAGTATGCATACCCATGACCTAAGATGGTTCGCCTGAACCCAGTTCTCGAATCTATCTTTCCACCCGTAATATTCTTCGATACTCATCAATTTCGGAGGCTTTTGGGTGGTTCCCGTCTCGTTCTCTAAGTTCATGGCCTGAGCAATCGTAGTTGGAGTAGACGGTGTTGCAAACGCATTGTAAAATTAGGTATCCATAATGACTTAGCACGTTTTCCAAGGTAGTTGACAAATAAGCGAAACCAGGATGTTCAGAAAAGCGAAACCACTGAAGACTAAATAAGCGGATCTACTGATGATCAAATAAACGGATCTACTGAAGATCAAATAAGCGGATCTACTGAACTTTGTCACGAAGAGCGGACCAGGTTGACCAGATGAGCGGAACTACTGATAAAGTGTCTTTGGAGCGGACCTTAATGCAATTTGGAGCGGACTTGATTGTTATTTGGAGCGGAACTTCAGAAAATGATGACACACGAGCGGACTTGAGCTTGTCAAATAAGCGGAACTACCAAATGTCCGAATAAGCGGAACCTAGTTCGAGTTCAATTTTGTCCATTTTTAATCTGTTTTTAAGTCCGAAACTTTCCAGGGTTTATCTATGTTCAATTTCGCACAATCTGTGAAATTTTGATCCAATTTTGACTGGTACAACTTTCTGAATTGATAAAAGAAGGTGTAGAAGTAAGAAATCTTGACAAATTCCAGCTATTCTCTGCAGAACTCCTCCTCATGTGCTCTGATACCACTTGTAGGATCGTGATTCGACCCGAACGAGTCATTCAGAGGAGTTCTACTTCGTTTCAGGTGCAGAATAACAAGAAACGGAGGTAGAGACAGCTTGCAATTCACTTAATCTACTGATTTTATTAGTATGACACTGATTACAGCTCGTTCTTCACACCGGCAGCACCTCGGCGTGGAATACAATGAATTCGTTATGGGTTCGCTCAAATGGACCACTATATATAGGCCAGGGAGGTTCGCTTATGTGTCATATATACATATGAGCGGACCTCATATGTACATATAAACGAATCTCCTCACCAATGTCCATATGAGCGGATCTCCACTCTATTTACATACATTCTCATATTTTCTCGTAATTCGTGCCCTAAACTATACAATACAATGTATAACTTGATCCAAGACGAAATCAACAGATGTAGTGCACCAACAATGGTTTTCAAAAGAAACCAAATCATAATAGTAACTTCAAAAAGAAAGGATTAGGTTTTAGTTCTTCAGAAAATTTTAAAAATGAGAAAAATTATAAACCAAAAACAACATTTGTTGCAGGAGGAAGTTCTGATGAAGAGCAGAAGAAACCATTCTGGAAACAGTCTAATCAGGAGTTTCTTGCTGAAATAAAGAAGAATGTGAAGAAATTTGCTCCAAAAATTGACAGAAGAACATGTTTTAAGTGTCAAAAAGCTGGACACATTGCTTGGAATTGCCACGAGTCCACTGATTCAAAACAGGGAGTTTCTTCTGAATCTGAAATAAGAAGGAAATGTGTTGGTAAATCAGAACAATCAAAAGAAAAATTCAAAATGTTTGATAAATCGAGTTTTGAATCTGGTGAAAGTTCAAAACGTTTTTACAAAAAGAAAGGTGATTTAAACAAACAAAAGTGGGTTGTTAAATCTGAAAGTAGTTCTGACAATGAATCTGATTCCATAAAATCAGAGGAGTCATTTGTTGACAAGAAGAATGAGAATTCCGTTCCAGAGGTGAACGATGAAAATTTTCCTAAGTTGTCGAAGGAAAATTTGAAGTTGAAAGTGGGTAAAACTGAGATTTCAGGTCAATTCTTTGCTGGTAAGAAAGAATTTGATGCTGAAAAGGTGTTTAATGGAAAAGTTAAATATATTTTCGGGAAGATGGTTGATGGGAAAGTAAAAGGTGCAAAAGAATTTTACAAATCAAAATGTTGGTGGGATAGATGTGTACCAGAATCTCCCAAGAATGATCAGGCTTGGGGGAAAGTATTTCCTAACTGAAATCCTGACTTGCCGGAGCTCCCAGGTTGGTAAGAGTGGAGCAGGAATCGACATTATTCTTTGTATCAAATTTGATTGTGAATACCTACAAGTGGTAATTGGTTTGACCTATAAGTGGTAAATCAGGAACATTAAATTGTACTTCATTTTCTACAAGTGGTAGTTGTTGTGAAAACCTAAGATTGTTAAAATTGTTCCAAGTGGTTGAAAGAGCAATGTGATGAATGAATCCCTAATCTATAAGTGGTAACAACACAACTTATTTTCCGAAAAAAAAACCATTTTGATTAAAACAAACTTAAGTGTTTTGAAATCATAATGGGAAAATAGTTTGTTGTAAGGGGGAGTTCTGATTGTTTATGCCAAGAGGATGGCGAATTGAAGCAATTCTCAACAGTTGTCATTTTGTTTGTACAATTTGTTTTCAAATTTTCATTAGATTTTGAAAATTTCAGAAATTCCAAAAACAATAGAAAATTTGAAAAAGACAAAAACATGATAAAATCAAAAATGAGTTTTGTTGTGAAAAAGAGGAAATGATAGTACATCAGTGTACTATCCAAACACGCTAAAGAATTGGAAAGTCAAAAATGTGATAAACAATCTCACTGAGGATGTGCCAGTAGGTTTTTGCACATTCAGTAAATTGTTTTCGAAATATAAACCTAAATTTCAAACTTGCTTATCTCGTGGGGAACATTTCTTGGATATATGGGTAACCCCCGAAATCTTGTTTGAAAGATCCCTCTTTCTGAGAAACTAGGTCTTTATACTTAGTGATATCTGGGTTATAAGCAATGGCCTAGTCCCCGTATAATACTTTCTGCTTGCTTGAAATTTAGCGCTGCCCTCAGTACAAAAATGATGAAACATTGGAAAATGCTAATCATGTGCTGTTGAAGAAAAGATTCTCTAAAGGGAACACACCAAAAGATGAGCCGTCATCTCTTTGCTGAACGGAAGTTCTGACCTGAGCGCTCACGGTTACGCATTTAACCCTTTACAGATATCATCTAGGTATATTCACCTGTAAGACTGAATATTGGGATCTGGATACGGGAGTATATTCAAGTGTGGGACACGCGAATAAGTTTAAGTGCTTAAAACACTAATCTCGTATCTCGAAACAGTTGAACTTTGTGTGAAAATTTAAGTGGATCAATATACTGACAATCTAGGTGAATCGTTTAGAACTTAAAATGTTTAAAGCTTAACGGTGTTAGTGATATGTCTCATAATCTGATATGATCCTCTTACACAAACTCACAAAAATATTGTCCTGTAAATATTTCTTTAGTACATTTCTGTTCAAATATTCAAAATTCCAAAAATATTTTCAGTGTGTTTTAGCATAAATTTTGAAAAATTCAAAAAGAATTTCGACAACTAATGATGAAAAGCTGATTTTCAAAATTCAAGTGCTAAACATAACGAACAGGTTTGGGAAGAGTTTGTTTGAAAGTTAAATTTTCAAGTGGTCATCAGATATATTAAATGCTAAATCTTTCAGATTGATTCTTGCAAAAGTTTAAATTTTTCAAAGTGTTAAATTTGTAAATCTTATTTTGAGGATGAGGATGTGCAGGATAGCCTGGAGTATATTTCTGAGAAGAGAGCCAGGTTTCAATCCTGATCCTGTGATAGTCAGACTACGATCCTAGTACATCTTGAGGGGGAGTCTGTTAGAAAGAAGAGTCTGAAGATGCAAGAGCTAGGAATTTGATCCTAAAGATGCAAGAGATTGATAGATCAACATCCAAGGGGAAGATTAGTTGAAGAGAGAAGAAGAGTGAAAGATTGAAGCCCGAAGACTGATAAAGACTAAAGACATTGAAGACTCGACACTTAAGACTCGTCAACATTCGAGGGGAGTCTGTTGGTGCATGCGTCTGTCGACTTCGTCTTATATCGAGTCTTGTACTAAGTATGTTAGATCAGGGCGCGTAGTTCGAGAAATAGGGTTTTGTGGTAATTTCGCTTGTAAAAGTTAATTCCGCTTGAAAGTGACTCAGGGTAATTCCGTGCGGAATTAAATTCCGCTTGGAATTCTAATTTCGCTTGGAACCTGTTTCAAGCGGAATTACACTATTATATATAGCCATCAAACGAAATCATTTGTAACCTCTACGATTCCGGTACCGAAGTGTTGCCGACGCGTCGTTTGATCTGTATTGCTGTGATATCAATAAAACAAGACGTTTAATAGTGAAACAAGCTGTTTTACAAGTCTGTTTCTTTGTTTCCGCCTTTGAAACATACAAGAACTCTTCTGATTGACTCTTTTGGGTCACGGATCGATCCTACAATTAGATGTTGGACTTTCGTCTGAGTCCTAAAGATGTCCTTTAGATGGTTTCTGCGGATCCTGCGTTTTCGTCAGAATACTAGTTTACTAGGTGCTTTTCTAGTAGTTTTGATGCATTGTTTAAACTGTTTCAAATGTACTTAATAAAAGTGAATCATATGCATCCTAAGGTAAGTATTCCATGAGTATTCTAAGTGTATGTCACGAAATATGCAGTTCGGGTGTTCAAAATGCATAAAAATGTAGCTAAAAATGAGTATTTTAATTGTAAGAAAGTTACCGAAAAGTGGCAGTTGTCACATTTTGCAGCCAAAAGGTGTAAGTGGTTCGTAAAAGAGAATGCTAAGAAAGCCAAAGCAAAGAAACAAGCTTCAAGTCCAAAGAAGCCAGCAAAGAAGAAAGTTCAACGAACATTGCTTAGAGATGAACCAAGTGAAGATGATGTAATTTCTGTTACTTCTGATCAAGATAGAGCTGAACGTGGTGAGAAAAGCACAGTTGATACAGCAGAGATTGCACAAAGTATTGAAACTGAAGCTTTCGGAGCAATGAGATTAGCTGAAGGGGATAGTAAAGAAACTAAAAGTGATAGTGATATCAGTATCACTAAAGTGCCACTTACAATAGCACATCCTCGAACTCATTTCGAAAAGAAAAGTACAAGCAAGCGAAAGAAGGATTTTGACGATGATGATGAAACGTACGTTCCTTCTGATCCAAACACTATGAAACAGCCTACAAAGTGAAAGAAGAGCAGTGCAGCAACAACAAAGAAAGAGACAGGCGAATCACCATTGGCAAAGAAAGCACGCAAGAGTACAGCAAAGTCTGTTAAAGAAAATCTGCTAGTGCACCAACCATAGAAGTTGAAGCTAAGCCAGTAATTCCGATTCAAACACCACCTGCTGCATCACAACAAATTCCTACAACACAAGTACAACCGTCTATTCCAGTGCAAGAACCTCAGTTGGTTCTAGATCTTATCCAACTCCAAGACAAAAACAACCATCTGGTCCGTTTACCAACTATTATGAAGATTTTCCAGATTTTGGTGGTTTGGTTTTTAACTTTCTTGAAGATCACACTGATAAGAATATAAAAAGTTTGGAAGAAAGAGTCAAATAGCTGGTTGCCACAATCACTAGTCTTCTTACAGAGATTGAAAGATTAAAGAAAGTATAAGCTGATCATGAGACAGACAGGAAGATGAAAGATAAAAAGTTTGAAGTTCTATACACAGTGTTGGAAGAAAGGTTGGGAATTAATCTTGAAGATGAATTTAAATGAATTAAGATCAGAAAGATGGAAGCTCAAAGAGCTGAAAGAGCTAGACAAGCAGCTGCTTAAGCATCAAGTGCTGGTAAAGGTAAAGACAAAGTTGATGCAATGCCGGAGATCACACCTGTTGATATCAATCATGTAACACCCCGACCACATAATACAACAAACCGCGGCGGAAACGTCAGGGAGTCGTGTCACAGAATCATTGTTTCACAACACATGGAAATTTAGAATATTTTTTTATTACATAATAAGTTACATTGTCTTGGAATCAGATCAACAAACAGTACAATTGTCGTTCATGTTTTATAATTACTAAGGCCCATGTCCATCCTATGTGAAGCAATCAACAGTCGTCACAAAATACAACCTGAAACATATGTGAAAGTAAATACGTCAGCATAAAAATGCCTGTGAGTAACATAGGTTTTGTGTCGAAGATTCATAACTTTGAATGTTTAAAGAAATGTTTAACGCATAGTAGTTATGAACCTTTGAAAAAGTTTTCTTTTGTAAAATCATAAGAAATTCAAATAATATAAAAGAATGATGTATGGTTAAGTAATTAACCAAATGGAAATAATATGTATAAAATATGTCATGTCTTGTCCTTATTGAAATGGTTTAGATAACGCCACGATATGTAACATAATAAAAGCACTTATCGATAACCATCAAATAATGTCTTGTTGAAATGTCAAACATCAT
Source organism: Helianthus annuus (assembly GCF_002127325.2). Lineage (NCBI taxonomy): Eukaryota > Viridiplantae > Streptophyta > Magnoliopsida > Asterales > Asteraceae > Helianthus > Helianthus annuus. The sequence continues at coordinate 67,498,207 of NC_035442.2, forward strand.
GTGCAAACAATGTCTAATGTCAAGTATAAATCATGTCTTGTATGGCAGATAAAGAGTCTTTTCTCAAGCCAAATGTGTAATGTCATGAAAACCAAAAATAAAGTTATGCACATATGCTTCACCCCAAAACATTTGAAAAAAAAAAACGTAAAATAGGGGAACTATGTACTCACCTTTGGGTGCGTTTTTATATGTTAACACAATCCCTCAAATTGTTTATTCGTCCTAAATTAAGTAAGAACGATTTAATAATCAAAAACTCACAAAAATACCTAAGTTTCTCCGATACTTAGAATTTTCACATAACTTTGAGATTTTCTCGAAAAGTTATTATTTTTTATTATGTTGGTGTATATATATATATATATATATATATATATATATATATATATATATATATATATACATATATATGAGTTCATACATATATTTTAAAAACTTTGCGACTTGAACGATTTTATTGGTGACCCTCATCATGTTAAAAGCAATATATCTGCGATTTGCGCGTCGTAATATATATACTCAAATGTGACATATAATTAATATCGTAATACACATAATTTTGTCAAGTCTTAGCATATCATCATACACATAATCTAAATCACATAACACATTGTAACACATAAAATTTACCCATGAACAACCCAATCTAGTGTACATTGAAAAACGCGTATTTTAGTGATTCGGTAATGTTTTTGGGCGTCGGAAGTCACGTATGACTAACCCAAACACCAAGTAAACTTAATATAAGTTAAAGTACTTATTTTTATAGCAAAAATATCAGTTTAGTTACTGATCTAAAACAGTTTTATAAAAATCCTTCGAAAAGCCGATTTTTAACCGTTTTACCGCATAGTTTTGCATCAAACGTTACCATAACCATCCCAAATCGTAACGACTTGATATTTTAACATAACCCATGTTATTTACTGCATAAAATAGTGGTTATACTCATGATAGTGCAGGTGTCACATAAACCACATAAATCATGCAAATTTCACATATTTTACAACTTTCTAAGCTATATGTACAACATGCGAAGCTACCAAACCTATGACAAAGTTTCATGCCATTATTATATACCAAACCTATAACCATCTTTCGGCTAACCTAGCCTCCTCCGTCCCTCGGGACCTTCTGAATAGGCTAAGAGAGATAATACCTATAATGTTATTTTTAATGTTTATAATCTGTTCTAAAACATTTTTGTCATACAATCATTTTTTTATGATTTCTTGAGCATTTATTCAACATGCATGCTTATGTACAAGTATCTAAAGCATATTTATCATGTCATCATCATTTCATAAAAATTAAATGCATAAAACATGATATTAATTCATAAAATTCCAAGATATGTTCATCATTTCACCATTTGTTCATCTAGACATCATTGCATGCAACGTTCTTTTCATTAATCTATACTAACTTAACAAAAATTTACATGTGCATGTACATACATATAGAAAATCGGCATATGCATACATATATATGTTTTCAAATGTTTCCTTTGTCACGAAATCAAGACAATTCACAAGAACTTTACATAACATCCATTTGATTAAACATGCATTCATTTCTCAAGAATAAATCAAACAAGTATCTATCAAAAATCAAACCCAATCTCATACACATACATATATATACGGTTATATATACACACATATATACTACCATTTTTATTGTGTCAAAACCCATTTCTTTTTAGTTTCAAGTTAGTGAGTAATCCAAGAACCTTGAGAAACTTCTATCATCATTAACAATACCAAAAATCAAGAACAAGGATTTCAAAATAAATTTTATACCTTCAAGATTTTGGTGGGTTTTTGACAAAGTATGATGATATGGAGCTTGGTTCTTGCTTAAAATACCTTCAAATCACCTTAGGATCTTCAAAAGTGCTTGGAACAAGCTTGAAAGGGACTTGGATCTTCAAGAAATGGCTGATTTTTGAAAATGTGTGGGTGTGTGTGTGTTTACGGTTTAGAGAGAGAGAGAGAGAGAGAGAGAGGAGTGATTTGTTTGAGATTTGTGTTGATTGTTTGTTGGAAAAAGCAAGATATTCTAGATTTTCAAGATTGCATGCATTCATGCATGCTTAACAAGTGGCAAGAGGATGTGAGAGGAGGCACTCTCTCTCCTCATTTGCACGACATCAGACACATGCATATGCATGTTATACATATATATAATATATGTAGGTTAAAAACAGGTATTAAACTGGATACCGGGTATTTTATCTAGCGTTTTAATCCCGGTTTATGGCGTTTTAAATTAATTTTATTACTCTATAAAAATAAACTCGCCAAAATATTACTGAAATAAATGTCAGTTGCCGAGACTGGCTGCGTTGTCTGCGTTTCGCAGTATACGCACTGTGTTACGCAGTAACACGCGGTACGCGCTTAAACTTGAAAAATAACGTTTTAATTTATTTTTCAACCTGAACATGATTAAAAAGAAAATTCTAATCATAACAGAATATTTGGGATTTAAATATTATCCGGGCGGTCACCAACGTTCGTTACTGTGACAACTCGAGTTTCCGAGATTCCACTTTCGCATTTATTGCACGTTCACTGTTTGTTTAGTTGTTTACTTGCACAATTGGTTGCGTTGTAACTGTATACGTTTTGGTTTGATAAAGTATATTGTGATTGTGCATGGTTATGTGTTATTTACGGAAGATGTGACAAATACATGAACTTGGTGATGAAACTGTAAATTATATTGTGATGGGTGTGTTTTATGTAAAAGATGGTACTTAGGGGTGAGTAGAGTAGATTGTGAAACCTTAACAACTCTTAACCCTAATCTTCTTCACTAATCATATCACAAAATCAATATACGTACTTTCACATCCTTCTCCACAATTCTCTCTACAATCATCTTCTTCATCATTGGCACAAGCTCTCAATCATCACTCTTGATCCCTCTCTTTATCTAGAATCAATCCAAGGTAATTGTTTAATGGTTATTTGTTGTTAATTAGTGATTGTTTGACTCATGCAAAAACCCTAGTTCTACATGTAATGGTTCTGTGTTTATTGATCAATTCTGAGTATTGTGAAATGGTTATGATTAGTTGTGAAATCACTTGCTGAATGTTAAGATGCTTGTTATGATAGAATGTTGATTGTGGATTTGATTACTGCACTGCGAATATGAAATTAGGGTTCTTGATTGCAAAAACGTAACTGTTACATTGCACTTGAACATTCGCATGATGATTGTATGATCCGAACTTTATAATACTTGTAAAGGTCCGAACTTTCATTAAGATGTTTGGTCCGAGTTTCATGAGTTTATATTATCCGAACTTTTGTAACATATATGAAGTGTCCGAAATTTTATAATACATATTAGATGGTCCGAACTTTATATATGTTGGATGTTCCGAACTTTATACATATGGGGGTCCGACTTTTGTAATTTGGACACAAGGTCCGACTTTGATGAATGATTAGCATGGTCCGACTTTGTTAGGAGTATCTAGGTCCGAGTTTTAAAGCATGCTATGTCCGAGTTTCCTATGATGTGTAGAGTCCGACTTTTGGTAATTGTAAATCCGAGTTTATACCTTGATGATCTTGTCCGAACTTTTTGTATGATATAAAGGGGGGTCCGAACTTTTGTTAATTCATGAGGGGGGGTCCGAATTTGTGTAAGGTGTTAAAGGGTCCGAACTTTATCAAAGGGTAATGATCAGACTTTTGTGATGATCTCTTGTCTGACTTTTTGTGAAGCATATATATACACATGGTCCGAATTTTAAGTGATGTGTGCCCTTGTCCGAATTCTTATGCTTGATGCCTTGTCTGACCTTTTATGCTTTGATGGTGGTCCGAATTTCACATGATATATATGTATTCAGAACTTTACAAAGTGATGTATGATCCGAGTTTACTTGTAAACACCAGTGTTAGAGCCTACTGAATGTTTATGTACATTACAACATGCTACTGTATGCTACTGTATATGACTGTATGATACTGTGTGTATGAACAATCTATGTCACGTTATTCTGTACACGATTATCACACGGAATCACCGTTGTTTGGACATCAAAGAATTGTAAACCCTAATTGAGCGTAAACACTTACATTGAGTTTATGTGCATTGTACCTTAGGTCGTGTGTAACGGACCTAATCATTAATTAACACTAGAAGCAATAACATACCGAGCAAACCAAGGTGAGTTCACACTCTTACCAAGGCATGGGATTCCCGGGGTTGGGAATGGGATTGAAGGAATAGATTGTACTTACACTGTTACTAGACTATCTACCATCGTCCTCGGATGCGCAGGATACATACGTAAAACCTACGTATACTTGTACACATCACTGTCCTCAGGTTGCGAAGGACACTTACGTAAAACCTACATAAACTTGTACTTACTACTGCCTCCGGTTGTGTCAGGCACTTACGTAAAACCTACGTAAACCTCCGTGTACCCCTGTCCTCGGTTGTGAAGGACACTTACGTAAAACCTACGTAAACTTTGTACGTACTTCTGTTCTCGATAAGAAGAACACTTATGGTTACAAATAGTCTAGTTTATATGCAATTATGGGAAGCCCCCACCAATAGAACATACTATCGGCCCAGTAGAGCCACACGTTACGAAAGGAACTTACTATAACAAACTTACTTACTGTGAACTCGCTCAACTAGTTGTTGACTCTCTGTTACATGCCTTGCAGGTCGTTAGGTATACGTGGAGCTTGCATGGGGAGGCGCGGTCGTTGTGGACAAGGATCATGATTGCTTGATTAAACATTATGACATTACATACTTTATTTATGATTGGGCTTTTACTCATACGCTTCCGCTAAACTTTGTTATTACACTTATGTTTTGGAACACCTTTCATATGGATTGGTTTGGTTAAATGTTAATTACTTTTACTATATATATATTGTTCTATATGATTGGTGGCTTGATCCTGGTCAGTCACGCTTCCAAGCGGTGATACTCCGCATGTGGATTTTGGGGGTGTGACAGATTGGTATCAAAGCCATTGGTTATAGAGAACTCGGTTTTAGTAAGGGAAAAACGTTTTTATTAAAACCAGACTATAACCAGTACAGTGCTCAACGATCCACAACGACGCCTCGCTCCACGTGCAAGACTCGACATCCTAGGTAATAAGGTTTATGTTTATTGCCTACATGCTAGAATTGCATAGAACTTTGCTCGTGGTATGCTTAGATTACATTGCTTACTATTCGTTATTGTTTGAGAATACTTGTGTGCTTACTCTCTTCTGTCACCGCACTATTCGCGAACCTCTCTCACTTATGTTACATTTGCTATGAAGATCATGGCTGGACGTATTAACTTGACACAAGCCCAGTTGACGGCTCTTATCAACGAACAAGTTGCTGCGGCACTTGCAGCTGCACACGCAGGAGGTATACCCTGCAGTCGTAACTCATACTAGGATCTTTAGATCCTACATTCCTAAACCAACTCTTGTGTTTAACCTTGTCCTATTCTTACATTAGGTCAACCCGCTCAGCAACCTGTTTGTACTTTCAAGAACTTCATGGACTGTCGTCCTAGCACGTTTAGTGGCACTGAAGGAGCGGTTGGACTCCTCCATTGGTTCGAAAAGCTCGAGTCGGTATTTGAGATGTGTGAATGCCCTGAGGCTCGCAGGGTGAAATACGCCACCGGTACTTTAGAAGGAATTGCGCTAACTTGGTGGAACGCGCAAGTTCAGATTTTAGGGTTGGCAGCTGCTAACGCCACCCCTTGGAATGATTTCAAAGAGCTGATTAAGCGAGAGTACTGCTCACGCGACGACATCCACAAGTTAGAAGTGGAGTTCTTTCATTTGAAGATGACTGGGTCGGAAATTGAGGCTTATACTAAAAGGTCAAACGAGCTGACCGTTATGTGTCCAACTATGGTGGACCCTCCTATCAGACGCATCGAGTTGTATCTCAAGGGGTTGGCACCAGAAATTCAAAGCCACGTGACATCGGCCAACCTTGCTAACATCCAGGATATTCAGCGCCTTGCTCATCGCCTCACGGATCAGGCAGTGGAACAAGACAGGCTGCCCAAGCGCATCAGCGCTACTTGCTACCGTTACCACTTCTGCTACTCCTGCTACCCCAGTGATAACAAGAGAAAATGGGAGGGGGATTCCAGCAAAGGTTCAGCTTCAGTTCAGTCCCAAGTTCAGCAGCGAAAGACTGACAACTATCAGAGTCCTAGTCAGCACTCTTCGGGCAGTCACAGGCAGGGTGGTTATCGAGGGAACCTCCCAAGGTGTAACAACTGTAACAGGCATCACAGTGGCCAGTGCAACAAGGGTCGCTGTCAGAGGTGCCTCAAGATGGGTCATGAGGCCAAGGATTGTAGAAGCCCGCGGCCTGCGAATCAGAATCAGCAGCAGCACCAACCACCGCAGAATCAGCAACAGGGCAACAAGGGATGTTTTAATTGTGGCGCTGAAGGTCACTACAAAAGACACTGCCCTCGGTTAAACCGAAACTAGAATAACAACAACAACAATAACCAAGGCAAGGGAAACAATAATGGGGGAAACAACAATGATGGGAACAACGGCGCTAGGGGTCGTGCATTTGTGCTGGGGCAGGGTGATGCCAGGAACGATCCCAACGTAGTTATGGGTAAGTTTCTTCTTGACGACTTTTATGTTACTGTATTGTTTGATTTGGGTGCGGACACTAGTTATGTGTCTTTGAAAGTTAGCCAAATGTTAAAACGTGCACCAACTCTCCTAAACACCAAACATGTCATAGAGTTAGCTAACGGTAAAAGTCTAGAGGCCACACACATAGTTCAGGGTTGTAATCTTATCCTCGCTGGTCAGACTTTCTCTATCGACCTCATTCCTATAGTTCTGGGTAGTTTCGACATCGTCATTGGTATGGACTGGTTATCCAAACAGCAAGCAGAGATCCTATGCAAGGAGAAGATAGTTCGTATTCCCCGTGCTAGTAAGGAACCTCTCGAAATTCAAGGTGACAAGAGTGGTGCTGTGGTTGGCATCATCTCCTTCCTGAAGGCTCAGAAATGTTTACGAAAGGGTCACACTGCCATTTTAGCACTAGTTACTGATGCATCAACGAAAGAGAAAAGAATAGAGGATATCCCAGTTGTACGCGAATTTCCTCAAGTATTTCCTGAAGATTTACCTGGTCTACCGCCTCATCGCCAGGTCGAATTCCAGGTTGAACTAGCTCCAGGAGCAGTACCAATAACCCGCGCACCGTATCGATTAGCTCCAACCGAACTGGAAGAACCGCTATCCTCTTCCGCGTATTGCCGACTTATTCGACCAGTTGCAAGGGTCGAGCTACTACTCCAAGATAGACTTGAGGTCAGGTTATCATCAGCTGAGAGTCCGGGGTGAGGACGTCTCTAAGACAGCATTCAGAACTCGCTACGGCCACTACGAGTTCCTAGTCATGCCATTCGGGCTAACAAACGCACCGGCAGTCTTCATGGATCTTATGAACAGAGTGTGCGAGCCTTATTTAGACAAGTTTGTGATTGTCTTCATCGACGACATCCTGATCTACTCCAAGAGTCAGGAGGAACACGAGCAGCATCTGCGACTTATCTTGGAACTTCTTCGAAAGGAACAACTGTACGCCAAGTTTTCAAAATGCGACTTCTGGCTTCGTGAAGTCCACTTTCTAGGCCATGTGGTAAACAAGGATGGGATTCATGTTGATCCATCCAAGGTAGATTCGATCAGGAACTGGCCTGCACCGCGTACACCTACGGAAATACGCCAATTCTTGGGTTTGGCGGGTTACTGCAGGCGATTTATTAAAGACTTCTCAAAGATTGCGCAGCCGCTTACACTACTGACACAAAAGAGTGTCACCTATCGTTGGGGTAATCCCCAGGAAACCGCTTTTCAGCACTTAAAGGATAGACTTTGCAGTGCACCTATCCTCTCATTGCCAGAGGGCACAGACGACTTCGTGGTTTATTGTGACGCATCAATAAAGGGTCTTGGTGTGTATTGATGCAGCGGGATAAAGTTATTTCTTATGCGTCACGTCAACTCAATATTCACGAACGGAATTACACCACGCACGATTTAGAGCTGGGAGCTATTGTTTTCGTGCTCAAGATATGGCGACACTACCTGTACGGTACCAAGTGCACTATTTACACCGATCACAGGAGTCTCGAGCATATCTTCAAGCAGAAGGAATTGAACATGCGTCAACGACGATGGGTTGAACTACTGAATGATTACGAATGTGCCATCAAGTACCATCCAGGCAAAGCCAATGTTGTGGCTGACGCTCTCAGTCGAAAAGACACTCTACCTAGGCGTGTACGAGCCTTGCAGCTCACTATTCAGTCCAGTCTTCCTGCACAGATACGTGATGCTCAGGTAGAAGCATTGAAACCAGAAAACGTAAGGGCTGAAGCCTTACGCGGCTCAAGGCAACGATTAGAACAGAAGGAAGACGGCGCCTATTACGTAACAGGACGCATTTGGGTCCCACTATATGGCGGTTTACGAGAGCTTGTTATGGATGAAGCTCACAAGTCTCGCTACTCGGTACATCCAGGTTCGGATAAAATGTATCACGATCTCAGAACTACATATTGGTGGCCTAGCATGAAGGCCCACATAGCAACTTACGTCGGCAAGTGTTTGACCTGTGCGAGGGTCAAGACGGAGTACCAGAAACCCTCAGGCCTACTTCAGCAACCCAAGATACCACAGTTGAAATGGGAAGAAATTTCCATGGATTTTGTTACTGGCCTGCCTAGATCCCAGGGTGGGAATGATACTATTTGGGTGATCATAGATAGACTCACAAAGTCTGCTCATTTCTTGGCTATCAAAGAAACGGATAAGTTCTCTACCTTAGCAGACGTCTACTTGAAAGAAGTTGTTTCGAGGCACGGAGTGCCAACTTCTATTATTTCGGATCGGGATGCACGATTTACTTCAGAGCTATGGCAAGCAATGCACAAAGCGTTCGGCTCTCGATTAGACATGAGCACAGCTTATCACCCTCAGACGGATGGGCAGTCTGAGCGCACTATCCAGACTCTGGAAGACATGCTTCGGGCGTGTGTTATCGATTTCGGCAACAGCTGGGAAAAACATCTCCCTTTAGTGGAGTTTTCGTACAACAACAGTTACCACACCAGCATACAAGCCACTCCATTCGAGGCATTGTACGGACGTAAATGCCGGTCACCTCTCTGTTGGGCAGAGGTGGGGGATAGTCAGATCACAGGTCCAGAAATGGTAGTTGATGCTACTGAACGAATTGCACAGATACGACAACGTATGGCGGCAGCTCGTGACCGTCAGAAAAGTTACGCTGATAAGCGTAGGAAGCCACTCGAGTTCCAAGTTGGGGATCGAGTGCTACTCAAAGTGTCACCCTGGAAGGGTGTGGTTCGTTTTGGTAAACGAGGCAAGCTCAATCCGCGGTATGTTGGACCGTTCGAAATCATCGAGAAAATAGGTAAGGTGGCCTACAAACTGAACCTACCAGCTGAACTCGATGCAGTTCATAATGTTTTCCACGTGTCGAATCTGAAGAAGTGTCTGTCAGATGAGACCCTCATAGTTCCTTTGAAGGAACTCACTATCGACGAGCGGTTGTAGTTCGTCGAGGAACCAGTTGAAATCACGGACCGGGATGTTAAGGTCCTCAAGAACACTAGAATACCTCTTGTACGAGTTCGTTGGAACTCCCGTCGTGGCCCAGAATTCACCTGGGAACGAGAAGACCAAATGAAACTCAAGTATCCCCAGTTATTTGAAAACCGTGCAACCACTACTGAGGCTGAAGCTACTACAGAATTTCGGGACGAAATTCCAAATCAACGGGGGGATGATGTGACAACCCAGGAAAACCAGTAAACGATGCAACCTACCTAGCTTCCTCAGTAACCGCATGCTAAATTTCGGGACGAAATTTCTTTCAAGTTGGGGATAATGTGACAACTCGAGTTTCTGAGATTCCACTTTCGCATTTATTGCACGTTCACTGTTTGTTTAGTTGTTTACTTGCACAATTGGTTGCGTTGTAACTGTATACGTTTTGGTTTGATAAAATATATTGTGATTGTGCATGGTTATGTGTTATTTACGGAAGATGTGACAAATACATGAACTTGGTGATGAAGCTGTAAATTATATTGTGATTGGTGTGTTTTATGTAAAAGATGATACTTAGGGGTGAGTAGAGTAGATTGTGAAACCTTAACAACTCTTAACCCTAATCTTCTTCACTAATCATATCACAAAATCAATATACGTACTTTCACATCCTTCTCCACAATTCTCTCTACAATCATCTTCTTCATCATTGGCACAAGCTCTCAATCATCACTCTTGATCCCTCTCTTTATCTAGAATCAATCCAAGGTAATTGTTTAATGGTTATTTGTTGTTAATCAGTGATTGTTTGATTCATGCAAAAACCCTAGTTCTATATGTAATGGTTTTGTGTTTATTGATCAATTCTAAGTATTGTGAAATGGTTATGATTAGTTGTGAAATCACCTGCTGAATGTTAAGATGCTTGTTATGATAGAATGTTGATTGTGGATTTGATTACTGCACTGCGAATATGAAATTAGGGTTCTTGATTGTAAAAACGTAACTGTTACATTGCACTTGAACATTCGCATGATGATTGTATGATCCGAACTTTATAATACTTGTAAAGGTCCGAACTTTCATTAAGATGTTTGGTCCGAGTTTCATGAGTTTATGTTATCCGAACTTTTGTAACATATATGAAGTGTCCGAATTTTTATAATACATATTAGATGGTCCGAACTTTATATATGTTGGATGTTCCGAACTTTATACATATGGGGGTCCGACTTTTGTAATTTGGACACAAGGTCCGACTTTGATGAATGATTAGCATGGTCCGACTTTGTTAGGAGTATCTAGGTCCGAGTTTTAAAGCATGCTATGTCCGAGTTTCCTATGATGTGCAGAGTCCGACTTTTGGTAATTGTATATGTAATCCGAGTTTATACCTTGATGATCTTGTCCGAACTTTTTGTATGATATAAAGGGGGGTCCGAACTTTTGTTAATTCATGAGGGGGGTCCGAATTTGTGTAACGTGTTAAAGGGTCCGAACTTTATCAAAGGGTAATGGTCAGACTTTTGTGATGATCTCTTGTCCGACTTTTTGTGAAGCATATATGTACACATGGTCCGAATTTTAAGTGATGTGTGCCCTTGTCCGAATTCTTATGCTTGATGCCTTGTCTGACCTTTTATGCTTTGATGGTGGTCCGAATTTCACATGATATATGTATTCAGAACTTTACAAAGTGATGTATGATCCGAGTTTACTTATAAACACCAGTGTTAGAGCCTACTGAATGTTTCTGTACATTACAACATGCTACTGTATGCTACTGTATATGACTGTATGATACTGTGTGTATGAACAATCTATGTCACGTTATTCTGTACACGATTATCACACGGAATCACCGTTGTTTGGACATCAAAGAATTGTAAACCCTAATTGAGCGTAAACACTTACATTGAGTTTATGTGCATTGTACCTTAGGTCGTGTGTAATAGACCTAATCATTAATTAACACTAGAAGTAATAACATACCGAGCAAACCAAGGTGAGTTCACACTCTTACCAAGGCATGGGATTCCCGGGGTTAGGAATGGGATTGAAGGAATAGATTGTACTTACACTGTTACTAGACTATCTACCATCGTCCTCGGATGCGCAGGATACATACGTAAAACCTACGTATACTTGTACACATCACTGTCCTCAGGTTGCAAAGGACACTTACGTAAAACCTACGTAAACTTGTACTTACTACTGCCTTGGGTTGTGTCAGGCACTTACATAAAACCTACGTAAACCCCCGCGTACCCCTGTCCTCGGTTGTGAAGGACACTTACGTAAAACCTACGTAAACTGTGTACGTACTTCTGTTCTCGGTAAGAAGAAAACTTATGGTTACAAATAGTCAAGTTTATATGCAATTATGGGAAGCCCCCACCAATAGAACATACTATCGGCCCAGTAGAGCCACACGTTACGAAAGGAACTTACTATAACAAACTTACTTACTGTGAACTCGCTCAACTAGTTGTTGACTCTCTGTTACATGCCTTGCAGGTCGTTAGGTATACATGGAGCTTGCATGGGGAGGCGCGGTCGTTGTGGACAAGGATCGTGATTGCTTGATTAAACATTATGACATTACATACTTTATTTATGATTGGGCTTTTACTCATACGCTTCCGCTAAACTTTGTTATTACACTTATGTTTTGGAATACCTTTCATATGGATTGGTTTGGTTAAATGTTAATTACTTTTACTATATACATTGTTCTATATGATTGGTGGCTTGATCCTGGTCAGTCACGCTCCCAAGCGGTGATACTCCGCGTGTGGATTTTGGGGGTGTGACAGTTACGCAGTTTTGTCGCAAAAAGTTCTTAAGTTCAAACAAACATGTTTTTGCCATACCGAATCCTTCGAAACTTATTTCTAAGTTATCTAAAGGGTATTTAGGGTATGTTTAGATTATGTCATTGTTCCGGAGTGTACGTCGCGTTAAACTAATTACGTTTACGTAACGGTTTACAATTTCACTTCCAGAACAGGTTTGAGAGTTCGGAATTGAACAATGATTGAAAACGTGTAAATGTCACAAATAATTTACAACTATTGGAATTAAAACACCATATTTTATTAAATACAAAATTGTTAAGAATTATACAGGAATTAAAATGCACAGATGTCACAGTCTCCCCTACTTTAGGAAATTTCGTCCCGAAATTTAGTTTGAGGAAACTTTTGGGAATAGGTGTGGATATTTCGCCTTCAAATAATCCTCCGTTCCCTGAGTAAAACTCTAGGCCACGTTTGGATTTCCAGTGAACTTTGTCATTCATACTCGCCTGTTGTTCATAGGGATGAATTCAGATCCAAAGATTTAAACTCCATACCAATAGGTTTGTGTATGACTGTACCGAACCTCAAGTGTGCTACGTAATTGTCAAAATGATGTCCTTGTTGTAGTAAAATATGGAGAGCGTGTGAATTCGACAAGAAGTTGGAGTTTCAAACAACAGATAGAGAGAATGTTTCCTATGAAGACTACTATAGGAAACTTGTGTGTGCTCGAAATTGAAGTCGGAGAGTATAACATAAAACAACATTGGTCAAGGTCCTGAACTTCTAGTAACTTAGATAATGTCACGCTTGCAATGTAATAAGGAACACTTATATATAGGAAGTACCATCGGTGTATCCACCATGCCATTTTTACATTGTTCACGTTTTGTTATTCTTATCACTATAGGTTCTTAGACACGATAAAACTTGTTGTGGTTTCTGTGCACTGACTTCCATAATTATGTATGCATCCATAATTACGTAATTCCTTGCACAATCCACATAGTTCATTCTATAATGTGTAGGGGAAGGAAAATTAAACGAATAATCCTGTGATGTCTTTGACTGGACCTCCATAGGGTCTCTTTAACTAGATCAACAAAGGATCTCTTTAACTAGATCGACGAATGATCTCTTTAACTAGACCACCAAATGGTCTCTTTAACTATATCAACACATGATATCTTTAACTAGATTGACGAACCAATCTCTTTAACTAGACCACCCAAGGAGTCTCTTTAACTATATCAACACATGATATCTTTAACTAGATTAACGAATCAATCTCTTTAACTAGACCACCCAAGGGGTCTATTTAACTATATCAACACATGATATCTTTAACTAGATTGACGAATCAATCTTTTTAACTAGACCACCCAAGGGGTCTCTTTAACTATATCAACACATGATATCTTTAACTAGATTGACGAATCAATCTCTTTAACTATGGAATAGTACTTTAAAATCCAAAGGTCTTAACTATTGCATAGAAGCCCATTAAGGATTTAAGATAGTACTTTTGGATATACTCAAGAATCTAACTATGAAGATAGGAAAATCTTATAAGGATTCGGTTTGGCCTTTATTGAATCGTAACATACGTATTAAAGCACACAAAGAATCCAAGTAAGGACTTTGATTTTGTGCTTTGAACATCCACAAGGATCTAACTATGAAGATAGGAAGATCCTATAAGGATTTTGGAATCGTGTAGCGAGAAATTGTTTTGAAACCTCGTACTACGTATGCTAAGTAAACATGCGAAGCAAAAGTGTACGTGATATCAATGTGCTAGATATGCTAGGTAAGCATACGAAGCAGAATGTCTTTGAAAACTATGCCTTGGATCCTTGAAAATATGCTTAATGTTTTTTTTTTTGAAATCATATATAATGTTTTTTTTTTTGAAATCATGCACTAGATATATTGGTAAATATGCCATGTTGAAATGTTTTGAGATTTTGTGAAATGTCTTTAAAACTATGTATGGGATTTTTGAAAACATGGATAATATTTTTGAAATCATGTAGTAGGTATTTTATGTAGATATGTTTATAAAATGTTTTAAAACCATGTGAAATGCCCTTGAAATCATGTAAGATGTCTTTTAAAATCATATGATATGCACATAGATATATTGCATAAGTCCAATTAAGGACTCATGAAAATATATTCTTATGGATTTAAAGTGGTATTTCGAGTATTTGTTAAGAGTTATAACTTGCACCTTGTACTTTGTTTCTTTAGAAGAAACGAGTACTTAGGATTTTTGTGGAGATCACGAGTGATCACGAAATGGAAGAAACTTACGAGAGTAGTTGGATTTGCAAGGAATATGGTTCCTTGGTGTCGGGATTGTAGGGGTATGTCATTCATACAAGTAACCACATTTGTTTTCGTATATTGAAATATGAATAAAGATTTATTTATAAACCAACGTAATTGTTTCATAGTCGTGGATAACAAAAGAAATAAAACATAAAGTTCAGTTGTTTCAAAGCAGCATCGTCTTCCAGTTAGCTAAATGCTCATCCACGGGCTGGATTTGCATTGTTAAGTTTTGGGCAATTGTTCCTGAAATGGCCCATCTCGCCACAGTTGTAGCAAGAACCAGGTGGAAAACGAGCTTGAGCACGGTTGGCTTGAGGTTGGTTTGGACCACCTTGGTTTGGGTTAGTTCGACAAGCATTTGCCAAGTGACCAAGTCGTCCACATGATGTGCACTGACGACACTGTAGGTAAGCTTTGTGGTGTGCATTACACCTATTGCATATCGGTGCAGTACCAGCATAAGGTTTCTTAGCAAGAGGCTGAGCTGGTTGGTTAGGTGCAGCTTGATTGTTTTGAGCAACTACTGCGAAGTTCTGTGAAGCCTTACACTTTTTTGACTTAGAGGACTCAGTCTGCTTATCCTTTGGTTTTATCTCATCTGCTGGTTTCTTGTCGCCTTTTCGGAAAATTTTACCCTTCCTGACTTGAGATTCAGTCAGGGTAGCGGATAACTCAATGGCTTGTCTAACTATGGTAGGGTTGCTACCAGTAACAATGTCCTGAACTAGGTCAGGAAGGCCATCAATGTACTTCTCAATCGCCTTGTCCAAGGGCGTGACCATGGTGGGACACAGTAGGCTCAGTTCTTCGTATTGGTCTGTGTAGGCTCGATGTTCACCGCTATCTTGTTTAAGATCGTCGAATTCCCTTTCCAGTGCCCTGAGTTCATGACGTGGGCAAAACTCCTTCATCATAAGAGCAAGAAGCTCTTCCCAAGTTTGAGCCATTGCCACGTCGGCACCCCTGTCACTCATCACACCATTCCACCAGGTAAGCGCCCTTTTCTGAAATACACTTGACGTAAATGCAACCTTTCGCTCGTTCGGGCATTGAACATGACGAAACGTGCTTTTGAGACTCTCGAACCATTGTAGGAGCCCAGTTGCTCCTTCAGACCCAGAAAACTAGAGCGGTTTAGCCGAACTGAATGTCTTATAGTTGCACTAAGGGTTGTTATTGTTATTATTGTTGTTCACTTGATTTATCTGAGTAATAAGGTTCGGGAGCACGTCAGCGATTTGCTGAGCGACTAAGGCTGCTATTGCAGCATCTTGAGTTTGATCGCGTCTAGGAGGCATTCTAAAAGAAAAGGAACACAAGGAAATGTGTGAGATTGACATAGGACAATCAAAAGGAGTATTAAAAATATCGACAACACAAAGGAAGGTGGTCATTTGTTTGTTACATAAAACAAACAATCGACACACAATGACTAATCAAAGTAAATAGGTCTATATAATGCATAATGAAGACATGCTTTAGCCTATAGGTGGACACTCACCCCAAGAGCTCCCAGGTAAGAGTGACTGGTCCGATTTAGTGGATTTGTATGAACACTTTAGCCTTAGACAGAAAACTCAGGGTACAGGCACCCACCCTTCCAGATTGCACGTGTTCACATTATTAAGACCCAAACTTTGACGAGATTTGAAAACTTTAAAGACATAAAGCCTAAAAACAAATCATCTAAGGATAGATGATTGATTTTCAAATGGAATTGGAATTGGTGTACTTGTTTTTGGTAATCACCTAAGGATATGTGATAGTATTGTATTAAGAATCTAATTAAACGCAAGAAACTCACATTAGGGTTCTAGGAAGGTTATAGACTAGGTGAAGAGTATTACTAATCACCTAATTCCCTATAACCATGAGCTCTGATACCAATTTTTCTATAACACCCCGACCGCGTAATACAACAAACCACAGCGGAAACGTCGGGGAGTCGTGTCACAGAATCATTGTTTCACAACACATGGAAATTTAGAATATTGTTTTATTACATAATAAGTTACATTGTCTTGGAATCAGATCAACAAACAATACAATTGTCGTTCATGTTTTATAATTACTAAGGCCCATGTCCATCCTATGTGAAGCAATCAACAGTCGTCATATAATAGAACCTGAAACATATGTGAAAGTAAATACATCAACATAAAAATGCCTGTAAGATAGGTTTTGTGTCGAAGATTCATAACTTTGAATGTTTAAAGAAATGTTTAACGCAAAGTAGTTATGAACCTTTGAAAAAGTTTTCTTTTATAAAATCATAAGAAATTCAAATGATATAAAAGAATGATGTATGGTTAAGTAATTAACTAAATGAAAATAATATGTATAAAATATGTCATGTCTTGTCCTTGTTGAAGTGGTTTAGATAACGCCACGATATGTAAAATGTCTTGTTTAAATGTCAAACATCATGTGCAAACAATGTCTAATGTCAAGTATAAATCGTGTCTTGTATGGCAGATAAAGAGTCTTTTCTCAAGCCAAATGCGTAATGTCATGAAAACCAAAAATAAAGTTATGCACATATGCTTCACCCCAAAACATTTAAAAAAACGTAAAATAGGGGAACTATGTACTCACCTTTGGGTGCGTTTTTATATGTTAACACAATCGCTCAAATTGTTTATTCGTCCTAAATTAAGTAAGAACGATTTAATAATCAAAAACTCACAAAAATACCTAAGTTTCTCCGATACTTAGATTTTTCACATAACTTTGAGATTTTCTTGAAAAGTTATTATTTTTTATTATGTTGGTGTATTTATATATATATATGAGTTCATACATATATTTTAAAAACTTTACGACTTGAACGATTTTATTGGTGATTCGGTAACGTTTTTGGGCGTCGAAAGTCACGTATGACTAACCCAAACACCAAGTAAACTTAATATAAGTTAAAATACTTATTTTTATAGCAAAAATATCAGTTTAGTTACTGATCTAAAACAATTTTATAAAAATCCTCCGAGAAGCCTATTTTTAACCGTTTTAGCGCATAGTTTTGCATCAAACGTTACCAAAACCATCCCAAATCTTAACGACTTGATATTTTAGCATAACCCATGTTATTTACTCAATAAAATAGTGGTTATACTCATGATAGTGCAGGTCTCACATAAACCACATAAATCATGCGAATTTCACATATTTTACAACTTTCTAAGCTATATGTACAACATGCGAAGCTACCAAACCTATGACAAAGTTTCATGCCATTATTAGATACCAAATAATGTTATTTTTAATGTTTATAATCTGTTCTAAAACATTTTTGTCATACAATCATTTTTTTATCATTTCTTGAGCATTTATTGAACATGCATGCTTATGTACAAGTATTTAAAGCATATTTATCATGTCATCATCATTTCATAAAAACTAAATGCATCAAACATTATATTAATTCATAAAATTCCAAGATATGTTCATCATTTCACCATTTGTTCATCTAGACATCATTGCATGCAACATTCTTTTCATTAATCTATACTAACTTAACAAAAATTTACATGTGCATGTACATGCATATAGAAAATCGGCATATGCATACATATATATGTTCTCAAATGTTTCCTTTGTCATGAAATCAAGACAATTCACAAGAACTTTACATAACATCCATTTGATTAAACATGCATTCATTTCTCAAGAATAAATCAAACAAGTATCTATCAAAAATCAAACCCAATCTCATACACATACATATATATTCGGTTATATATACACACATATATACTACCATTTTTATTTTGTGTCAAAACACATTTCTTTTTAGTTTCAAGTTAGTGAATAATCCAAGAACCTTGAGAAACTTCTATCATCATTAACAACACCAAAAATAAAGAACAAGGATTTCAAAATAAATTTTATACCTTCAAGATTTTGGTGGGTTTTTGACAAAGTATGATGATATGGAGCTTGGTTCTTGCTTAAAACACCTTCAAATCACCTTAGGTTCTTCAAAAGTGCTTGGAACAAGCTTGAAAGGGACTTGGATCTTCAAGAAATGGCTGATTTTCGAAAATGTGTGGGTGTGTGTGTTTATGGTTTAGATAGATAGAGAGAGAGAGAGAGAGAGAGAGAGAGAGGAGTGATTTGTTTGAGATTTGTGTTGATTGTTTGTTGGAAAAAGCAAGATATGCTAGATTTTCAAGATTGCATGCATTCATGCATGCTTAACAAGTGGCAAGAGGATGTGAGAGGTGGCACTCTCTCTCCTCATTTGCACGACAACACACACATGCATATGCATGTTATACATATATATAATATATGTAGGTTAAAATCAGGTATTAAATTGGACACCGGGTATTTTATCTAGCGTTTAATCCCGGTTTATAGAGTTTTAAATTATTTTCATTATTCTATAAAAATAAACTCGCCAAAATATTAATGAAATAAATATCAGTTGCCGAGACTGGCTGCGTTGTCTGCGTTTTGCAGTATACGCATTGTGTTACGCAGCAACACGCGGTACGCACTTAAACTTGAAAAATAACGTTTTAATTTATTTTTCAACACGAACATGATTAAAAATAAATTTTAATCATAAAAGAATATTTTGGGGATTTAAATATTATCCGGGCGGTCACCAACATTCGTTACACCGTTTTGTCGCAAATAGTTCTTAAGTTCAAACAAACATGTTTTTGCCATACCGAATCCTTCGAAACTTATTTCTAAGTTATGTAAAGGGTATTTAGGGTATGTTTAGCTTATGTCATTGTTCCAGAGTGTACGTCGCGTTAAATTACGTTTACGTAACGGTTTACGATTTCACTTCCAGAACAGGTTTGAGAGTTCGGAATTGAACAATGATTGAAAACGTGTAAATGTCACAAATAGTTAACAACTATTGGAATTAAAACAACATATTTTATTAAATACAGAATTGTTCGGAATTGTACAGGAATTAAAATGCACAATGTCACAAATCAGTTTGTTCTTGTTTCTCAACTAGTTAATGTACCTTATAATGACGAAGAAAAGAGAAAGTTGGCTGAAATCGAAAAGAGAAAGAACAAGAAACATTATTGTTTTGGTAAAAAATCACACAAGGATAATGTAACCAAATCTGATTTTTGTGAGGTTGGATGCTTGGTTAGATGAACAAATGTATGAACAATAATTGAAAGAAAATGACAATGAACACAAGGATTTATACGAGGAAAAAGCCCTTGATCAATGTATGATCTCCGACATAAAAAACCTCGGATAGTGAAAACTATCACTATCAACTATATTGAATAAAAAAGGTTACAACCTCAGAAGTATTGAGCTTGTTACAATGATTTCTAGTGTGTGTGTATTCGAGAGAGAGTAGCAGAAGTGTTGTTCAATAATTAGAGTGCAAGTGCTTTCTAAATTAGCTCAATACCCCTATTAATCTTAGCCAAAAATATCCTTAACTAACTATCTGAAATTTTGGCCATCTACCCATGATCACCAATAATGGTCTTCAGCTCATGCACGTGCCAAAAAAAGAGAGCATATTCCGCTTGAAACTCGGTTGGAATAAGTCTTCTACGAAATGCACCTGCAAAACAAAGCCAAAGGGTAATGGAAACAATTGTTAGTTTAAGAATACCAGTGGGGATCCTTGATCCTTAGTCTTCGTGCACCATTTCTTGAGGATCCTTGATCCAGGCTAAACTGAGGATACGTGATCCATAAGCACTACAATTTTATCCCTAACAATTGCCCCCAACATGACTGGTTGGATTCTAATCAGATAAGTCAATCCTAAAGAGTCAAACACAAGCTTTCAGTCCCAGAGCACAAAGACTGGAAATGGTTATGTGATTCAGTGTAACATTGCTCTAAATTTTCCAGAAGGTCAAAGGTTTTCAGAAGATACAGCTAAAGACCACATGGCTCTACTTGGTTCTGTGTTGTTATCTTATGAAGGGCTAGTAGCTGGTCGGATCGGGAATCCTATGCTCACCAAAGAGGATTACGATCAAATAGACGCCGAAGAGATGGAATTAATGGATATCAAATGGTGTCTTGCAAGTGTTCTTCGACGTGTTGAAAAGTTCAAAACAATTACCGGGAGAAATGACTTTCTTGATGCTCATGTATCTACTTTAGGTTTTGATAAATCTAAAGTTACTTGTTTTCGATGCAGGGAGAAAGGCCATTTCAAACGGGAATGAAAGAACAGGGAAGCTAGTGGCACTCAGAATCCATTCAAAAAAGACGACTACTACCGGAAAGCCATTTATCAGCAGGTTGGTCAATCACAAGATTCACAGACGGCTCATAGTAGAAAGATTGAAGATTCAAAGATAGCATGTTTGGTGAACTTCAACTGGAGTAACTACATATCTTCTGATAGCAAATCTTGTTTGGTTGATCAAGACGATGAACATTTACCTGAAGGCTTTAGCTTGGATATGTTTGTTGATGAAAAGGGTGAATACAAAGCTTTCATTGCTAAGATTGTTAGAGAACCAGACATGTTTTCCATGTGGATGAAGTCTATCGGAGTGACTGCGAAAAGTGAGGATGAACAGTCTGTTACATCTGAAGAAAGCTCAGAAAGTGCTGATGAAGGTTCACAGAGTTCAGATGAGAGTATTGAGAATGATGTTACTTCAGAAAAACAAGTTGTATTTGATCAAAGACCGTCTGATTCTTGTGTATCAGATGCTGATTCTGAAAAATCTGTACAGTTTGATCAATCACCAGTTGATAGCAGTAGTGATGATGAGGTGGAAAAACATATCAATATTGCAAAATCTCATCTTTCTCCTGAAAGTTTTCATTTCTATTTTGCAGATCGCATGGAGAAACTGAAGGAAAAACGAGCTGCTAAAGAACAACAACAAATGAAAACTGTGGATGTTATTCAGAATGTGAAAGTTGAAAAAGTTGTTGAGGAGATTGCCGAAGATGGGAAAGTGATTGAAACTGAGAAGGTGGAAGAAGAAAAAGTGATTGAAGTGGTGAAAACAATCGAAGTTGAAAAGATTGTTGAAGTTGTAAAGCCTTGCGAGAAGTGTTTGGAAGTTTGCAAGGAATGTGCAGCAAAAGATGACATAATTTCTGATTATGAGAAGAAGAAGGAGCAGTTATTGTTCAACCTCAACTATGTGAAAGAATCATATGATGTCTTAAACAAAACAGTAACTGGTCTCCAAAAGACAAATTCTAAAAGAGAACAAGCACTAACGATGATGAATGCAGTCATGATGACAAAGCAGAAAGCAATAATTTTTTACATCGAAGAGAGTGCTAAGTGGAAGCAAGAGTTGGAGACAGAAAAAATTGAGAATGAGAGGATTAGACGTTTATTGCAAAGTTATTCTAGTTCTGATTATCTCATTGATCGTATTTACCCAACTGTTGCAGGAATGGAAGCTTTTCAAGACGAGAAGCCAAAGAAGAAGAAAGATTGTGGTAAGAAATCGACTATTAGCTATAACAAGTGTCCGCCTCCAATTTGGGAAGGATATTCTCCTAGAAAACCAAACGAGGAGCAACTTAAGAAAGCAATCAATATAAAACTAAAAACCGACACAACTGACGTTTTACCAGATAACATTGATGTCACGTTTACCTCGTCCGATACTGATCATGAGTCTGAGTTAATCAAAAAGGTGGTCGATCAGGTGTTGGATACTGATGAGGAGTTCGAGTCAAAATCTGAGTCTAGAGGATCAAATTCGTCAGTCAACAGTCAAAATTCGTCGGTTAAACGGTCTTACAGTAAAGAATTTTTGTTATCAAAAGCAAATTTGGATGATGAAACATTTGAAGTTGCATACACTTTAAATGATTCGGACAAATTATATATAATAAAAAATTTCCAATAAGAAGTGTTCGTTTTGACTTGATTAAAAAGGTTTTCAAAATGACAGAAATTAATATTTCTAAAATAAAAGATTTAAATCTTACTGGAAAATCTAAAAAATACACTTCAAGAGTACAACAACAATTAAACAAGAAAAAAAGGTTACAATTCTGGTTCTGGTTTTCAAAAGAAACCTAACCAAAATCGTAGCTACAAAAAGAAAGGTTTAGGATTTATTCCAACAGAAAATCATAAAAATGAGAAAAATTCTAAATCAAAAACAGAATTTGTTTCAGGGGGAAGCTCAGAAGATGAACAGAAGAAACCATTCTGGAGACAGTCAAATCAAGAGTTTCTTGCTGAAAAGAGAAAGAATGAAACCATAGTGTGTCATTCAAAGGAAACTCGTACCTGTTACAGATGCAATGAAGTTGGTCACATTGCATGGAATTGTCAGAAAAACACCAAAACAAAACAGGGAGTTTCTAAGAAATTGAAAGAAAAAGTTGTTGATGTTGAACCACCAACCGAAAAACTTAAAGTTTTTGAAAATTCAACTTATGAGGTTGGTGAGTGTTCAAAGAAGAATTTTTATAAAAAGAAAGAAAAAGACAACCAAGTGTGGGTTGCTAAAAAGGTTGATGTGAATGTCGGCGATGAATCTGGTTCCACAAAGCCAGAATCGCCACAAGTTGAGGTGAGAATTTCAGTGAATGATGATGAGTTTCCATCACTGAAGTTTGAAGAAGTTAAAAAGAAAGTTGGTAAAATTGAAATCTCGAATCAGTTTTACAAAGGGAAAAATGAATTTGATGTCGAGAAAACATTTAATGGAAATGTAAAGAAAATATTTGGGAAAATGTTGAATGGGAAAGCAAAGGGGGTTAAAGATTTTTATGCAACTAAAAAGGCAACATACAACCCTACTGCGCAAGAGTTGAAAGCCATCAAGTCTGAAAAGACTTGGATGGAAGTTTGTTTTCCTTAAAGTCTTATGACTACGCCAGGGATCCCAAGTTTATGTCATGGATCAGGAATCGGCATCATTCATGTTTTGATGGTTGTGTATGAAAATTTTTGAAAGTGTTTGAATTTTACAGGTGAAATGACTACGCCGGAGCTTCCAGGTTGGTAATTGAGAAGCAGGAATCGGCATCTTTGTGACCAATCTTACAAGTGGTAAAGAGGTTTTTTGTAGAAGTATCATTCCTACAGGAAAACATACAAGTGGTATTTGTTGGATCTACCTACAAGTGGTATTTTTTTGTTATACTTTAAAGAGATTATGTTTACAAGTTGTACAGAGGTTTCTGAACTGCAAATGGTAAATCAGGGACATTTAGTTGTACTTGATTTTCTATACATATGAGATTGATAAACAAGATGATGAACCATATCCCCATGCTTAACAAGTGGTAAACTCAAAAGTGGTAAAAACAAACTCATTTTCCGGAAAAATCATTTTGATTAAAACAAACTTAAGTGTTTTGAAATCTAAATGAGAAAATGGTTTGTTGAAAGGGGGAGTTCAGATTGTTTATGCTGAGTGAATGGAGATTTGATGCGATTCGACATCAGTTGTCAAGTTTCTGTACAGTTTGTGTTGTTTTCTATGTTTTCAAGTGGGTCAAGAGTTTTAGTAAAGTTTTCAAATTTCCTTTGAAATGTGTTTGCATTTTAGGGGGAGTAGGGAAATTTCAGAAAATCCAAAAACATTAGAAAATTTGAAAAATACAAAAACATGATAAAATCTAAAATGAGGTTTGTTGTGAATAGAGGAAATGATAGTACATCAGTAGACTGTCACAACATGCTAAAGAAATGTAAAGATAAAATGATAAACAATCTTACTGTGGATATGTCAGTAGGTTTTTACACATTTAGTAAATTGTGACGAGATATAAACATAAATTTCAAATTTGCTTGTTCTGTGGGTTAACGCAAACTTGGATATATAGGTAACCCCTGAAATCTTGTTTGAAAGGTCCCTTATTCTGAGATACTAGGTCTTTATGCTCAGTGATATCTGGGGTATTATCCCGGGACTTCTGCTGTATGGAAATACTAACCTAGTCCCCGGATAATGCTTTCCGCAAAAACTTGAAACATAGCTTCGCCCTCAGCATGCTGATGAAACAATAAAATTGATAGTCGCTGCTGTTGAAATCTAAAAGATCCTCTAAAGGGGACACACCAAAAGTCGAAGCCTTCATCTCTCTGCGTATACGGAAGTATCGACCTGAGCTCTCACGGCCCTCGCATCTAAACCCCTAAATAGATATCAGTTGTGGTATACTCACCTGTAAGACTGAATATTGGGATCTAGATACGGGAGTATATTCAAGTAGTGGGACACACGAATAAGTTAGTATCTAAGACATTAATATCGTATCTCGGATCAATTGAACTTTGTGTGAAAATTTAAGTGGATCGATATACTGACAATCTAGGTGAATTGTATAGAACTGAAAATGATTCAAGCTTAACGGTGTTAGTGACATGTCTCAAAAACCGATATGATCCTCTTACACGAACTCACAAAAATATGTCTGTAAATATTTCATTTTTGCATTTTCTTTTCAAGTAGTGTTAGTTACTTTCTTTTAGAAAAATCCAAAAAGATTTTGGGTGTGTTTTAGCATAAATTTTTGAAAAAGTCAAAAAGATTTTCGACAACTGATGTTGGAAAGCTGATTTTCAAAATTCCAAAGTGCTAAACATGATGACATTGTTGGGTGGGGGAGTGTGTCTAAAATGTCAATATATATTTTTAATCAACAAGTGGTTCATCTTGTGTGTGTGATTTGAGAGAGAGTGATTGTTGGTGCTTACAAGTTTTTAAATTTAGAAAATTTACTTTTGGGTTAAGAATGTGCTGGAATAGCCAGGTTTCAATTCTTGGATCTGAAGATAGAGTGCCAGGTTACGATACATGAGGATTCTGATTAAAGAAAGCCAAGTTTCGTTCCTGGAAATCAATCTTGGAAAGTCAGACAACGATCCTGTATCAGATGTTGCTGAAGAACAAAGGAATGCTAGCAAATCGAGAGGGGGAGTCTGAAGATAGAGAGAGAGAAAAGCCCAGAGACTGATCAAGATTGAAGATGTGAAGACACAACATTGTCGTGACTTGATGAACGACTCCATCAACATCTGAGGGTGAGTTTGTTGGTGCACTACATCTGTTGACTTCGTCTTGGATCGAGTCATATATTGTATTGTATAGATTAGGGCACGCTTTACGAAAAAAACTGGAGATTGTATGTGTTTAGATAGGTAGTTTCGCTCTTAGAGACATGAGGTTCCGTTTATGTGTTAAGCTAGAGGTTTCACTTATTTGTACACATGAGGTTTCGCTCATGTGTACATGCACATATAAACGAAACCTCCCAGCCTATATATAGCTGTCATTCGAGCGAAACCATAAGGATCATCTTGTATTCCACGCCGAAGTGCTGCCGGTGTGAAGAACGAGCTGTAAACGTTGTCAGATTAATAAAATCAGAGAATTAAGTGAATTCCAAGCTGTCTCTACCTCCGTTTCTTGTTATTCCGCACCTGAAACGAAGTTGAACGCCTCTGAACGACTCGTTCGGGTCGAACCTCGATCCTACACAAACAGCTTGTTCCTTTTCAATTCTTTTCTATTAATGATCTCCTGAGCTTTTACAAAGATTTTTGACAAAAATCCGGCAGCACCTCGACTCAGAACATATGACCTAATTCCGCTCCAAATGACACAACACACACATATATATAGTGTTCTGATTTCGCATGAAGTTGACATGTCAGTTTCAAGCGGAATCAATATGTGTGATTTCGCTTGAACTGAACATTGTCACTTTCAAGCGGAATTACCCACTTTAACACATAAAACCCTAATTTCAACCCTGTTGTGTGCTCGTTTATCCTATCTAGACATAAGACTCGATTAAGACGATGTTAACAGACACTAGATGCGCCAACAGACTCCCCTTGGATGTTGACAAAGTCTTCGGCGTCGAGTCTTCAGTCTTTGTCTCTTTCCAAATTGTCTTGACATTGTAAAAGCTTCCTTCAAACTCCAATCATTAATCTTCAATCTCCCCTTTGAATGTTGATCCAGAATTCTGACTCCCCCTTTCACAGACTCCCCCTCTCGGTATGCTGGGACTCGAATTTCTGGTTCAAACTTTAACATTTTGTTGCCATGGGGATGTTGAATCCTGTTTCTCAAACATATAACATTACAATCTATACAAACTTAAAAAATTTTCAACTGTTCATCAGTTTTAGAAATCCACTCAAGTATTCAGGTCCAAGTTAATGACCCTGATTACTCAATTTATCTACCAAGTCCAATTTAATGACCTTGGTTGATCAGTGACAAAACAAACTGATTTTTGTTCAGACATTTTCAAACATTTTCTGAAGATTACAAGTTTCAAGTTAATGAACTTGTTTTGACTTTCCAACTTCTCAAGTTTAAAATATGAAGCTCCCAACTCATCATCCAGCTAGAATCTTTCTGCATCTGCTCCAACATTCTGAATCTGAAGATCAACTCTCCACTATGGTTTGTCGGAAAATAAAGCAGAAATGAAAAATCTTTTTGGATTTTAACAAAGTTTCTAAACTAGAAAATGAGTTACAGAAACTTAAATGCAGAATGTAATGAAAGTAAACTATTTACAAACATATTTTTTGGTGAGCGTGTTAGGGAATCATATCAGCTATCAGACAAGTCACAAGTACCGTTAAGCTTTAATTTCATACTCAGAATTAAACAATTCACTTAGATTTTCGATATGCTGATCCACTTAAATTCTCACACAATTTTCAATCTATTCAGAATACGAATTAGGTGAACTAATAACTTAAACTCATTCATATGTCCCACCTCTTGAATATACTCCCGTATCCAGATCCCAATATTCAGTCTTACAGGTGAGTATACCATAGATGATATCTGTAAGGGGTTATATGCGAAACCGTGAGAGCTCAGGTTAGAACTTCCGTTCAGCAGAGAGATGACGGTTCGACTTTCAGTGTGTCCCCTTTAGAGGATCTTTTTTACAACGCACATGATTATCATTCTGCAATGTTTCATCATTTTTTATGCTGAGGGCGGTGCTATATTTCAAGCAATGCAGAAAGTATTATTCGGGGACTAGGTCAGAACTTCCATTCAGCAGAAGTCCCGGAATAATACCCCAGATAGCACTGAGTATAAAGACCTAGTATCTCAGAAAGAGGGACCTTTCAAACAAGATTTCAGGGGTTACCTATATATCCAAGTAGTGTTCCCTACGAAATAAGCAAGTTTGAATTTTATGTTTATATCCCGAACAAATCTGTAGGACCGAATTTGACAGTCGTGTGAGTCAATCAGAGCTAGCAACTACCGAAAATGCAGCGCAAATACAAAATCGGCATGAATCAAAGCATAAATGAGTAGAAACAGATGGAAATCACCTTAAAACAGTTTTCTCATTCAATCTTCACAAAATACACGAGCAGCAGTTCGGCTACACGGGAGACATGAACGTGCAAAATGAGAAAACAACTTGGGTATTTATAGGGGTGAGGGTTTCGCTCTTATGACCATGTTTGTATGAGCGAAACCTCAAGCTTGGGGTTTCGCTCATATGGCACATGTCCATAAAAGCGAAATATCAACATTAAAATCAAACATTTACACATTCAACCCCTATACAATACATAATTAACACATCTAGACCCTATACAATGATCAACTAAGACTAAGACGCAGGATTTAGACATTCGTGCACCAATAAACTCCCCCTTGGATACAGCCGCAGTCTTCAGTCTTCAGTCTTGGTCTTCGGGTCTTCACAACGACTTGAACGTTTCTTCGTGCTGCTTAGGCTTTCTCCTAAGAGCATTCCTTATCATGTCGTTCTCTTTCTTTCTCTTCTTATCCTCTTCAGCTTGAATGTGCAACCATTTGCCTCTATTCTCTTCAAGCTTTTGACGTTCACAAGCAGATTTCCTTTTCATCTTCTCGTCGAGCGACCACCATGTTGACTTCCATTTAGTTTCAGAGTTAATACTTTTCTGAAAACAAAGGGTTACAACTCTCTGAAATTGCATGGCCTGCTCTCTGTCCTCTGGCTGATAGTGGATTTTGTTTATGAAAAGACATTCGATATCTTTTGCAGAGCAATTGACAAGCCACATAGGATCATAAACATGAATCTCTCTCAATTCTCCACCTGCTCTGTAAGTAATCACTGCTTCAGTAGTAATGCAACTATAAACCCAGCCCATGAAGCCTTTGTAGAACTCTTGCTCCATTGGAGGAACTGGTATAGTCTTCATCGTTTTCGGCTTTTTCACATTCAGAATCGTTTCTTCAACACCTGTCACTGGATCTCTTCTTGTAACTCTTTTCGGATAGTGTGGCTTCCAGTGCTTGAAGTCTCTCAAAGCCTCAAACTTGATCAAACCCCACATAGCAATGTCGTTCTTCCTGACAGGATAACCCAAAGTTCTGACTTTAGATAACTCATCCACATCCCACCACGGAAGAGACATAATATCATGCAACTTTTCAAAATACTGAACACCGCATTCTCTTCTGATTGCATACGCATTAATTTGCGGTAAGAATCCCCAACTAATAATGTCACCGAAAGATACGCTTCTATCACGTTGATAATACTTCAAAGGCCGTTTGAACTTCCTCTCGTGACTTTCTTTAAACCATTTCTTTCGTTCTTCCTTTGCCATATCTTTTTGAGTGCCATCAAAGTTTTTATCTTTCAAAATTTCAGCAACTTTTCTTCGCAACTCATCACGATTCTCCTCAGTAAAGAATTCCATTAACGTTGGCAACTGTGAGGTATCTTCATTAACACTTTCATCATCTGTCCAGTCTTCGACTTCAACTCTATCATACAAGTCAGCATCTTCAACATATCTATACTCATACTCATGCTGTTGATTAATATCGAAAGCATTCAACTCTTCTTCAAACTCGGCATTCATTTCTTCTTCAAAATCGAACTTAAAGTCGGGATCCATCAAACGAGTCATTTCCTTAATTGCTTCCAACGTGTAAGTATGGAAATGCTCTCCTTCTTCACGATAAGTATCCAATCTTAAAATCAATTTGTGAGCTTGTAGAACATTCTCTGCATCACCTGACTCCCCCTGTCTATTAGCTCCCCCTGATTCTTCGTTCACAGAATCACTCATCAAATTATCAACATTCTGTTCAGCAGAAGCTTCAGATACTTTCAACCCTATACCACCCTGAGCATCATCATCATCATCATCTGAACCATGACTGCTCGCAGAATACACTTTCTCATCCTTTATATCTTCCTCTTCATCCTCCTCTTCTTCATCATCCTCATCACTATAACCCATTAACTCTTCAAGAGGTGTATAATCCTCAAAAAGACCAGAAACAGCAGAAATAGGCTCGGGATTTTCAACAACCATTGAAGGAACAATCGATCTTTCTGTCACAGCAGAACTTCCTTCAACTCCTTTGCCTTTGTCTTTCATTTGTTCATCTATTTTGGCTTGACGTTCAGCTCTGAGCTCTTCAACTTGCAGCTCTTCAAACTTTTGCTCTACCGATGTTCCGAGCATGCTTTCAACAACTTTATTCAGCATATAGAACTCGTGATCTCTGAAAGCTTTAGCTGCTTCAAGCTCTTTGTTCTTCAACTTGAAGTATTCATTTTGTTCATCAGGTCGAGCTTTTTCTTCTTCCAGCTCACCAACTCTCACCTTCAATATATCAATCCCTGACTGATCAGAATCAATCTTTTTCACCAACTCTTTGTTATCATTCTCTAATCTCTTCACACGCATTTCTAAAATTCTTTCACGATCCATAACTTTCTTATTTTCAGTTGCTAGCTTCTTGTTCTCAGCAATTACATCATCAACCTTCTCTTCAACATTCTTTACTTGTGAAGTGTTGGCAAAATCAAAATCTCCTACATCATCAAGGCTCACGTTCAAATTTGAAGGAACATTAGGAAAGTTTCGAAATCCCGCAGAACCCGGTGTAAGTTGACCTTGGGTAAGTGGAGGTGTTTGAAATATTTCTTGTGAGGTAAGAAAGGTTTGTTGTAGTGGTGGTGAATGATGTAGTGGTGATGGTTATCTTGGAGGTGTTGGTTGTTTTGGTGGTGAAGATTGTTGTGGTGGTGTAGGTTGTCGGGGTGGTGATTGAATTGGTGATTGTGATGGTGTTGGTTCAAATGGTGGTGTTGGTGGTTTCTTGGATTCTTTGGAAGGGTTTTTCTTCAACACAATCTTCGGCATTTTGATCTTTGGAGTAACCTTGCGAATCTTTGGAGAAACTACTTTCTTTCTAGCTCCAGCTTTCTTTCTGCCACCTGGAGGAGATTGTGATTCAGATACATGTTCTGGTGAAGGAACGTAAGCATCATCATCATCCTTCTCTTATCTCTTTCTCTTTCTCAACAACTTCTCTTGTTCTATTTCTTCCTGAACTCTTCGTAAACGTTCAGTTTCATCAATCTCATCATCTGAAGAGCTCGAGGAGCTTGTAGTATCTTTATATACATCATCTCCCTCAATATCGTCAATAACCTTTTCTTTCTCTTTCTGTGCTTCAACATTAACAACTTTATCAACATCAGCAACCACTGTTGTCCCTGTCTCTAAGACATCAGTATCAAACAAATCATCAACATTAAATGGATCATCTTCCGCAGCTACCACTGTTTCCTTTTCCACAGTGACCACCTGTTCATCTTCTTTAGGTTCATCAATCAAAGATGTTTTTGCAGCTTTCTTTTGCTTCTTCTTTGGTTGAGAAGAAGATTCCTCATCCTTTTTAACAATAGGAGTGTCCTTTCTGCGTCTTCTCCCAGTTTCTTTCACATACCATTCATTCTTTGTGTTTTTGAAATCTTCAAGAACTTTCAACTCTTCAGCATACGCTGCCTCTTTCATTTCAGCTTCATTTCTCCAGTTCTAATGATCAACTGGATCTGGATTAGCGTAGTTAGCATCTTTAATAAAACCAAAGAATTCAGCACTAACTTTCGGTTCTAGGTGGTTCGGGTGATATCTCACAAGCTGTTTGATTGTAACTTCGTTCATATGTGATTGCACCAACAAATCGTCCTTTATATTTCTGTCAATCTCAGGATAAGCGTGATCAATCAACATCTGCACGAACCTCGGATACGTCAAGGTCTTGCTCTTTGATGTAATATTCTCTGCCATGTAATGAAACACAATATGCGAAAAGTTGTATTTCTTGTTTAGCACTAAAGCAGTAACCATATTCATTTGATAGTCACGCATCGCATCATAACCTCCTTTTGTGTGACTTAAAGACATCAATACACAGTGAATCAGGAACTTGTATGGCTTTGTAAACTTTGACTTCAAATAATTTCCAGCATTCAAAGCTCCCTGATATCCCATTCTTAACATGCAGCCTTTCACCATTCTTTCCGGAAATCTTGTTGGCGAATCTGCTTCATCTGGAAAGTTAATAACTTCACGAATAAGAGCTTCGGTAACAAGAATCTTTTCCATCTTTCCATGCACTTCAACAATTGACGATCTAACTTTGTTTTGATCATCATAGCTGGCATTTTTCCAGAAACGTTCTATGTGAGATTTGTATAGTGGCCTTTGATCAGTTAATGCCTTCTGAATGGGAATACGACCCATAAATTCCAAGATGCCACTGTACTTTGCCAACTCAGGGTATTTCTGAATATCCAAATCACAACAACTGTTGTGAAGAGGATCAAACACAACACTGGATCCCTGCATATCAAAAACACAAACCCTAAATCAGATTCTTAGAAAAATTTTATCACAAAAGTTTCACTAGAAAACCCTAAGTGTATCATGAGCGAAACTACAAATTTGCACTTATGAGCGGAAATCAAAGATGCTCTTATGAGCGGAACCTCTGATGAACACACAAACTAAATCTCATGATGTACAAATAAGCGGAACTACATTAACATGGTACACATGAGCGGAACCCCACAATGCACTCATGAGCGGAACCCCATGGTGCATGACCGTTTGAGAGAAATCATCATCAGACACTCAAAAACTAATCAAATCTCAAAATTGAACCTATTATCTTGTTAAAATGACAATTTAGACACTTGGGGTTTGTTTTGATTTTACTTTTGATCTACTAAACTCTCTAGATCTAAGACTGTAATACCCAAACATCAACAAACATCAACAAACAACATATTTGAAACAATCAATGCACAATAATACGATCTACACACTAAGACGACTGCACCTGATTGATTTTGAGTTCTGATTTAACTGATAAAGACCTAAATCTAAGTTTATGTTCATCAGTTATCGCCGACAGTTCAAGAAAGCATGAAATCTGACAAATTACAGATCTAACAACCTTGCCCATGTTTAACAACTATGATATTCACAAGATCTGATGAAATTTGGGCAGCATTGCGCCTGAAAACGGACGTTTTAGGGTTTCGCTTCAGTCGCCGGAAAAGATGGTACTTAGGAGCGAAAGTGGTGAAAATGACAAATGAGCGGAACCCTCTTGTTTAAATAGTTGGGCAGGTTTCGCTCTTCCGACAAATGACAAATGAGCGAAACCTTAAGAGACATACAAGCGAAACCTCATGAAGCATCTATGAGCGAACCATGGTTTAAGTGACATATAAGCGAAACCTTTGTTTAATGGTGACAAATGAGCGAAACCATGAAATTGGTTTCAAAAATTTTACTTTTTACCCCTTTTTAGATTAACCACCGTCACACCTAGTTGACCAAGTCCAAGTCAATGACCTTGGTCAACTGCTTGGCCCACCAAGTCCAAGTTAATGACCTTGGTTGACCGAATTATGAAGTACGGAGTTATTTTATTAAACTTCCCAAAACCTCCTGCTCAGACTGGTAGTAATACACTCAAGCAGCTATTTCTTCCATATCGACCGCATTATCAGCAGAAACCTCTTCAACAACCTCAGAAACATCTTCAGCCACTATTTCCGGCTCAGACACCATCTCAGAAATTTCAACAACTTCAGCCATCATGGCTTGTCCATCGCTACCAGGGATATACTTATCCCAGCTGAAACCTGCAGCAGCCTTCTCGTCGTCTTGATTCACAATCAGTGCCTTTTCCGGTTTATTCTCTATCTGTGGCCTCTGAACAGTTTGCTGTTGATTTGGTCGGTGATATATCGCTTGCCTGTAGTAGTCGTTGGTGAACGGGTTTTGATGATTGTTTACTTCACGATTAGGACATTCTCGTTTGAAGTGACCGCGTTGTTTACATTTAAAACATGTAACTTTCGACTTATCAAACCCTAACTTTTGATCGGGGCCTGATAGACTGTTTCGGCCTGTAATTTCCATGAAACGTTGAGCCCTACGCACCAAACTCGCCATACACCACTTGATGTCAATTAATTCAAGCTCTTCGGGATCGATTTGGTCGTAATCCTCCTTCGTTATGTCAGGATTACCGATCCTCCCTGCGACTAAGCCCTCATAAGCCTCAAGAACGGAAGCAAGCATTGCTATGTGCTGTTTTGTGGCTGTTTCAGTTATCTCGTTTCCATTCTTTATGTTTACCGCAATATTGCACTGAACCCCAGAAACATACGCCTGATGATTTGATCCTGTTGAGCTTTGAGGTGAAGTCTGTTCCTGAGCTTTGATATTCGGTTCAAAATTCGCAAATGGCGAAGAATTGCCAGATTGCGGAGTGTTTGAAGAAACACTTGAGGTGTTATCAGCAATGAACCCTGTCTGTATTTTTGGGCTTTGATTGGTTGAAACTGTAGGGTTGCCTTTATAATACAACGATACATCCTGCTGCACACTCGATGAGTTCATTTTCTTGATTTTCAGCAATTCCAGTTCGTGGGCTTCAATCTTCTCGATGAATGAGATAAGGTTGAGATTCACAAAATCAGAATTATTCTTTAACATCATTAGATACATGCCCCACTCATCATACGGAAGTGCATCACACAGCTTGTCAATCCATTCTTCATTCGTCTTTGTAATTTCCAAAAGCTTCATTTCAACCACTAGATGACAGTATCGTTCGATTAACTGCTTTTCTGTCTCGCGTTTATTCCCAGTAAAAATATCGAATTCCTTCTTGATTAAAGCCTTCTTGCTCTTAATCATCGAAACACTGCCTTGGAATTTCAGCTTCAACGCTTGACACATCGATTGAGAATTATCTTCATGTTGCAGTAAAACGAGAATATCTTCCTTGATGGCTTGTTGCAGAATGCTCACCATCTTCTTTTCAGCTTTGAAATCAATCTGTTCCGTTTCCGTTAGACTCCCGATACCCTTTTCCAATCCCATACCGTTAGCTGGTGGCACATACTTTGCTTCTATCTTCATCCAACACTCGAAGTGATTGGCTTGCACCCAGTTTTTGAAACGGCCGGACCAACCCGCATATTCATCTAAACTCATGAGCTTCGGAGGCTTTTGCATTGTCCCTAATTCATTCTCCATGTTAACGTTCTGAACTATACTTGCCGGACTCTGCGTAGCCATACCGCTCCCCGCAAACATGTTATAAAAATCTTGATGTTCCATGTTTAGTGACAAATTTCTAAAAATGTTTAACTTTTTGATTAATAGGTTGTTTTTATCGAAAAAACTTTTAACACAGACTGAGTTTCCAACACTCGATCACGTACGAAATGGACTAAACGCTCAAAACCATGATTTTTACTCAAAAACAGATCGTATAAGCGAAACCAGACTTTATGTGTACTTAAAAGCGAAACCACTTAATGTTCACAAAAGAGAAACCAGGTAATGACCTAATAAGCGAAACCACTTAATGACCATAAGAGCGAAACCACTAAGTTGACTAATAAGCGAAACCACTCGAGCGAAACCTCAAAACTGACACTATGAGCGAAACCTACGAGCGAAACCACTAAAATGTCACTATGAGCGGAACCTTTCGAGCGAAACCACTGATATTGCTGATGCCGTAAGAGCGAAACCACTCAAGATGACACAAAAGCGAAACCTATTCTCGAGCCATTTTAAGTCACTTTTAAGCTGATTTTAGGTTTGAAAATCTCAAGGGTTTGTTATTAACCAGTATTACACTATATGTCCAAATCTCAGTCCATTTTGTCCGTAGGAAAGGTCTGAAACTCAAAAAGTGCTAGAAAAAAGCTTTGATTCGGGTCAACTAGCTCACAACTGGCTCTGATACCAATTGTAGGACCGAATTTGACAGTCGTGTGAGTCAATCAGAGCTAGCAACTACCGAAAATGCAGCGGAAATACAAAATCGGCATGAATCAAAGCAGAAATGAGTAGAAACAGATGGAAATCACTTTAAAACAGTTTTCTCATTCAATCTTCACAAAATACACGAGCAGCAGTTCGGCTACACGGGAGGCATGAACGTGCAAAATGAGAAAACAACTTGGATATTTATAGGGGTGAGGGTTTCGCTCTTATGACCATGTCTGTATGAGCGAAACCTCAAGCTGGGGGTTTCGCTCATATGGCACATGTCCATAAAAGTGAAATATCAACATTAAAATCAAACATTTACACATTCAACCCCTATACAATACATAATTAACACATTTAGACCCTATAAAATGATCAACTAAGACTAATACGCAGGCTTTAGACATTCGTGCACCAACAAAATCTACTAAAAGTGTAAAAACCTATCGACACATCATCGGCGAGACTGTTTAACACTATTAAACTTTACAAATCTTTAGCATACCGTAACTGTCAAGCCGATGTACTATCATTTTCCCTTTTTACACAAACTCTTTTTCAGTTTTCTATTGTTTTTGGATTTTGAAAATTTCTCATGTTTTTGGATTTTTGAATTTTTTTACTGTTTTTGTATTTTCTGAAAATATCTACTCCCCCTAAAAACCAAAACAAGTAAAAAATCGACAAACCATTGCAGATTGTTTCTCAACATCATCATCTACAATTTTATCCTCATCAACGCCAATAATCCCATCCGACACCGAGAGAAGCTTCATACCATTTAGTTTTAAAAGTTATTTAAAACGAGTTTTGTCAAAAGCTTCGGTATGTAAATCAGCTTTCTGTTCGTCAGTGTGGATTTTCTCAATGCGTATCAACTTCTTCTCGAAGCAATCTCGAATGAAGTGATGACGAATTTCTATATATTTAGTTTAAGCATGATGAACAGGATTTTTTATTATACTTATTGCGGCCTCATTATCAACAAAGATAGGGGTGTTAAGAAATTGCAAACCGTAGTCGCGCATCTGTTGCTGGATCCACAAGATCTGAGAGCAGCAACTGCTAGCAGATACATACTCAGCTTCACATGTGGAAAGAGCCACAGAGGTCTGCTTCTTACATTGCCAGGTGACCAAGTGTGGTCCAAAGAACTGAAAACCCACTGTTGTTGATTTTGCATTGACTTTGCAGCTTCCGTAGTCGGAATCAGAATACCCTTCGAGCGTGAAATCGCCTGTTTTTGGATACCACAACCCCAAAGTTGGAGTTCCTTTCAGGTAGCGTAATATCCTTTTCACAATCACCATGTGTGAAGCTCTGGGGCTTGACTGAAACTGTGCTGCGAGGCACGTTGGATACATGATATCGGGTCTTGAAGCAGTTAAGTACATCAATGATCCTATCATGGAACGATACGTCATTTCATCTACCCTGTCTCCGGTGAGATATGGGTTTATCCCATGATTAGTCGCTAGAGGAGTTGATGCTGGAGTAGAACCTGACATCCCAAATTTCTCTAGAATATCATGAACATACTTCGTCTGGTGTATAAAAATTCCCTCAGGTAGTTGTTCAATTTGAAGTCCCAAGAAAAATTTCATCTCCCCCATCGATGACATTTCAAACTTTTGCTTCATAACTGATTCAAAACCTTTGCACAGATTCTCATTTGTTGACCCAAATATTATGTCGTCCATGTATATCTGAACGATTAGAAGATGTCCGTCGACCTCTTTGGTGAAGAGAGTGGCATCCACTTTTCCAAGGATGAAGCTGTTGGCTAGTAGGTGTTGAGACAATGTCTCGTACCAAGCTCCCGGGGCCTGGTGTAAACCATACAACGCTTTATCCAGCAAATAAACCTTGTTTTTATGGATTGGATCGGAGAAGCCCGGCGGCTGTCCAACATATACCTCCTCTTTAACCTTCCCATAAAGAAACGCCAATTTAACATCTAACTGAAAGACTTTGAAGTTTTTCCACGATGTAAATGCCAGAAAGATCCTAATTGCTTCTAGTCGAGCCACAGGAGCGTAAACTTCTGTAAAATCAATACCCTCCTGTTGACTAAAGCCCTGGACTACGAGTTGAGCTTTGTTTCGAACAACAACTCCTCGGTCATCTCTCTTGCATTTAAATACCCATTTTGTGTTAATTTTCCTGTGACCGTCCAGCAAACCTACCAACTTCCACACTCCTAACTTCTCGAACTGACTTAACTCTTCTTGCATAGCATTGACCCAAGAATCTTTAGTTAACGCCTCTTTGTATGTTCTCGGTTCGATCTGCGAAATAAAACAACTATGTGAAAAATCAGTTTGTAAAGAAGCAACTGTAGAATAAAAGCAAGTAAGCCCTTGGTCAATTTGACGTCTAGTGCGGACGCCTGATTGTAATTCTCCAATGATCAGCTCCTCTGGATGGTATGAAAGACTTCTTGGCATCACCTCGCTTGGAACATCTACATCGCTCTCCAGATTAGTAACATTTTGATTTGCAACTTGTTCACTACTGGGTTTGTTTGACCTGAAATCTGAATTTGCTCCCCCTCAGAATCTGAATCACCATGATCGAATACTGGTCCGTTCTCAGATTCTTGATTATCATTCTCTGTCGTCTGATTATCATGAGCAACTTCATCTTGTTGAATATCATCATGTTCTCCAACATTGCTTGGACCTGCTTAATCGTCATTTGAAGTTTGTCGAGGTCGATTTGAATACTCAGCTGGGAACCTTTCCTGAGATGACTCATACTCTCTCAGAATATCCAACTCATTAAAGAAATCTTCTTCTTCCTCTTCTCTCATGTCAAACGAATCCCACAAAGTGTCGTAATGAAAACGCCATGAATCACCGGGATTTTGTGGTGGCATTGTATTGCCTTGACATTCAACATTTTGCGCCTCAATAATCCGCTTCAAGCTCGGAATAAAAACTCATTTCAAAGGACTTTGATAACCCACAAATATTCCCTCAATACTCTTTAGACCAAACTTACCAGAAGGCTCAAGAACTGTACAGGGAGACCCAAACGGTTCAAGATACTTTAGGTTTGGTTTGCGGTTGTTGATTAGCTCAAAACATGTCTTGTTGAATTTCTTGACTGTTAGAACCCGGTTGAGCGTATAGCATGCGGCGGAAACTGCTTCTGCCCAAAAATTTATAGGTAGTTTGGAATCAGCAAGCATCGTCCTGGCCGTTTCGATTAGTGTCATGTTCTTTCGTTCAGCTACTCCATTCTGCCGCGGAGTGTAAGGAGCACTAAATTCATGCAATATACCTCTTTCATCACAGTATTCTTCCATCTTGTTGTTCTTGAATTCAGTACCATTATCACTTCTGATTCTTCTGATTCGTGCTTGGTACACATTTTCAATCTTTCGGAACAACGACATCAGACTTTCAAATGTCTCATCTTTCGTCTTCAGAAAAGAAACCCACGAAAATCTGGAATAATCATCAGTTACCATGAGACAATAGTAATCACCAGTTATGCTTCTGACGTTCACTAGACCGAAAAGATCCATATTAAGTCTCTCTAAAGGTCTCGAAACTGAATTGAGTTGCTTTTGAGGGTGTGACTTTTTCTTCTGCTTGCCTTTGACGCAGCTAATGCACTCCCCTTCTGGATGAAAACCTTTAATGTGAACACTAGTAACCAAATCATTATGCACTAGATGATTCATTTTCCTCCGATGTATATGCCCCATCTTGCGGTGCCACAACTACGATTCTTTCTCCGTTGCTCTAGACACAAAACAATGAGCCTGACCCGTGGTTGTAGTTGCTACACTCATATCCAACACGTACAGATCATTGACTCTTGGTGCCCTCATGATAATCCATTCTTCAAGGATAACAAATCCTAGTTTCAAGATCAAACATTCTTTGTCTGTGAAGTGCGTAGTATACATCCTATCACATATCTGTGAGATACTCAGCAGATTATTCTCAAGCTCAGCAATGTAATTCACTCTCTCAAACGTTACAATTCCATTGGATAACATTCCTTCACCAACTATTCTACCTCCTTGATTACTAGCAAAACCTACATAACCTCCATTGAAATTTCTAACATCATACAGCAAAGCTGTCTTTCCTGTCATGTGCCGAGAAGCTCCACTATCCATAATCCATCGCAAAATGGGTCTTGGAAGCTCCTGCACATATCACAACCATTTAGTTAGTTTTTGATGTCACCCAAGCCTCCATCGACTCAGGTAACTGAACATCAAGGACAGTTCTTTTGGTGATCAACGGTGGAAAATTTTTATCATTCATTTTCAAGCTTTCTTCAGACCCAACCTCAACCTTTTTGTATAAGAAAAATGCATCTTTCTGAGGTTGACCAGATGGTTGGTCTTTCTTTTGAACATCTTTCTTTTCAGAATTTTTCATTTCTTTTTCAAGTTTCACATAATAATCCAAAGGAACATCAATCTTTACCGGTGTGGTAGAAGATGATTGTTTTTCCGACTCTGAAACCTTTGGTTTTGGGACACTTGCTTTCTTTTCAACCACTTTTGGCTTCCATGTTTGTTGAGGTGATGCAACTCGCTTGTAAAACTTGTCATTTTTAGTTACCACATTTTTAACAGATTCAGTTTTGACTTTGATGTTTTCATTTTTCAAAACCTTTTTCTCAACAACCAATGGAGCTTTTCCTTTCCCATCAACTTTCTTCTTTTGAATCTCAACAACTATAGTCTTAGGCTTCAAGTTGGTACACTTTCATGCAATATGTCCAACTTGATTACATTTGAAGCATGTTCGGGTGTCAACTACCCGACTTGTGCCTTCAGACTGAGGCTGTGAGGCCTTCTTCTCAAAGAACTCTTTGTTTGATTTTGAAAAAAATTTGATTCTTCATCAGAAAATGAACTTGAACTTGTCACAAACACTTTCTTCTCAACAAACCTTCTGTTTTGAACATTCCTTTTCTGATAAGTCTTACCACCCTGATAACCACCCGACTATTTGTTTCGATTGTTGTTATAAAAACGTGGTGGAACAACAGGCTTCTTGTAGTAAGCTTTATCTTTTTCAAAATTCATTTTTCTTTTTATGTGATTTAAACTGTTCACTTCTGACAGATCAACTTCACTCAATTTGAACACGTTTGTCAGTTTAGCAACATTTACATTCTCCAGTGGAAACTCAGAATCCGAAAACAACTTATCCGAACCCAACATCTTGTACATGACAAGATTTGGTTCTTCATTTAAGTTGTTTTTGGACTTTGATTTCGGAATGTATTTGTCCAAGAAACATTCATCTTCCTCAGTAGTGTCACTTTCAGATTTTAAAACATTCTCAACAACACTTTTCACAACTTCAGTTTGGTCACTATCCTCATCAGAAGATGAAGTGAACGTGACATCAATCGTGTCCGGAAGTTTCACTTCATTATCATCCTCATCATTAACCAACCCTGATTGTTTCTTTGAATAATTGTTAAAAACTGGTGGTGGAACTTGATGATACCCCACCCTATTCCATCGGAAAATACATCTTCGCCTGCTTTGTTTTTCCCGATAGGTTTGGGAACAATGTGTTGCAAAACAAAGCTTGCAGAGTTGTAACTGGTCAATTTCAGATTGATGCGCTCATTCTCAATCTTAGCTTCTTCAAACTGAAGCTTCAACTTAGCAATCTCATCCAGTTGCTTGTTGATTTGTTCTTCTTTGTGCCTAAGAACTCCAGTTAAATGATCATTTTCTTTTCTGGTTTTACTGTTTTGTTCATCAGAATCTTGAATCGTTTGTTTTAACTTGTTAAAATTTTCTGAGAGTTGACGATTTTCATGAATTAGTTTTTCATTTTCTTTCCTAATTCTTTCTACTTCAATTTTATCATTGTCAATTTTCTCAGTCAACTTTTTAACTTGATCATTTGAAAATTTGAGCATTTTATCACGATCAAGAATCTGATCTTCAACCTTTCTGACTCTTTTTGTCAGATCATTAACCTTCGTATCATTGAGGTAAGCTTGTGTACTACAAACTTTGCAGTGTCTCATGCAATTTTTGTAGTCACTTTCACCTTTGACTTTCTTACCTGACTCACTCGACAACGCATTTGAACTGACCTGGCTTTTAGACTCAGATACAGACTTAGAGTCTACCTCAAGTTCCTTAGCAGCCATCACCTTGTCAGCCATCTTTCCCAATTTTTCAGCTGTCAACTCCTATGACGTATCAATGATCCCTTCATCGATCTTCTTTGGCTTCTGTTCCTGCTCCTTTTCTTTTTCTTTCTCTTCACCACCTCCCCACCATTTTCTCTGTTGAGACTCTTCTAGTTCAGCAAATTCCTCAGCGAAAGCTTCAAGACTAAGAGTTTTTGGATCAATAGCAATGTTTCCTTCAGGATCAAGGTAACACTCTCTATCTGCATCCCATCTTTTTGCCTTTTTAGCTTCACTATATACACGAGAAATTCTGATCATTTTGTATTGAGCTCTCTGTTGTCTATCATTTGCTTTTTCTGCTGCTGTTCTGGTGTCTCTGAACGGTTTGATTTCTGTTGTTGCAGCAAACGCATAACCTACTGCATCTTCCTCAGGCAAAATATCACTCCAATCAAAGCCTTCATCATCGTGAATCACAGCGAGAGCTCTGGATTTTTCTTTGGGGGTATCCTCAAGCTGCTTCATCCTGGGTGGTTCTGATTTATTCTGGTGATAGATCGCTCTTTTGTAGTAATCTTCTCTGAACAGATTTTCAGAATCATCAGCATAAGCATTTCAGCACTCTCTTTTAAAATGACCTTTCTGTTTACACTTAAAGCATGTGACTTTCGACTTGTCAAAGCCTAACTTGGTAGATGGTCCACCAATAGACTTTCTTCCTGTAATCTCCATGAAACGTTGAGCTCTCCGGACTGCACTGGCCATACACCACCTGATGTCGATCAATTCCATCTTTTCAGGATCGATCTAGTCATAATCCTCCTTTGTCAGGTTGGTGTTTCCAATCTTGCCTGCCACAAGGCTCTCATACGATTCAAGCACAGATGCTAAGAATACCATCTGCTGTTTTGCTGACTCTTCACTGAAATTTTGAGCGTTCCTCAGATCCACAACAATGTTACATTGGAATAAATTCTTAGATGCAGATTGGTTTGAAGCTGTTGATGAAGATCAACTGTGAAAACCACTTTGAGGTGTTTCATGATTCACAGTATTTGAACTTTTTGTAGAAAACGCTGTTCTTGGAGATCCAGTCTTTGGAAGATTTCCTCTGTAATACAGCTCCACATTCTGCTGATAAGCTGTGTTGTTGACTTTAGATTTCTTGATCTTCAACTCATGGCTTTCTAGTCTTTCGATAAGCAAATCCACTGTCAAATCTTCAGACTTGATTGTGTTCTTCAACATCAAGGCAAAGTATTGCCAATCTTGCTCATTCGGCAACGAATCAAACAATTAGTCGACCAACGCCTCTTGAGTGTATGTGATTTTGTGTCTTGCCAGCTCCATCTTCAGATGCCCAAATCTCTCGATCATTTTACAAACAAATTCATTCTTCATACAACCAAATAAATCAAACTCTTTACGCAATAGTTTCTTTTTGTTTTTCACTATTTCGGCACTGCCTACACATTTAACTTTCAACTTTTCCCAAAGATCTGTCGAATATGTATATTCGATCAATGAAATTATATCATCTCTGACTGACTGATGAATCAACGCTATGCATTTTTGTTCAGCAACGTATCTTTCAATATCATCAGTATCTGTCAAACATTCACCAACACGATCTCCCGAATTGTAACCATTCTTTAAACTTTTCCAGCTTAAGTATGCGAATGCTTTAAGCCACTCCTCAAATCTAGTAGCCCACCGGTTGTAATCTTCTATCGCCATCAATTTTGGAGGCTTGTTGTATGTTCCGTAGGCACTGTCTACACTCATAGCATCCTGAATAATCTTCTTCGCACTCGATGTTGGTGTAGTTTCATTCATTTTGTTCGTTGTACCATCTCCCGAACCATTGGTATAAGCAAACACATCACAGAACGGATTCATGAACAAATCATCCATCTTTCAAGTACCTGAAACGATCAACAAACACTTAGAAAATTTTTGAAATTTTTGAAAAACAGCAACTTCAAGCGGAATCAGTTGAAGCGAAATAGCTTCAAGCGGAATACTGCTCAAGCGAAATCAGGTTAGAAGCGAAATCACTTATTTCGCTTGAACTTTCAAGTGGAATCTAATTTCAAGCGGAATCAGACAATATCTTTCAAGCGGAAACAGATTTTGAAGTGAAATCAGATAATAACTTTCAAGCAAAATCTGATTTCGTTTGAAATCAATGGCAGATTCAAGCGGAATCAGTAACTCTGAAGAGAAATAACTAATTTCGCTTGAATTTTCAAGCGGAATCAACCAGAAAGACTAATTTCGCTTGAAATCACACATACTATTTCA
Source organism: Helianthus annuus (assembly GCF_002127325.2). Taxonomy (NCBI): domain Eukaryota; kingdom Viridiplantae; phylum Streptophyta; class Magnoliopsida; order Asterales; family Asteraceae; genus Helianthus; species Helianthus annuus. Next base: position 67,542,467 of record NC_035442.2, read on the forward strand.
AGCGGAACTAGTATGACATCAGCATGTTCAAACAGTTTTTCAAGCGGAATTACAAGTTTTTACCAGAATTAGTTCGAATTTAGGTCCAATACTTTCAAGGATTAGTTAACACTATGTTTTGCTTGATATGTGTGAGTTTTAAGCCATTTTGACCGTTAAATTTTGTTCAAATCAGAAAAGAAAGGGTAGAAGTGAGAAAATCCGATGATTTCAAGCTGAATTGGTATGAACTCCTCGTCCTGAGCTCTGATACCACTTGTTGGATCGACGTCTGACCCTAAACAGTCAGTATGAGTAGTTCATCATCATTTACAAAGGCGGAATCAATGCAAACAATGTCAAACAGCTTGTTCCTTTTCAATTCTTTTCTATTAATCATCTCCTGAGCTTTTACAAAGATTTCTGACAAAAATCCCGCAGCACCTCGACTCAGAACATATGACCTAATTCCGCTCCAAATGACACAACACACACATATATATAGTGTTATGATTTCGCTTGAAGTTGACATGTCAGTTTCAAGCGGAATCAACATGTCTGATTTCGCTTGAACCGAACATTGTCACTTTCAAGCGGAATCACCCACTTTAACACATAAAACCCTAATTTCAACCCTGTTGTGTGCTCGTTTATCCTATCTAGACATAAGACTCGATTAAGACGAAGTTAACAGACACTAGATGCACCAACAGTTTTTCCACATATTTCACACTAAGATGATTCCCTTATTGTAACTCCTTTCCTAGAAGCTTTATTAGGCTTCGATTTCTTTACGGCACGTGGGTTCACATCCAACACTCTTGCGTCTTCTTTTTCTTGTGAGAGACTGTCTTTTAATTCGGTCATCATATCCTCCACCACTAGCAGGATTGTGGTTTGTAGTCTCTCTACAAACTGTGGTAAACTGGCTTCTACTGCCTTTCTGACTTCCTCAGAAATTTTAGCTTCCATCTCTTCAGTTTTGAGATGCTGATTCACCCCCGGTTACACCGGACATTTCTTTCATCTGTTCGGTGACTATCGGCACCGTATCATCATTGCCTTCATCCGCCATCTTGAATCTGAAATGTTTTTGCTAATTATTAAACATTTCATTTTATATCATTCGCATCTTTCGTTTTGGTTTAGCCAAGTTCACAACTTGCTTAGACCATTCATGTTTGGTGCACTTTCCGGGTTTGAATGTATTGCGCACTATTCCCATGCACATTCAATTGTATTCATTTTCTAATGTTTTAATGAAATCTACTAAAATAACTAATTCTTACCAGATGTTTGATCAAGCTTGAACTGAACACACTTTGTCAACAACTATGAGCTCTGATTACCAACTTGTAACACCCGTCTCATTCAGTTAAGATTTTAATATAAAATACGTATTTTTAAAAACCAAAATGCTTCATTTCCATAAGTTATACCAACGGAAGTTTGCAAAGTAACAGTATTCAAGTTAACTACTAACTAGTTTAAAACATCCAAAACGATAAGTTAAGTGTTTACGACATAAACATTTTCTATAACGAAGATAGATAAACGCGGAAGCTTTAAAAGTGGTGTTTCGGTTCTTGAAATCATGCTTGATCGTCATCCGGAGCGAGACCCATGTCACCTAATGGCAAAACCACATCAAATATTAGTTTTGACAAGGTTAGAATGCATATAAGCATGCCGCAATATCAAACAATTGGAAAACAAAACAAAAAACTTAAATTTTAGTCTGCCGCGCCACGCGACAGACTCAGGTAAAACCTTCGCGCCCCGCGAGCGCTCTCGCGTGTCGTGACAGATCTATGGGTCTCTGTCGCGTGCCGCGGGGAACCCCTTTTTCTAGCGAGTGCAGGTTGAAATCCTGCATCTGCTGCCCAGCACCAATTATCACAATTCCAACTTTAAAAGCTCATAACTTTTTATCTAAGCATCCGTTTTAATTGATTCTTTTTCCTACGCGTCCGTAATTTAGTTACCAACGCATCTATTATAATCATTTAATCAAGTGTTGAGTCTACGGATTGAAAGTCTATAAATCCCTTTTATATTTATTCGGCCCGCATAACTTTGCACTGAATCTCCTACTAACATTTAGGTAATGCCAAGGCGTATTTACTCAACATCCGGGGCTTACGATCACCGGTGTTTCATTACCAAATCTACGGTTTCACGCTCTTGTGATCCATCTTCGCCAAATACAATTTCAACACAGTTTTACTACTTTCTAAATAGTTATTCGACCTGTTTGGCTCATTTATGAAATCCTCCATTTCTAATGACTACCAAACATTTTCTATTCAAGTTTTTGACTCGTTTAACTAATAGTGATATACGTCACTTTTACTAACGCAACCATTTCTAATAAACACAATTCCAAGTATCCATAATTATTCAAATAACACAATGTAACGGGATAACGGTTACATACTTGCATAATTCATTGTCATTGATTTCTAACCATAATTACACATTCCCGGGCTTGTCCATCTTAGCGTATCACTTCCATTCCATGGTTTACGCTTTTATAATTCACACTCGTCAAGTGACATTCAAGTCACTTCTAAACTACTTTTTTAAATCATTGTTTGACCCGTTTGGTTGTCTAATGGAATCCACCATCTTAGTGATAAACCAAACATACTTTAACAAATCTTTTCACCCGTTTTGATTAACTAGTGAACTTCATCACTTCTACAATAAACTACAATCTTTCATATTGCTAATTTCAAGATATTAACTACAGTAAAAATCGAAGTATAATGTAACGAAACCAAGGTTACGTACCTTCAAAGCACACCCTTCAAATGCGCGTCACCACCGGCTTGTCCACTTGACATTCCAGTTTCCTTTTCTATAAAGTTCAACCGCAAACCGTTTAGAACTCTCTCTTTTTTTAACATATAACGCATTAGTTCGCCATAATTTACAAATATGCGTTTCAGTTCCAATTTCAGTTTTTAAGCCTTTAAGGGCATGATTTCACACAATTCATAATCAAGTTCATAACTTGTCATTTAGCTAAGATTAACATCAATTAAAGCAAATTCACATCAATTTTAACATCAACAAATCTAAATTCACTTCATAGAACTCAATTTACACTAGAAGAATAATCATAATCCTAGTGTTTAACATGTTTCTACGAAACCCAGTTAATACCTTCAATGGTGATTATGAATCTCACAAGTAATAAGCAAAATTTCAATATGTAATTGACTAGGGTTTATTCCTAAACTCAACATCATTCCAAATTCATCCAAACAACATTCATGCAACATAAATTTTTAATTTCCTTGTGTTCATTTAGAAATTTAGATGGAAATTTTCTATAAAATTTACATACCTTATGACCCCTTTTCAGAGGAGATCACTATTTTATGCTCGGATTTTGATTTGGAACTGAATTTGGTCATCAATTTGAGCAACTTACATGAACTAGGGTTTGATGGGGGTTTCTTGGTAGCCGCCTGTGTTTTGTACGAACCAGACACACACTCAAAGTGTGTGTTTGGTATTTTTATTTTGTTTTAATAATTAAAGTTTCAAACTTGACAACTTTGGTCCCCATCTATTTTTAAGTTAGATTTTTCCATGTTTACAACCAAGTTTCTTGTTATAACTAGACTTATGACTAACTAGGTTATTTATTCCTAGTTAGTTTATTTTTGTTTATTTTATACTTTATAATTTCAATATAAAGTTTTATATTTTCGGGGTGTTACATATACTCTCGTTCTCGTTTTGGTTCCAATCACGAAACTCCCGCGTACAACCTCAGGTCACGATAGCATCTGGGTTATCATTGACCGCTTGACTAAATCTGCTCATTTCCTGCCGATACGAGAAGACTTCAAGGTAGAAAAATTAGCCTGAATCTACACCAACGAAGTGATCTGTCGACACGGTACACCTTGTGACATCATCTCTGACCGCGATGGTCGGTTTACCTCGCGTCTTTGGGAAATGTTTCAATCCGCTCTCGGTACTGCGCTTAATCTAAGTACCGCTTTCCATCCCCAGACCGACGGTCAGACTGAAAGAGCGATTCATACTCTTGAAGACATGCTTCGCTCGTGTGTCATAGATCTTGGTGGTAATTGGGACACTCACTTACCTTTAGTCGAATTCTCGTACAATAACTGTTATCATTCTAGTATACAAATGGCACCATTTGAGGCATTATACAGAAGAAAATGTCGATCGCCGATTGTATGGCATGAGATCGAGATGCGCAACTAACCGGTCCGAGCTACTGCAAGAAACGACAGACAAGATCCTCCAAATTCGAAACAATCTACTGAAAGCTCGGAGTCGTCAGAAAAGTTAGGCCGATAGACGACGCAAGCCCCTTGAATTTGACGTTGGTGACTACGTACTCCTAAAGGTATCACCTTGGAAGGGTGTGGTCAGATTCGGCAAGAAAGGAAAGCTCGCGCCTCGATATGTTGGACCCTTTAAGATTCTGGAAAGGATCAGAAGAGTGGCCTACAGACTCGAACTACCGGAGGAACTTAGCAACGTTCACCCGACTTTCCATGTATCGAGCCTCAGAAAGTGCCTAGCCGAGCAGGATTTACAAGTTCCGCTAGAGGATCTCTAAGTGGACGAAACATTACACTTCGTGGAGAAGCCTGTCGAGATCATGGATTGAGAAACCAAGAAGCTCAGGTGCTCACGCATTCCCATTATGAAGGTTCCCTGGGAAGGCAAATGAGGCGTGGAGTTCACTGGGAACTCGAAAGTGACATGAAGGCGAAATACCCACAGTTGTTTGTTACGGCTAAAGCCTAATTTCGGGACGAAATTCCCTTAAATAGGGGAGGCTGTAACACCCCGTGTTATGAAAGTGAAAGTCAAAGTCAAAGTCAAGATTGAAGTCAAAGGAAGAAAAGATTGCTAAATGCGATCTGTCACTCCTTGCTCAAGTCCATGGCTATGCTTTCCCATTTCCACATCGGGATCACGGGTTGTTCAAGCAAGCCAGATGGTCTTTTTTGTTTAGCCTTGACTTTCGAGCAAGTCAGGCACTTCGAAACATAGATAGCGATATCCTTTTTTCATACCAGGCCACCAGTATCATTGACGAAGGTCATGATACATCTTATCGGCACCAGGATGAAAAGAATATCGAGACTTGTGGGCTTCATCCAACAAGATTTGTCGCAAGTCAGTACGTTTGGGAATCCGAATTCGGTCCAAATAATGGAAGATCCCATTCGATTTATTCACTAACTGCTCGCCGTTATGATAAATTCTTTCCCTCTTCAAAGTGCGTTCGGTGAAACAGGCATGCTGAGCGTCACGGATGAGGGTTTCGAGATGATGCTGGGCTAGAACATTACGAACGCTATGCAAATAGCTTCATCTGCTGAGGGCGTCAGCAACGACATTTGCTTTGCCAGGGTGATAACGAATCTCATAGTCGTAATCGTTGAGAAGTTCTACCCATCAGCGTTGACGCACATTCAGTTCTTTCTGGCCGAAGATGTAGGCTCCTATAGTCGGTGAAGACTGTACACTTAGTACCATAAAGGTAGTGTCGCCAGATCTTCAACGCAAAAACAACTGCGCCTAGCTCGAGGTCATGGGTTGTATAGTTCTTCTTGTGGATCTTGAGCTGACGAGATGCGTAAGCGATAACCTTGTCTCGTTGCATGAGAACACAACCAAGACCAAGGTTCGAGGCATCATAATAGACAATAAAGTCATCGTTTCCATCGGGTAAAGCAAGGACGGGAGCATTGCAGAGCATATGCTTGAGAGTTTTAAAGGCAGTCTCTTGTTCAGTTCCCCAAACAAAAGGCTTGTCTTTTGTTAGTTCATATGTCTGTAGCTTCTGTCAGCATTGAGTCTTATTTTATACTTTGTATGTCTTTTGTGTTTATGTATGTAAATGTATGTACGTTTGTGTAACGACAACCCAGGGAACGGTGATGTATTGTAAAGTAAATTCTGATGGTTAACTGATGTCATCCGATCGGATGGCCATCCGATCGGATCACCACCCGATCGGACGACACTTAAAGCCTCCCTGATGTTGCCTATAAATAGCTAGCTTGTGTTAGTGTTAGAATACTTTGGCTGAACTTATAAGGAACCTCTGCTAGTCTGAGATTTCACCGGAGCTATTGTACTTTCACATCAATCTAATAGATATCAGACATATTTAATCCTTGAATGAGTTGTTGTTGATTCTCTGACTTGATCAATGGATTCCGCACATAGATTGAGATCGATTCTGACCACGTTCCAGACGAACAGATCCTGACAAACCGGCCTAACAAGTGGTATCAGAGCCACAGGAAGTTGAATCGGAGATCTACGACAGCAAATTCACCAGAATTTCAGCGATTCTTTGCCGATTTCAGTCGAATTTCACCGGAAATTTGACCAATTTCTCATCTTCTACTCATTTCTTGCTGTGTTTTACACTTTTACACCTTAAAAATGAGAAAAACCTAAAAATAAACGGGAATTTACGGACAAAATTTGACAAATTTCATATCATTAGATTCGCAATTGAACAGAGATCATTCCTTCAAATTTTCACAGAAAAATTCAAACTAAAACTAGATCAAATCAATCAAAAACCATGTTGAATGTTTCGTGCTTGCTGACGTCCTCCACCCGATCGGACAGCAATCCGATCGGATTAGCATAGACTACTCTTGGATATTGCTTGCTGACGTCATCATTGTCACTCGATCGGATCACCATCCGATCGATGTAACATTGATTGTTCAAGTTTCATTAGCTTACGTCATCTTGTCACTCAATCGGGTCACCATCCGATCGGTGAAAGGTTGAAGGTTAAAGTTTTCATTGTCTTTGTGTCACTCGATCGAACGACCACTCGATCGGATCACCACCCGATCGAGTCGCCATCCGATCCTTGCTCCTCAGCTGTTAATTGTTACTTGACTATGCCACTCGATCGGATCACCATCCGATCCAAGTGCATCAGTTTGAAATTTTTGAGAAGTGTGAAATTTTCTAAGTATTTGAAACTATTCAGGTGATTGTCAAAATGGGTGACGAGTTCATGAATCCATTCAGTGATATATTTGCTTACAACACAACAGCAACGTCGATGAACACAACTACCAGCACTAATCAAACTTCAAAGAAAGCGATTGCTGATTCGCTCAGTATTGATAATGCTTACGGTACTTACAACAAACCGCCAAAGCTCATGGCAATTGAAGATTATAACAGATGGTCAAGCAGGTTTGAAGACTGGTTGAAGGCGTTCGCTTATCAAAGCTGGAAATGTGTGAAAAATGGATTTGATCTCGATAGAAAAGATTTCGAAAACTTAAACGATTCTGAACAAGAGATATTTGTACATGAACAAAAATGTATTGCATTATTGCATCAATCTGTTAGGGATGATATCATTTCATTAATTAGTTATGAAAATGTAAAAGACTTGTGGGGAAAATTAAAGCAGAAATGCATTGGAGGGGCTGAGATAGTCAAGAACAAGAAGAGGCTACTAAAGAAAGAGTTCGATCTGTTTGCGTGCTTGAGGAATGAGTCAGTGCTGAAGATGATTGAACGTTTCTGTCACTTGAAGTTGGAGCTTGTCCGACATGGAATAACGTTCTCAGAGGAAGAATTGGTTGAGAAGTTGCTAGAATCCTTACCAGATGAAAAGGATTGGCAGTATTACGCACTGGTGTTGAAAAACACAATGAAGGTGTCTGACGTGATTGTTGATTGGCTAATAGAGAGGTTTGAAAGCCATGAACTTGAGATTAAGAAGATGAATAAAGTCAATAGCACCTCGTACCAACAAAACGTCAATCTGTCCTATAGGGGTAGCATGATACCTAAAACTGCTTAGCCTAAAACTGCGTTCTCAGCTGAGAGTTCAAGCACACCGAATCAGGAGAAACAAAGCAGTAGTTCTGTTCCGAGCTGCGGTTATCATGGAGGGTCGTCTTCATCAAGTTCAGAAAGTCAGCAGCGGCAGAACACTCCCAAAAACGTCTTCCAGTGCAACATCGCTGTAATTCTCAACAATGCTCAAAATTTTAACGAAGAAACAGCTAAGCAGCAGATGGTTTTTCTGGCTTGAATCCTGGAATCTTATGAAAGCTTAGTAGCTGGAAAGATCGGGAACACAAACTTGACCAAAGAAGACTATGATCAAATTGACCCGGAAGAAATGGAGTTAATTGACATACGCTGGTGTATGGCAAGTGTTATCCGACGAGTCTAGAGATTCATGGAGATAACCGGGAGAAATTCAATTGGTGGACCTTCAACGAAGCTGGGCTTCGATAAGTCAAAGGTTACCTGCATTAAGTGCAAGCAGAAAGGGCACTTTAAGAGAGAATGCAGGAATGTAGCTTTAGATGAAACAGCCAATCCATTCCATGATGATTATTATAAAAAGGTTGTTTATCATCGCAACAGGGAAGAACCGCCAAGGATGAAACAAATTGAAGAAACTCCTAAAGAAAAGTCAATAGCCTTAGCAGTAATTCATGATGATGAAGGCTTCGACTGGAGTGAATTCCTACCAAAAGATGATGCTGTAGGTTATGCGTTCATGGCAAAAGTTGAACCACACAAAGACACACGAACTGAAGAGCAGAAATACATTTGTCGGAAGCTGTTAGCTTAAACCATGAAAGATAGAAATTATCGAGCTTGGAAAGAGGCCAAGAAGGCAAACTGATGGGATTCAGATCGAGAGTGTTATTTGGACCCGAAAGGCAACATGATTGCTGAACTAGGAACACTCATAGTTGAAACCCTCATTGAACAGCTGAAGCAAGAGGATGAATAGAGAGAGAGAGAGAGAGAGAGAGAGAGAACAGGCAAGGAAAGCTGAAGAGGAAGAGCAAAAGTCAAAGAAAGTCGATGATGGCATAATCGACACAACAAAGGAAATGACCACAGCGAATCTGACGAAGATGGCAGGCAAAGTGCTGATGGCAAAGGAATTAGAGGTAGATTCCAAGTCTGTGTCTATGTCAACAAATGAGGTCAGTGGTAGTAGTTCAACAGATGAGTCAGGTAAGACTGAGAAGGGTAAAAAGGAAAGTGATTGCAAAAATTGCATGAAAAAAATGCAACGTTTGTATCACAAATGCATATCTCGCAGTCAAAAAGACTGAAGAGCTGGTTGCTAAAGTCAAAATGGTTGAAGATCAAATCTTAAGTCATGTTAAACTTGTGAGAGCTTCAAATGAAAGAATTAAAGAATTAAGTGAGAAAATTGAAAAAGATAAAAGTGATGTAGAAAGATTTAGGAAAGAAAATGAGAAGTTAATTCATGAAAACCGACAACTTTCCGAAAATCATGAGAAGCTAAAAAAAACAATCAAAGATTCTGATGAGCGAAACAGTAAAACTTCTAAAGAGAATTTTCAATTGTCTGGAGTTCTTCAGACAAAAGAAAAACAGATATCAACCAGCAGCTTGATGAGATTGCCAATCTTAAGCTTCAGTTTCAGGAAGCTAAGATTGAAAATGAGAGAATTAATCTGAAACTGAACAGTTACAGCTCCACAAGCTTTGTTCTTCAGCATATAGTTCCCAAACCAATTGGGAAGAACAAAGCTGGTGAAGATGTATACTCAGATGGAACTGGAGTTGGTTATCATCAAGTTCCACCACCCATGTTAAACAATTTTTCAAAGACAAAATCTGGGTTGGATAATGATGATGAAACAAATGATGTAAAACTTCCAGAAACTATCGATGTCACATTCACTTCATCATCCGATGAAGACAGTGTTCGGTCTGAAGTCGCAAAAAATGTGGTTGAAAACGTTTTAAAGTCAGACAGTGACTCAGCTGAAGATGAAGAATGTTTCTTAAACAACTACATTCCGAAATCAAAATCCCAAAACAACTTAAGTGATGAACCTACTCTTGTGATGTACAAGATGTCTGGTTCTGATAAGTTGTTTTCGGATCTTGAATTTCCACTTGAGAATGTAAATGTTGACAAGTTAAAGAAAGTTTTCAAGTTGGTGGAAATTGATGTTTTTGAAGTTGAGAGTTTGAAAAGTTTGAAAAGAATGATGAATTTTGAAAAAGACAAAAAGCTTACTACAAGAAACCTGTTGTACCACCACGTTTTAACAATAACAATCAAAACAGATGGTCGGGAGGTTATCAGGGTGGTAAGAATAATCAGAAAAAGAACTTTCAAAACAAGAAGTTTGTCGAAAAGAAAGTGTTTGTCAAAAGCTCAAATTCAATTTCTGAACAAGAGTCTGATTTTTTTTTCAAAATCAAACAAAGAGTTCTTTGAGAAAAAGGCCTCACAACCTCAGGCTGAAGGCAAAAGTCGGGAAGTTGATACCCGCACGTGCTTTAAATGTAATCAAGTTGGACACATTGCACGAAAGTGCACCAACTCGAAGCCTAAGTCTGTGGTAGTCGAGAGTCCAAAGAAGAAAGACGATGTAAAAGGCAAAGCGCCGATGTTTGTGGAGAAGAAAGTTTTGCAAAAAGAAAACATCAAAGTCAAAACTGAACCCGTAAAAGAGTCGGTAACTAAAACTGATAAATTTTACAAACGGGCAGCTTCTTCGCAACAAGCTTGGAAGCCGAAATCTGAGGCTAAAACAACAAGTTCTTCAAAACCAAAGGTTTCTGAGTCTGCAAAACCATCATCTTCAACTAAGAAGATGTATGTACCTTTGGATTTCTACGAGAAACTTGAGAAACAAACTTCTACCCCACCAGGGAAGAAGTATGTTCCGAAGAAAGACCAATCATCTGGTCAACCTCCGGAAAAGGAATTCTTTTTGTATAAAAAGGTTGAGATTGGGTCTGAAGAGAGCCTTAAAATGAATGATAAGAATTTCCCACCATTGTACACCGTAACAACCCACATCAATGTCAAGCTACCTGAGTCGAAAGAGGCTTGGGTTGCTTCAAAATCTAACTAAGTATTTGTGATATGTGCAGGAGCTCCCGAGATCAATCTCACGTTGGATAATGGATAGTGGAGCTTCTCGACACATGACAGGGAGAAAAACCCTGTTGTACGATGTTAGAGGGTTTAACGGTGGTTACGTCGGATTCGCTGGTAATCAAGGAGGACGTATAGCTGGTGAAGGAACGTTGTCAAACGGTGTTATCACGTTTGAGAGAGTTAATTACATCGCCGAGCTGGAAAACAATCTTCTGAGCATTTCGCATATTTGTGATAGAATGTATTCCACACACTTCATGGATAAACAATGTCTGATTCTGAAGCCGGGGTTTGTCATCCCTGAGGATTGGGTCATCATGAGAGCATCGCGAGTGAATGATCTGTACGTGTTGGATATAAGCATAGCCACGACTACCATGGGTTAAACTCACTGCTTCATGTCAAGAGCCACTGAGAAGGAGTCTGTATTGTGGCACCGGAAGATGGACCACATCCACGTGCGCAAAATGAATCACCTGGTTCATAACGATTTGGAAAAAGGTGTTCATTTAAAGAGTTTCCATCTTGAGGGGGAGTGCATTAGTTGTGTCAAAGGTAAACAGCGAAAGAATTCTCACCCGTGCAAGAAGATGAACTCTGTCTCGAAGCCGTTGGAGAGACTTCACATGGATCTCTTTGGTCCTGTGAATGTCAAGAGCATAACAGGCGATCTCTACTACTTAGTAGTCACAGACGACTATTCGATATTTTCGTGAGTGTCGTTCTTGAAGACAAAGGATGAAACATTCGAGAGTTTGCTAAGACTTTTCAGGAAGATTGAGAACTTGAACCGAACTCGTATTAGAAGATTAAGAAGTGACAACAGTACGGAGTTTAAGAATAACAAAATGGAAGAATTTTTGTGATAGAAAAGGTATACTGCAAGAATTCAGCGTGCCTTATACTCCACAACAGAATGGAGTCGCAGAAAGAAAGAATAGGATGCTGATCGAAAAGGCTAGGACGATGCTTGCTGATTCCAAATTACCTGTCAATTTCTGGTAAGAATAAGTGTCAGCCGCTTGCTATACTCTCAATCGGGTCCTTACAGTGAAAAAGCACAACAAGACATGCTTCAAGCTGATTAACAATCGCAAGCCTAACCTCGAGTATTTGGAACCGTTCGGGTCTCCCTACACAATTCTAGATCCCGATGGCAAGTTTGGTGCAAAGAGCTTTGAAGGTATCTTCGTGGGATATGCAAGTCCAATGAGAAGAGTCTTTGTTCCATATATGAAGCAGATCATCGAAGCACAGCATGTTGAGTGCCAGGGTTATACAATGCCACCACAGAAGCCCGCAGACTCATGGTGCTTCAACTATGATACTCTATGGGATTCTGTTGGGATTGAACCCTACCAGAGGAACAGATAATGTAAAGCCAAAACCGGATCACATCAGTGGACTAACAATAAGCAGCAGCCTACACTTTGCTTTCCCCTTGAATGTGGCTCAAACATCTGATATGCTCCAAAGTACTGCCTATATCAACATCTGCTGACCTACAATTGCTGATCAACACAAAGACTGATGAAGACTAAAAGCCCTGTTGTTCAATCTGCTGCCTTGAGTCAAGCACTGCTGTTCATGACAAGTACTGCTGGGTTCACAGCAGTGGAATGATACAGCAGCATTTCTATTCATCTTATGTAAACTTTATACAATATCAGTAGTTAGAAAAGCAGTAGTTGTATAGATCAGTAGATAGAGTTTGTTAGGTTGTTAGATGTCACTTTCATGGTGACGTCAACTGAGATGCTTTCAGTGGTTTGGATTGTTTATAAATGTAACAATACTCTGTACTGTTACATTTGATCGTTTTGAGTGAGTTTCTCTCCTCAATTCAATCCTTTCATCTTGTACAACCAACCTTGGGGCATCAGGTTGAGGGGGAGGTTAGTATTGTAAGCATGCTTGTAATCTTATGATTTTTATTGTAATCATTCAACTCTAATGAGAAAGCATGTGTTTATCAAACTATTCTCTTCTTTGATTATGTTTATAAAGTTTGTATTCATTTCCGCTGCACTTTACATCGTTTTATATCCATTGATTTGCCAAATTCTTACAAACAAGCATAATCATGATAGCCTCCGATCCTAACAATTGGTATCAGAGCTTGGACAGTCAAATTCGATCTAACAATCAATTTGACATAACAGTTCAGCTCAAAATTCATTGATACTGAGGTTGATTGTATTTAGTTGAAAAACAGAGTAACGAGAAATCATGTTCAAAATGATGACTCAAAAGCTCTGTAAAACAACCAAGATGTCATAAAATTCACAAATCTCATACAACTGATGATGTCATGCACAAATCATTCATAGTTTCTAGATCTGGAAACTTATCTGGTAAACTATGGTATGTTTATCTTCTTTCAAAATTGATTTCAACTGTTGTTATGAAATTTGTGATGTTTTCATATTTTACACTAAAGTATGCACCTCAGATTAGCAAAACCTATGTTCATCTAAACATTGGTGCTCTGCTAACATAGAAAGAGGGAAATAAAGCTTTAGTCAAAACTTCTTATGTGCTCAAAGGCAGGTTGAGAATCCTCAAAAGGACCAAATCAACTTTGTCAAAACACATTAAGAAAATAAGGTGTCAAAACAGTCCAAATCATATGTAATGTGAGATCTGGTAATAAAACATGTACAAATGTGGCCAGATCTCACAAAACACAACTTCAAAATGATTCTGGACTAAGTTTCCTCAAAATAAAGTCTCACAGTGAGTATTTCTGTACATATGAATGGGAAGGGTAAAAAGAAGAGAATGAACAAAACTCAAAGTGTGGCTATCTTAAAACGTTTGAATCCAAAAGAATAAGAGTATAAGCATAAAACACTAATGAGGTCAAAGTTAGGTAAACAGTGGTCATCATGCAACTGTGTGCTTTCATCAAATACAGGAATCGTTCAAGTAAAAATGGCATCTCCAGTTGATTGTCCTTAAAAGAAGAATTTGCAATCAATTGTCTAAAAAATGACCCCAAACAATGGTCAAAATAACTTGAGAATGACATGATCATGAACTTACTTGAAAAGCTGTCAGATCCTTTTGATGATTTTCAAAACATTCTTTAATTTTTTTAAGGTGTTTTTCTCAAATAAAACCGGATATATTATCTCATTTTTCCCTGGATAATATATTTTGTACTTTTACTCATTTTTTATGGTAAAAGTTTCTCACCGGTCAGGATGTAATTTCTTAATTTTTGTGTGAAATTACTATCCTCAAATCTGATCAAAAGGAAATGGCACACATATCAAGGTCATGTTAAGCTCAAGTTTGGTTGTCACAGATCAAAAATTGATTGCAAATTGATTTTGAACTACTGAGATACTCATGTTCTAGTTCAAGTAATTAGACACAAAATGAGTAGCTTTAGTAGAAAAGTCTTCATCATCTGGGATGCTAAACCACTGTCAGGAGTAATGAACATGTGGCAAAACCTTGAACAAAAATTTCTGTAGATAACTGCTGGCAATTTAATCTTGATAATATACATCTAAAATGTATTTTGTTAAGAATAGCATTTCTGGTGTTCAAGAGATGTTAGATAAGATATTGTGCTTTCACAAGACAAAATCAAATTCCTACATCTGAACAAGCAGATGCTAAAATTATTTGTCAAAAGTCAAAAACACTGCTGCACAAACAGTTGTTATACTAATGATCCTCATTATTGTCTTCAACCACTGTTATACCTTAAATGTTGTTGTGCCTCAACATCTGCTCTATAAAGTTTGTCCACTGCTGATAGTCAACCCCTGCTCTTTCAAAAACACTGATGTTTAAAATTATTGTTCTATCCACTGATACACCCACTGCTTCATTTCATTAACGTTGTAACTACTGATGCTTGATCCATCAGTGGTTGTCAAAACAACTGTCCTCCATTATTTATTATTTCATCAGGGGTTGGCACGTGGTCAGCTTTTAGCCGTCAGATCATTATAACCGCTGCCACATCAGCATTCACTTTTTCCCTAAAATAAAACCCTGATTAAACCAAAACAGAGGCTCACACTGTCGAATTGAATTCCAAACATTTTCTTCTCAAAGCAGTTACCCTCTCATAACTCCAAAAACTTTCTTCGATCTTCTTCATCAAAAATGACGAAACCAAAATCGAAGTCAAAATCAAAACCATCTTCTTCCTCCACCCCAACAGACGCCACTCAAATGGCTGTTGAAGCGAGCGAAATACCATGCAAAGCTCCTCACAACTACGTGGGTATACTCACAAAACCCACAACCGACAACACTTTCAATTCCATCATAGACATCATATCTGCATCAAAGTATAAAACTTTGTTAACAGCAGATTCTCCCATCTACCTGGAAACCCAGAGAGAGTTTTGGAAAAATGCCACTCTTGAGAAACAAGATGATGTCATCAAAGCCATAAACTCCTCAATAAAGGGTAAAGTCATCCAAATCACCCCGCAATCTATTTCAGAAGTTTTCAAACTCGATGATCAGAAAGGTAAAATTTCTTTTTCAAAAACCGAGTTGAAAAATGATTTTCTGAACAGGGGATATGCAGAACAACCTAAAAGGGATACCTTACAAAAAGGTTATTTTCCTTCTGCACCCAGATTTTTATTTCACACACTTTTGATGTGTGCTTCAAATGAAACAACATCTTACAATGAAATACCATTAAAAATTCAATGTCTGGGCTATGCCATTTTAAATAATAAAGATTACAATTACTCCCAGGAAATTTTTAATGATATGGTAAAGAACGTTGACAGCAAAGCATTTCTGCTCTTTCCACGATTTCTGAGTTATTATCTTGAACAAAAACTTAAAAAGAAAGAAGTAGATTTGCTCAAACAAGGTTCTCCTTTTAAAATAAATAGCTTAACACCTGAGACTTTCTCAAGGATGTTAGCCCCTGTAAAAACAAAAGCAAGGGTACCTGAGCAGAATTTAGCAGATGAAACTGCTCCTCAGGTATCTGCTGCTGAGCCCACTGCTCCAGGTGATCAAAGCAGCACACCTACTGTTTTGAAACCCACACCTGCCACCACAAAAAGAACCAAAAAGAAAATATCTAGAAAGCCCACCAAACCCAAAACGAAGGCATCTCTGGAAGATGAGATCCCAGAGTCAATGCCAGTGACAGCACAAAAGTCACCAATAACCACTGCTGCTACTTCCTCACAGCAGGTGGAAGGAAGATCTCAACCCTTGCCTCAAACTCCTCCTGCATCCTCACAAAAGGATCAGGTTGTAAACATAGGGACACCACAATATGAAGCTCTGGACCCACTCGGATCCATCTTCCACAGTCCTGATCCCAAGGACATGTCTCTTTCAACTCCTTTACCCTCACCCCACATAATACCACCATCCACTATACCCTTGTTGCATGCAGTTGATGCTACTCAGACACAAACCAGTTCCTCTCAAACACCTATCACTGAGAGTATACTTCAACAGGTGACTGGGTCTGATGTTGACATTTCTGCTATCCCAGCAACAACTGAGGGGGTTACACTGCAGGAATTACAAGTAATTCCTGTCAGTAGTTCAAGTGGAGCAGCCACTACAAATGTTGAACCCACTGGTTTACATTTGGACAGTGGTTACATTCATAAGACTCCATTGAAGGCAATTTCTTCAATAGCACCACTGAGAACCACCAGTGAGATTGTTTTAACTACTGGCAATATCAAAAGGTTATCAAGTGCTGAAGAAAGAAGTCCCCAGTACCAAGAACAAGGGGCATCAATGGCTGACTTTTGGGACTCTGTTCCTAAGTCATTCATTGGTAAAACCACTGCTGGTGGGGATTCAGATGATCCTGTTAATTCAGGTGATGATTCAAGATATCAGGAATTGACGGGCAGGGTCGAAAACCTTGAAACCTCAGTTGCTGAAATAAAAGATATGGTGCAGCAGCTGTTAAAAGCTCAGAAAGCCAATCCACTGCTCCTCCTGCTCAAGCACCTGCTCAACAGGCACCTGCTGCAAATGAGTTATGGAATCTATTTCAACCACTGCTGGAAAGACAAAAGCAGATGGCAGATCAGCAGCATGCTATACATGTTCAAAAGCTGACAAATATGGTGGAATCAAGATTCAAAGATACCCAGGCAGATATCAAAGCTATCAAAGCTCTAATTCAAAGTGCCTCTGGAAAAGTTCCCTCCACTGTTCTCTTCATGAACGAACCTTCTCAGATAATGCCAAAAAGGGGGAGAAGATCAAGTGGAAGAAAAAGGGAATTGATGATGGTATATATGTTGAGCCAGAAAGTAGCCAAACCAAAACTGCAGTATCAACACACACCACATCACCACACACCACCACAACTACGGTTCCACCACCATCTGTGTCTACAGCACCAAAACCACCATCACCATCAAAGACAGCCAAACCATCATCACCTCCTGCCAAAAAGTAGAAGATGGCAGATGTTATAACATCTGTTGTAATGGCAACAGTGGTTGAAACACCAGTTATTTCAACTACTGTTAGTCAGCCACTCATCACCACTCAAACAACTGCCATCACAACCCCTGCTCAAAAGCAGAAGACATCTGCTGATACATCAGTAGTTGTAATGACAACAGTGGATGAGGCACCAGTTGTTTCAACAGCTGTTAGTCAACCATCCACCACTGCTCTCGCCTTTCCTACATCACAACCAAAGCTCTTCAACAGAAAAAGAAAGCCAATCTCTGCCAATGAGGGTATACATGATCCTAATGCTGCAAAATATCCACTGGAACTTGAAGCTATCAAAAATGAGATGAGGCAATTACAAAAGAGGATCCTTCAAAAAGAAGATTCTCCTCACTCATAGGCTACATGGCACCAGAAGATATGGATGATTACCTCAAGATCAAGGCAAAGCAAGCTAAAACAAGAGTTAAAGTTGATAGTGAAAGTGAAGGTCTAAGTGACGAAGGCATTGCTAAAAGAATGGAGTTCTACTTCACAAAAGTAAAGCAGATAGAAGAGTTCGCACAAGACCTAAACAAAGAAAAGGCTGATCAAAAGAAAAAGTTAAGAAAACAATATCTAGCCTACATCATGAAAGAGAAATTCTATCCTGCTGAAGAACAACAGTTTGAAGAATGGCCAATAGTCGCTCTAAAGGATGAGGCAGAGAGGATTGAAAAAATCATGAATGATCCTACAAAGAAGAAGAATGCTCCAAACTGGAGCAAATACAAAAAGCTCATTGCTAACCTAACTGCTGAGTATAAAGGAAAGAAAAATGAGCTGGTGGATGCTAAAATGGATACTGCTGAAGCGATATCAAAATGGTCAAAACAGCAGACTGATGAAGCATATGAAAGGCTAAAGAAAAGAAAGATAACTGTTTCAAGTGCTTCAAAGAAACATGAACAAATGATGAAGCTTGAACAGCAGATTGAAAGCCTCAAAACACTGTTCAAAACAACAGATAATCCTACTCTTGTGTCAAACCAAGAAAAAGGAAAACAATTGTCTGAAGAAGAGGTCAAGGAAAAGGAAGCTGAGTACTTCAATGATGCCATCATAAAAATGGGATTAAAAGAAGAGAACTCAACAAAGCTTCAGAACCTTTTTAAGAAGGTAATAACCAGTCCTGCATCACCAAACACTACAACAGGCATGACAGACATTGAAAGGCAAGAGCTGATCGAAAAGGAGACTGCAGAAGACATAGCTGCAGCTAACAATGTCATTGAGATGGCCTTCAAAAGAATGTCTGAAAGTCTGCAAGTGTTCACAAGGCCATCATCTCCAAACTCATCCAAGAATAAATCTCTCCCAAGAAACCCATTTGGTTTAAAAATACTAAAGTGGATATCTGATCAAAAGACCCAAGTATTGACTCTGGTCAGAACTAATGGTGAAGTGAAGTACATATCAAGGACAGAAGCACTAGGCCTTAGTGTTGAAGATTTGCAGGATCTACTTGAACTTACACTGTATAGGGATGAAGATGATCTAAGTTCCAAGGAATTTGAAGCTGAATTTAAAAGACAAGCTAAGGAACTTTTGGCGAGAAATAAAGGTCCTGAATAATGAAGGGTTTTGGCATTATCTGCTCCAGGGGGAGATTGTTGGGATTGAACCCTACCAGAGGAACAGATAATGTAAAGCCAAAACCGGATCACATCAGTGGACTAACAATAAGCAGCAGCCTACACTTTGCTTTCCCCTTGAATGTGGCTCAAACATCTGATATGCTCCAAAGTACTGCCTATATCAACATCTGCTGACCTACAACTGCTGATCAACACAAAGACTGATGAAGACTAAAAGCCCTACTGTTCAATCTGCTGCCTTGAGTCAAGCACTACTGTTCATGACAAGTACTGCTGGGTTCACAGCAGTGGAATGATACAGCAGCATTTCTATTCATCTTATGTAAACTTTATACAATATCAGTAGTTAGAAAAGCAGTAGTTGTATAGATCAGTAGATAGAGTTTGTTAGGTTGTTAGATGTCACTTTCATGGTGACGTCAGCTGAGATGCTTTCAGTGGTTTGGATTGTTTATAAATGTAACAGTACTCTGTACTGTTACATTTGATCGTTTTGAGTGAGTTTCTCTCCTCAATTCAATCCTTTCATCTTGTACAACCAACCTTGGGGCATCAGGCTGAGGGGGAGCTTAGTATTGTAAGCTTGCTTGTAATCTTTTGATTTTTACTATAATCATTCAACTCTAATGAGAAAGCATGTGTTTATCAAACTATTCTCTTCTTTGATTATGTTTATAAAGTTTGTATTCATTTCCGCTGCACTTTACATCGTTTTATATCCATTGATTTGCCAAATTCTTACAAATAAGCATAATCATGATAGCCTCCGATCCTAACAGATTCATTCGAGTTGGGAGAAGAGCCAGAGTTCTTGACAAGTTGGATATATGAAGAGAATATGAAGCATCTCAGGAGAGATTCCCAGCAGGGTCTTCTACACGTCAACGACAAACTTCCGATGATGATGAAGCTGGTCCAAGTCATGCTGGAGAGAATGATGAAGTTCAGCAAAATCCGACATCTTCAGAACGTGAACCTGCTCCTGAAAATCAGACGGTGGTCAATGATAATTCAGAATCTGATGATATACCAACTTTTGACCATGGTGATTCAGAGTCTGAGGGGGAGCAAATCCAATCTTCATAACAGACAATTCTTGTCAATGAACAAGTTGCGGATCAGAACATCACAAATTTGGAAGGCGAAGTGGATGTTCCTGGTGAGGTGATGCTGAGGACTCTTTCATATCATCCAGAGGAGTTGATCATAGGAGAGCTGCAGTCAGGAGTCCGCACCAGATGACAGATTGATCATGGACTTACTTGTTTTTATACAAAAGTAACTCCTTTACAAACTGAATTTTCACTTAGTTGTTTTATCTCGCAGATTGAACCGAGAACCTATAAGGAGGCACTAACTGAGGATTCATGGGTGTCATCGCTATGCAAGAGGAGCTGAGTCAGTTTGAGAAACTTGGTGTTTGGAAGTTCGCAGATCTCCCTGAAGGACATAGGAAGATAAACACTAAGTGGGTGTTTAAATGTAAGAGAGACGACAAAGGAGTTATTGTTCGCAACAAAGCTTGGCTCGTGGTCCAGGGTTTCAGTCAGCAGGAGGGGACAAATTTCACTGAAGTGTATGCTCCAGTTGCTCGACTTGAAGCGATCAGAATCTTCCTAGCGTTTGCTTTATGGAAAGGATTCAAAGTGTGTCAGTTAGATGTAAAATCGGCATTCCTATACGGAAAGGTGAAGGAAGAGGTATATGTCGGACAGCCACCGGGCTTCACCGACCCAATCCACAAAGATAAAGTCAATCTTTTGGATAAAGCGTTGTATGGTTTGCATCAGGCCCCGAGAGCCTGGTACGAGACGTTATCTCAACATCTGCTTGCCAACAGTTTCATCCGAGGAAAAGTGGATGCAACCCTCTTCACTAAGGAAGTCGATGGTCATCTTCTGATAGTCCAGATATATGTTGGTGACATCATATTCGGGTTAACCAATGAAGAGCTCTGCAAAGATTTTGAAAAAGTTATGAAGCAGAAGTTTGAAATGTCCTTGATGGGTGAGATGAAGTTCTTTTTAGGGCTGCAAGTCGACCAATTGCCCGAGGGAATCTTCATACATCAGACGAAGTACGTGTATGATGTTCTGGAGAAGTTTGGAATATCTGGCACGGCTCCAATGTCCACCCCATTGGCTACGAATCATGGAATCAATCTTGACCTCACCGGAGAGAAGGTTGATGAAACATTGTATCGCTCCATGATCTGTTCGCTAATGTATTTGACGACATCAAGACCTGATATCATGTACCCAACCTGCCTCGCGGCGCGATTTCAGTCAAGCCCCAGAGCCTCGCACATGTCAATTGTGAAACGGATTCTACGCTACCTGAAAGGAACTCCAAGCTTGGGGTTGTGGTATCCAAAAGACGGCGACTTCACGCTCGAAGGGTACTCTGATTCTGATTTCGGCTGCTGCAAAGTCAATGCTAAATATACAACTGAAGGATGCCAGTTTTTCGGACCCCGATTGGTCACCTGGCAATGTAAGAAGCAAACTTCTGTTGCTTTATCTACATATGAAGCCGAGTATGTATCTGCTAGCTGCTGCTGCTCTCAAATCCTGTGGATTCAGCAACAGATGCGCGACTATGGTTTGCAATTTCTTACTTCACCTATTTTTTTTTTTTTTTTTGATAATGAGGTAGCAAGCAACATAACAAAAAATCGGTACATCACGCTAAAACCAAACATATTGAAATTTGTCATCACTTCATCCGAGATTGTTTCGAGAAGAAGTTGATACGAATTGAAAAAATCCACACCGACGAACAAAAAGCAGACTTACAAACCAAAGCTTTTGATGGAACACGTTTTCAATATCTTTTAAAACTAAATGGTATGAAGCTGTTGTCGGATGCGGAGGGGATAGTTGGCGTTGATGAAGGTACCACTGCAGATGATGTTGAAAAGCAGACTGCACTGGTTTGTCGTATTTTTAGTTGTTTTGGTATTTAGGGGGAGATAGATAACATTTTCAGAAAATACAAAAACAATAAAAAATGTAAAAATCCAAAAACATGAGATATTTTCAAAATCCAAAAACAATAGAAAACCCAAAAAGAGTTTGTGTAAAAAGGGGAAATGATAATACATCAGCTAGACAGTTATAGTATGCAAAAGATTTGTAATGTTTAATAGTGTTAAGTAGTCTCACTGATGATATGTCGATAGGTTTTTGTACATTTAGTAGATTTGTTCGGGATATAAACCTAAAAACATCTTGCTTAATACGTGGGGAACATCTCTCGGATATATAGGTAACCCCTGAAATCTTGTTTGAAAGATTTTTTTGTTTCTGACATACTAGGTCTATGTGCGTAATGATATCTGGGGTATTATACCAGGACTTCTGATTTTGCGGAAGCAATAGCCTAGTCCTCGTATAATACTCTGCACTGCTTTAATCTTAAAGCTCACCCTCAGCATAAAAAATGATGAAACATTGAAAAATGCTAATCATGTGCTGTTGAAGAAAAGATCCCCAAACGGGAGACACCGAAAGTCGAGCCATCATCTCTTTGTCTGAACGGAAGTTCTAACCTGAGCTCTCATGGCCTCGCATTACCCGTTAACAGATATCATTACTGTACGTTCACCTGTAAGACTGAATATAGAAAGTCTGAATACGGGAGTACATTCTGAGGTGGGACACGCGTATAAGTTAAGCTATTAAAACACTAATTTGTATCCTGAACAGATTGAAATTTGTGTGAAAAATTTAAATTGGATCAGTATATCGACAATCACTGTGAATTGTTTAATACTGAGTACGTTATCAAGCTTAACGGTACTGGTAGCTTGTCGGTAGCTGATATGATCCCCTAACACGCTCACCAAAAATATGTTTGTAAATAGTTTACATTTACCGCATTTCATTTCATTTCAGTTTAGCATTTAAACCCAAAAAGAATTCATAGTTTTCTAGTCTTAAAACTTTCTTAAAATCCAAAAAGATTTTACAGTTCCGCTTTAGTTTTGTCGACAAACCAAGGTAGAAAGCTGATCTTCAGACTCGTAGTCATGATGCAGATGAAGGAAGTTTTTTGAGCTGGACAACAGGGTTGGGAGTTAATCATGAAAAACTTGGTAAAACTCAAAGTCAATGCAAGTTCATTAAGTTGAAACTTGTAAATTTTCATGAAAAATTGTTTGAAAAATTGAACAAAATGTCAGTTTGCTTTGTTTCGAGTTAACCAAGGTCATTAACTTGGACTTGGTAGACAAATTAAGTACCTAGGGTCATTAACTTGGACCTAGATACTTAAGTGGATTTCTAAAACTGATCAAATCTGATAAAAACGGCAAAAAGTCATAGGTCAAAACACGTAAAAGTCAAAGAGTAGTGTTTGGATCGAGCGGCAACCCGATCGGGTGGCAATCCGATCGGACGACCATTCGATGCATGGTCACACTATAAATAGGTGGTCAATGACTTCAGTCAAACCTTTCACTCGATCAGGCGACCATCCTATTCTCTCAAACACTCTCATTTTCTGATCTTGATTTTCACACTTTTTCTTTCCACAAGACATTGGATTGTTGGCATACTCAACCTTCTCAATGGGAAATTTTCTTGATCTTAATTGTTAAAAATTGATGAATTTGATGTGTTTTTGACATCGGCGACTGTCATATCTTTGATCTTAGATCTAGGCTTTGTTAGGAAGTTTTGATAAAATTTAAGCACAGGGTTTTGTTCATGGACATTAGATCTACAAGTTTACCGTCTCAATTTGTGCTTAAATATGTTAGATCTATGAGATTTAATGTTTAGAATGTGTCGGCCATCGGTGTAGTTATTGTCAAATTAAACCTTATTGGCTGAGTGTAAGAAGAAAATGAACATAGGGTTTTGATCGCCTCTGAATTCTCTACGTAGATCTGTGTTCAATTTGATGTTTAGCTTAGAAAAACTCTGGATGTTCATAGATCTATTCATGTGTTCTTCATGTTCAATGATCAAGTGGCAAGTCGATCGGGTGGCAATCCGATCGAGTGACCACCCGATCCAATGCATTGAATGTTTAAATTGTTAATATTGAATGATATGGTTACCTTGAAACTTGTGCCTTAAAATGTAAAAAGTGTTGTTTGGATAGTTTGGCAACTCGATCGGGTGGCAATCCGATCGAGTGGTTATCCGATCCATAGCACTTCATGTTTGAAAATTTTCTAAGTTTTTGTCTTGGTATTTGTGCCTTTCTTGACTGTCAAAGATCAGGTGGCCATCCGATCCCCAGCACATAATGACAAAAATGTTCAACAGGGTTTTGAATTGCCAATGATCGAGTGGCAATCCGATTGGGTGGCAATCCGATCGGATAGGCATCCGATCCTCTTCACAAAACGATAAAATTTCCATCTCTTTTAAAATTGTCACAATAATACGATCGGATCACTATCCGATTCATTCTCAAGGTGTTGACTTGTCAAAGGTGCTTATTGCTTGTCATATGGATCGAGTGGGCATCCAATCCACATACACATGCACTTGACTGTTTGTTCATTACATATGATGGTTCACTCGATCGGATGGCAATCCGATCGGATGACCATCCGATCCTCAGTACTATATTGAGAGAACTTTTCTAGAGTTAGAAAATTTTTGAGTTTTTCAAAAATTTCATCACTTATGCCTTCATGTCTTGAATCTTGTGCAACTGTTAACTATGAATATTTTTGCAGGGAAAAGCTTCAGATTGGGATAAATCTCACAACATCTATTGTCTGCTGGATGCGCATTATACAGACAATACTCCTTTCAAAGTTATTGCAAAGTTTTTAAGATAAAGCAAGATTCATAAGGCTTTAACAGATAAGACCATTGTATATGAATCACATGTTAAACGGTTTTGGAGTTCAGTAAGATATGAGGAGAAGGAAAAGATGATCTATTCTTCTGTGAGAAAGAAAAACGAGAATGGTCAGGACGTTGACTTAGAGATTAAGTTTAGTGTTGGTGATTTAAGGTGAGTTTTGGAGTTAGGTGATTCTGACAAAGATCCTACCATTATTCCTGAACGTCTATGCAAGGGATTATGGTGTAGGATGGGATTCACAGGACATCTGAATGGTAAAATGATTAAAACAATGTTCAGTAAGCCTTACAAGTTCATGATCCACTGCGTAGTACATGATTTATCGCATAAGAAGGGAGCGTATGATGAAACTTCTGACTATATCATGAACATTATCACTTGTCTAGTGCTGAACAGGCCATACAATGTTTCACAAGTGATATTAAATTATTTAGTAGAAAACGTGGGAGCTGGAAGTACAAAGTACATCATGTATCCTAGATTTATCATGATGATGATTGATGATTTAGTGAAAGACATTCAAAAGGATGATGATGATGTTTTAGGTCTATTGAACATGACAGCAGACACTATAAGCAGATTAGCTAAAGGACCTGAGCCAAGAGTGAGGAGAATGATATGCAGAATTAATAATCCAGCGTATGTTGCTCCTGAGAATGACTCATGGAGACATGAGAATAGAAACTCTGAGAATGAAGATGATAAGATGAATGAAATGGTTGAGAAGAAGCTTCGTTATTGGTTTGTGAAAGATGGCAAGAGAAAGAGAACTCCGAAGACATCCCCTGTTGTACCTATTCCTAAGAAACCAACACCGAAGATTGTTGTAAAGGGTATAGTGAAAGGGGGAGTCATAAGAAGAAGTTAGAACTTTATTTGTTATATTATACTAATGAATACTTCAATACTTGTTTTCTAGGGCCATCAAAGGAGTCACAATCAAGTTGATAGATGAGCCAGTGGTGAATCCAACAGATCTATCTCAACTAGGAATTGATCTGACCAAAGCAACGTTTGAACTATACATAAAGATCACTGAAGCGGCAACTGCAAAAGATCAAAGCGCAAGTGTTCAAGGTGAATGTGATAAAGAAAAGCAGACTGAGGATGTTGTTCATGAAGAATCTGATGATGCTGATGATGAGTCAATAGAGACAGAGACAGAACTTGATATGGCAACACTTGGTTGTGGAAAAGCTCAATTGAAAAAGAAGCCTACAAAGAAAAAGAAAGCTTTTGATGATGAAGATTCTACTTATACGCCATCAGTTGAAGAAACAAAGAAGCTGAGGATAAAGTGAAAGGCAATTCAAACTGGAGTGATTCCAAGAAATGTCAGAGCAAGAAAAGGTGGTGCCTCAATGCCTGAAAGCCAAAGTGGTAAAAGTGAGAAACATGTTACAACTTCTAAGGGTTCTGAAGTTATGAAAGAACAACATGTTGAAGTTCCTAAAGAGCCAGAGGTGCAAAGTGTTGAAAAGCGTGAAGATGAGGTTCAAATGAATGTTAATGATGATGATTATGTTGAAGTTAGAGATGCTACACCATCACCACCACCAACAGATCAAGCTATTCCAGAAATCGGTGAATCTTCTCAGCAAAAGAAAACAACACTTCCAGATTTATTTGAAGGTTTTCCTAACATAAGAGGTGAACTCAAAGACGATTTTATTCTTGGTGATGAGTTCGACATGTTTCATGATGGGTCTGTAAAAGCTTTGGAGAAGAAAGTAAGTATACTTGAGAAAGAAAAAGCTAAAGCAGAAGCTGATCGTGACGAGTTAAAGAAACAACTTGAAGAGTTGATAATAGAAAATGCAGAAATAAAGAAAGTCATGATCAAACAAGCTAAGAAGTTAAAGAAAATGGAAGATGATGTTAGTGATAACGCACAGCTATTTGAGCTATTATCTGCAGACTTTGCTGAGATGGAGGTGAAGAATAAGAAGCTGAATGATATCACCAAAACGCTGAATCAAATGATAAATGAATTACATGAAGCGTCAGCGAATGAGTTCAATACAATGAAGCTTGAGATGGGAGCAATGAAAGCTGATAAAGCAGTAAAAGACGAGCAACTGAACATGTTATACACTGTAATGGAAAGTCATTTGGGCATAAATGTTCAAGATATATACAACAATCTGGAGATTCAAAGAGTTGAAGAGCGAAGGATAGAAAGAGAAAGGAGGTTAGATGAAGAAGCTACACAAAGAAAGAAAATTGTTATTGTTGAGACTCAAGAAGCTGGTGGATCTTCGAGTCAAGCTGATGTTGAAATGGTTGATGCTGAAGAAGATCCTAAGGGATTTGTGCTTGTTGGTGAATCTTCTCTATCTTTCAGTTATGATGATATCATTAGCCGTGTGGTAGTAGAACAACGAAGGAGAAAGGCGAAAGAACCTCAGATGTTATTGTTAAAATGGAAAGAAGATGAGATAGTAAAAGAGGATGAAGAGGAAGAAGTAAAGTTAGATGATGATTTGTTTGATATAGACAACTATCAAGAAGGTAATGAAGATGATGATGATCAAGGCTAGTCTAGGTTGCTGATTGTAAATCCTAATGTTCAACAAAGAATAGAAGATTTCATGAATGACGAGGTTCATGAACATGAAGAGGATCAACATCAAGAGTCTTCTTCATCAGGAAAACAACACGTCGACAAGGTATTCCTCACACAACCCACTGTCATATATTTGCAAGCTAGGTTTGAGGGGGAGCTAGAGGTACCCAGGTCTAGAGCAGAGATGTTAGAGGAGTTGGGGTTGGATGATGGGAAGTTTAAATTCGATATAGAAGATGAAATACCTTCGTCACCTGAGAAAGAGTATGAGTTTAAGTACGCCCAAGAAGCTGATAATTATAATGATGTGCTTGTTGAAGAAGCATCTGATTCGTCTGATGAAGAAACGGATTTTCACTATGCTGGTGTTGATGAAACGTTTCTTTCCTTTGCTGAGATTTTCAAAGATCAAAACGAAGATGAAGTCAGGAGAAAGATTGTAGAAAAGATAACCACTGAAGGTGTTATGAAAACTATACCTAGAGAGAATCTTGCTGAAGAGAGGAAGAAGTGGTTTAGGGTGATGCCAAAGGAAAGGAAGTTTAGAAGGCCACTACATTACTTCATATATGATGCAAATATTTCATGGGGTGACATCTTGTCTTGGGGCTATCTAGAAGATCTGCAAGTTTATGCAATAAGACGAGAGCAAGGGGTTCAATACTTTGAGTTTTTACCTGATATCAAAACCCTCCCATGGTGGAATGTTGATGAACTTGTGCAGACGAAGAACATAAAGCAGTTTTACAATGGTTTGGAGGTTAAGCAGCATGATCAACATCTATGGGATTATGTGAAGCAGCAATCAAAGGAAAGATACCCAGATTGGAAGCCTCAATTCCCTAAGCAGATTGTTACTATTTTGGAGAATGGTGAGAAAGACATTACTTTGGATATCAAACCACCAAGGTGCTTAAAGAACTTGCCTCTACGAGCCATGGAACAAGATTTTTATGAGGATTTTCAAGGGTGGTTATACAATGAAAGCACAGCAGAAGCAGTGATCTCGTTGTTTGACAAGTCCACAGGGAAGTCTCGAAGGATCAGCATATTGGATCCCACGTGGCTTGTTAACTGCTCAAAGAAAGATATAGATTGCTTGTTCTACAAGAAGATTGTGTACGAGAAGCGCGACAAAGTTCAAGCGATGCGGTATCAAAAGATTGTGGATGTGTGCTTCGCGAAAGAAATCAACTCTGGGAGGTATTGGAAGACTAAATGGAGAGATCTAGAGATTGATGAGTTTTTGAAGAGATACAACCGCAACCAGAAGTTTAAAGTAATTGCTGAGAAAGCTGCAAGGTTGGGAAGGTACAAGCTTATGAGACCACCTCCAACTGACCAGACACCAATCGAAAAGGAAGAAAACAAGATTCCACGTTGGGATAGGAAGCGCGATGGTGATCCAGAGTACAGAAAGTACTTGAATGAAGTTGGGAGGCCACTCAGAAGAAAGATGCTGGAAGAAAAAGCAGAACAGAGGAGGCAAAGGGCAAAGGAACGAAGACGCAAGAGAAAAGATTACAGACTATGCTGGAAGGAACTACAGCTACATCCAAGGGGGAGTCTGTTAGTTCATATGTATGTAGCTTCCGTCAGCATTGAGTCTTATTTTGTACTTTGTATGTATTTTGTGTTTATGTATGTAAATGTATGTATGTTTGTGTAACGACAACTCAGGGAACAATGATGTATTGTAAAAGTGAAGTCCGACGGTTGACTGATGTCATCCGATCGGATGGCCATCCGATCAGATGGGTCATCCGATTGGATGACCATCCGATCGGATCACCACCCGATCGGACGAAACTTAAAGCCTCCCTGATGTTGCCTATAAATAGCTAGCTTGTGTTAGTGTTAGAAGACTTTTGGCTGAACTTGTAAAGAACCTCTGCCAGTCTGAGATTCTACCGGAGCTATTGTACTTTCACATCAATCTAATAGATATCAGACGGATTTAATCGTTGAATGAGTTGTTGTTGATTCTCTGACTTGATCAGTGGATTCCGCACATTGATTGAGATCGATTCCGACCACGTTCCAGACGAACAGATCCTGACAAACCAGCCTAACATCTTTGTGCGTCAAGGAAGTAAGCGGGACAACGATTTTCAAGAAGTCAACTATAAATCGACGGTAATAACCCGCCAATCTGAGGAATGAACGAACATCGGATGGTGATTTTGGAGTAACCCAACTCTTAACAGCTTTGATCTTTGCGGGGTCGACGTGATACCTTGACTATTAATGATGTGACCGAGGAATTGAACCTCCTCTAGCCGAAATTCATTCTTGGAGAACTTGGCATAGAGTCGATTCCCTTGGAGTAACTCGAGAACCAAACGTAGATGTTGTGTGTGTTCGGTTTTCGACTTCGAATAGATAAGGATATCATCGATGAACACGATGACGAAGAGGTCAAGAAATGGTTTGCACACAGGGTTCATCAAATCCATGAAAATCGCAGGTGCATTGTTTAAACCAAAGGGCATTACGAAGAATTCATAATGACCATAGCGAGTTCGAAAGGCGGTTTTCGGAATATCTTCCTCCTGAATGCGTAACTGGTGGTAACCTGAGCGTAAATCGATCTTCGAAAAACATGTGGCACCTTGCAGTTGATCAAACAAGTCATCGATTCAGGGCAGGGGATAGCGATTCTTGATTGTCAGCTTATTCAACTCCCTATAGTCGATGCACATCCGGAACGACCCATCCTTCTTTTTCACGAAAAGGACTGGTGCGCCCCAAGGAGAGGTGCTAGGGAGAATAAAGCCTTTGTCAAGTAATTCCTGGAGTTGACTAGAGAGTTCGCGCATTTTGGACGGAGCGAGGCGATAAGGAGATTTAGCAACAGAGTTGGCACCAGGAATGAGGTCAATACGAAAATCAATATCACGACTCGACGGTAAACTAGGTAGATCATCAGGAAAGACATTTGGAAATTCACGAACAACAGGCACCTTATCGATTGCCTTAACTTCCTTTGTCTCCGCTACTACCACGTGAGCCAAGAAAGCTTGGTATTGCTTGCGGAGATACTTGCTAGCCTGGACACACGACATGAGTTGGAGTTTCTTCAACGCGACTTCACCATAGACACACAATAAATCACCATTAGTGAGCGAGAAGCGAATCATCTTATCGAAATAAACAACTTCAGCACGATTCCCACGAAGAAAATCCATGCCTACTATGACGTCAAAACTACTGAGCTGCATCGGGATAAGGTCGATAGGAAAGATGTGATTGTTGAGTATGAGAGTACAATCACGAAGAACAGAATTGACAGCGACGGTTCTTCCAGTGGCAACTTCAACATCGAATGACGAGGGGAGATGGGCGTGCTTACGATTAAGGAGCTTTTCGAATTCTAACGACACAAAACAGTTATTGGCTCCAGTATCAAATAAACACGAAGCATATATACCATTCACAAGGAACGTACCATTAACCACATTATTGTCGACCTAAACTTGACAGACGTTGATGTTGAAAGTGCGTCCACGTGCTGCTTGTTGCTGTTGTTATTGCTAGGCCTGCTGCTGTTGTGGCTCTTGCTTCACCACTCGATTCGGGCACATGTTTGTAAAGTGGTTGGGATCACCATATGCAAAGCAAGCTCTAGCGTGGATTGCGGGTGTAGGATCCGTTGGCTGGCCCTGTGGAGCAGCAAGTAGAGCTTGTTGAGCAGGAGCTGGAGCTGGAGCTTGACGTGGACCTGTACGGCAGTTGGCGGTGAAATGGCCGTACATGTTGCAATGCACACTGTATCTGCAGGCGATTCCCACTGGGTGGTGATAGGTACAAGTAGGGCAAGCCGGGTGAGGACCAGTGTAAGCATGCTTGGCCAGCGGTGCTTGAGTAACCGGTGCCCCTACTTGGCGGTGTTGAGGTTGCTGCTAAGCTGGTACAGCTTGGAGTGGGGCAGCAGTGGTGACAGCGCAACTTTTGCTACTATTATTGTTGTTCTTCCTCTTGCGACGAGAGGACTTTGATGACTGTGGAGCGGCGGCGGTTTCAGTGGTTGCGGTGGCGGTAGCTTGATGCAGACTCTTCGAAGCTTTATCCCAATACCCAGCTTTGACTCGCTTGTCGTTGATCTCAGCGGCGAGTAGAAAAGTTTCCTCGATGGTTGACGTCTTGGCAGCTTGAACGAAATCAGCCACACAATCTGGAAGAGCACGGATATACTTTTTGATGGCGATTTCGGGAGTAGAGACTTGCCCAGGGCAGATTATGCTGAGCTGCTTGAAGCGAGCAGTCAAAGCGGCGTTTTCACCATCCTTTTGCTTCAGATGCCAGAACTCATCCTCCAACTTTTGGAGCTCATGGGGAGGGCAGAACTCTTTCATCATCAGGTCCTTCAACTCATCTCACGTCAATCCATAAGCTGCGTCATTTCCTCTCATGTTTCTCCGTCCACCAGTCTAAAGCGCGAGACCGGAAGACGCCGGTGGCGTTAACAGTTCGGAGATTATCAAGACAGTTGCTCTGACGCAAGGTGACTTCAATCGAATCGAACCATCGAAACATGGTCGTAGGACCATCTTCTCCGGTAAATTCCTTTGGACCGCAAGCTTTAAACTGTTTGAAGCTAAAAGCAGACTTTGGCGAATCGGTCCTGGACTCTTCAGACGATTTTCTAGTGTTTTCGTTCAATTCACTGACGATCTGGGGGATGATTTTCACTATCTGCTAAGCTACCAGAAAGGCGATGCGGTTGTCATCGTGATTACGGCGCGCTGATCAGGAGTGAACCGATCCAAATGACGACATTGTCTGCAACAGACATCGGCATAGGATTCAAAACGCTATTTTGATTAATCCTATCATGGTCTAGCGAAACACCCAAAAGCTACTTCATATAAAGCACAAGAACACCTCTACACATAGGCACATAATCACAGAAATACAGAAGCACAAATGGCACATAAGACACATAGAAGCATGTAAGCACGTAAGGCACAGAAGCACATTAAGCAGTCAGAACACAGAAACCTATCCTTCAAAGTACGCGCGCTCGAGAATAGCAGTTGCAATTAGCGAGTATCATAGCATGCGATCATCCACAAGTAGCAACGACTTATTAGCGCGTTGAGATAGATGTGTAGTGCGATTTATGTGTGTTGATCAAAGCGAGTAGCAAAAAGCGTATAAATCACCAAAACCCAAACATGTAAATAGGTAAAACCACGTAAAACACTGGAAATTTCACATAAACGACAAATATCAGAGTCAGCAGTTGCAGGCTCAGAATCGAAACACATAAAATCAGCGATTGTGAGCTTGAAATCGAAAATAGATTGTCTAAGGCTAGACAGACATTGACTACCCAAAGTGATCCGACTATTCTCAATGACTACAAGTATATGTTTTGGCCTAATAGACTGTGCTCTATCACCGACACGCGGTGAATGGCACGCATCCTTCTAGTTATTTACGCAACTCGGGTTGTTGGATTCCATCGAGACTTTGGTGAGAGTTTTGTAAAACCAACATAGAGAGCGGAACGTGTCATCAAGGTTCGGGTTTCACCCCTAACTTAGCGACTGTGTTCCTGTTTGTGTGATAGAGTTATGGGATTGAAGGAGAAATCTGCGTCGAAGTACGGATTTCACTACTGATTCAACGCAAATTCTCATGTTGATGGTGAAAATGCGGGGCGAACAAGCGATCTAATCGAAAGTTTGCGGTTTTCACACCTAATCTCGATCCAATCGCTGGTTTATTTTCAAAAAAAGTGCAGTGCGACTACCTTAGGAAAGGTAGTGTGATAGTATAGCGTGGGTGCGAGTCGATCGAGAAATAGCAATAGGCTCGTACGGAACCCCTAACGGGTTCGCACAAGGCGGTCTGTTGGTACTTAGACTATACACTAGACCGTTTCTAAGACATCGACCCGGACTAGGTCGAGTCTTGCCTAATTCCCTATAGTTATGGCTCTGATACCAATCTGTCACACCCCAACTGATGGCGGAATCATCGGGGCGCGGCACTAAGCGAAACAGATTGTTCAAGAGATTCCACAACAACTATTTAATTACCAAATCCTTAATGTTAATATCCCATACTACTAACAGATAAAGTAAAAATAGTTATTACAGATAATTGTCTCAAAAACAAGCAAACTGTTCCGACAACTCCGATTTTTATTAAGTTGGTTTCTAGACTCCACCCTAGCTTGATTCCAGCAAATACCAAGCAAGCATCCTAGCATCTTAAGCACCTGTCACATACGTTAAAATACGGTCAATACACATAGTGTAAAGGTGAGCATACAGGTTTGATAATAGTAATAAAGTTTGAAATCTTTTACGCATAACCAGCATGTAACATGTACAAAGTGAAGGCAAGCAGGTTATCGACGGAGAAATATGCACAGACGTGACTGAGAGTTATAGAATACGTAACACATATCCCCACTGGGACACGTGAAGTAAAGCCCTTAACAACCCCTGTCCACGACAGGTGCTGAGTCCAAACTATAGTACTATCGTTGCTAAGGTGTCAGGCAACAATCACTGTGTAAACATAACATAACATACAAGCATTCATCGAATAACATGGAACATGCAATAACGATCAGCGTATGAATAGTGTTTGCGTTGTGTGTCGATTGTGATTTGAATAAGTAACGTATGTAACACCCAAAAGTGCGTAAAGCAAAAAGGGTTCGAGTATACTCACAGATTGTGTTTAAGTAAATAAACACTCTCTTGGATTGAAGGGAGCGCTGAGAGGTTACCCTGAACAGTTAACGATAGCGTAAACGATAAGCGACACGTAAAACAGTGCAAAGTATCGAGTGGCAACCCGATCAGATGGCTATCTGATCGGTTGACCATTCGATTGGATGTCAATCCGTTCGGATGGTCATCCGATCGGATGGCCATTCGATTGGATTGACATTGTTTGGTAAGGATGTGTTTGTGTATGATGGCTTTGAAGTTTTTGTTGTAGCATTTTGAAAACAGAGAAATATCTCTACCCTTCAGGTCGATCGATTGAACGGTCGTTCGATCGGATAGCGATCCGATTGGTATGACACTTAGTGAGAACAAGTTCACAGCAGGATTGTCACTCGATCGGATAACCTAACTACTATATCTAACATACAATCACTATAAATAACCTGCGTTTAGCGTTTGCGATTATGTTGCGATTGCGTTTCGATTAATCACCACAAACATAAAGTAAACATGCACAAGTAACACATAAGTAACACACACACGTAAAATAATATTCAGAATCTATCCATCAAAGCGCGAATGCAATTGAGATGCGATAAGCAATAAAGCGATAAGCATGCGATAAATAGCGATTAAACCTCGATTATTAACAAGTACTCCACATAATACAACTAATGCAATAAAATAAATAGATTAACTACAAGTCAAAGAAGTCAAAACAGGAGTTGAGCAAGGAGTGACAGATCGCATTTAGCAATCTTTTCTTCCTTTGACTGCAATCCTGACTTTGACTTTGACTTTTGTAACACGGGGTGTTACATGGTAGGCCCCTCTATTGAAGGTGACACTACCCTCGGCTAAGTGGTTTGAGTCAGCAGGGATACAATCCCAAGTAGTCAGTTTAATGTATTAATAGTGGTTTACATATGAGGGGATCAGGCCATCCGCACCCCCGCCATCCAATATCAGTGGGTATTGAAGGAGGTCCTAGTAAGCTTGACCCAGGTCCTTGTTGGATCTATACACTGAACAAGCCAAGAACCTTACTAAACCATTCCCTTAACCCCCGACCAGGTAGCCAACATACCTCTATATAGACCGTAAAGATATGAATGATGTAAATCTTTTACTTTATATAGACAGTAAAGCAATGCCAAGACACCATGGACAAATGATAAAGAAAAATCACCTTCAACATAAGAAACTAGTTATTAAAGTCATTATTACAAAACTAAATAAAAAGTGCTAAAAGATTAAAAATCAAAAGTAATACATAAAAGACTTGTCTTCACCAAGTGATGTAAGAGACTTAGCCAAACATGGCCTTTGATTGACAAGAACTCTTACGGTCAATCTTGGATCCCGAGACTACTACACACTCTAAAGGTGGATGATGGTGGTGGGTGTTGGTGGTGTAGTGGTGGTGGAGTGGTGGCAAAGTAGGAGAGTAGTGGTTTGCCAAGGGATGCCTTTGAAGTGAGCCACGCACCCCTATTTATAGCCTGAGCAGAAGCCCGGCCACGGCCTCGTGTCCAGCGGACACTCCCCCGTGGCCATCTCTTTCTCTTCCTTTATTAATTGCATTTATCAGCATAGGGCTCCACATGGCCCGTGGTCGCTGGGCACGGCCCCGTGGGCAGAAATGTATTTGTACTACCAAGATTTTGCAAGATTCTGTGTATCTTAGCGTTGACCACGCCCCGTGCTGAGCTGGGCACGCCCCCGTGGTGGGCGTAGAAGCTTCCACAGCTTTCTCCTTTCTGCAGACACCTAACCACACCCCCGTGTCCAGTGGGCACGGCCCGTGGTCAGTCTTCTGTTTCTTGTTTTTGCTCTTGGGGATGCTGCCGAGGGGTCGGGCATGTCACGTTTATTCCTTTTCTTTGTATTTATGTTGGTTGTTGCTGTTTATTTGTTCCTTTTGCTCGTTTAAGCTCATTTGGTCCTGTAAATTCAAAAGGAAGACAAAAACAAGCTTTATCCAACATTAGTACTAACAAAGGGTTAGTTTTATGCCTCATTTAATGTAATTTATATGTTGCATTTTGCACACATCAGTCTACAGAACTTTGACTTTGTGTAAGCTTGATCATTTACGAATCCTGTATATTCCAATCTTAACCAGAATCCCTTGCATAGTCGTTCCGAACCAATAATGGGATCTTCATCTTTATCCTTTAGATCTAGCACTCTTCTCACATCACCTACTGTGATCTTCACTGGTAAATCAACGTCTTTGTCATTCTAGTCCTTGATTCTCACTGCTGAGTGCATTGCCTTCTCGTCCTCCAAGTGGTGTGCAACAATCCAAAAAAATCTAACGTGTGATCCATAACACTTATGCCTATCAATCAATGCCTTAAAGATCCTACTATCCTTTAAGAACGGCACTATGTCTTTAAACGGTTCAATGTTTGGATAGTTCTCATCCAAAACACAACATATATTGTGTTTGTTATGAAAGTCAGAGGCCCTTGCCTGCAAAATTTTCATTATCAGGATATGCACATTTATCGAGACACATAGTACACAGTGAAAATTTTCAACACTTGAAAAAATTTCTAACACTTTTACACTATGCACTCCATTCGAATGACAAGTTGTCGAATGGCCATCCGACCGGATGGTCATCCACTCGGATGGTTATGGTCCGAATGGCAAATGGTTTGAATAGCAAATGGTCCGAATGACCATTCGACCGGATGGCAAAATCAGAAATGTCCATGATCCGGATGGTCATTCGACCGGATGACAAAATAATCAAGATTGTGACATGGTCCGGATTGTCATCCGCTCGGATGGTCATCCGCTCAGATGGACATCCGAGTGAAAACAAAGATGAACACTCAACAACATTCAAACACATCAATTCAAATTTTTCAAGTTTTTGTAAAATTGAACTCAATTTCTCTTAAATATATCGCCGATTAAGATTACCCTATGTTCATTTTTTCAAAAAAAAAGGTCTAATTTTCCCTAGATCAAACAAAAAGCATGTCGGTTGTTCACCTTGTAGAGTGGATCTAAGTTCAAATCTAAGCACGTTTTGATGAAATTGGAACGATAAACACTTAAATCTAATGCCGATACACCTAGATCGATGATCAATTTCCACAAAAATCCACAAACAAAGCCTAGATCTAAGTCTATCCACTGTCGGCAGTTTCAAACGTCAAACAAAAGTATAAAACGTTGAAATCAGGGATACTTACCTTCACCATAATGAATGTTGTGCAAACCAACAAGCCTAGGAAAGAAATCCGGCAAAGTAACGGCTCAGAAACACAAAATGAATTAAGAGAAAAATTTAGCAGAGTGTCGAATGGCTATATGATCGAATGAGATGAATTCTGATCGAATGGCTATATATAGGCATGACATCCATTCGGATGGCCATCCGGTTGGATGATTCTCCAACCAACTTTTTAAATTTTCAAATTTTTCAATTTTTATCAGTTTTTAGCATCCACTCAAGTATCCAGGTCCAAGTTAATGACCCTGGTTACTCGATTTGTCGACCAAGTCCCGTTAATGACCTTGGTTGACCGGATTCGAACCAACTGACATTTTTTAAACAATTTTCAACTTTTTCTGAAAAATAAAAGTTTCAAATTAATGAACTTGTTTGACATTTTAAGTTTCCCAAACCTTCAGATAAGCCCAACCCAGTCGTTCAGCAAACTTTCTCTGCATCGCATCTGAGATTCTGAAGATCAGCTCTCCACAATGGTTTGTCAAAACTAAAGTAGAAATAAAATCTTATTGTATTTTAGAAAGTTTATGTCAAAACACACTGAAAATCTTTTTGGGTTTAAGCTAAAATGAAATAACAGGAAACTATTTACAAACATATTTTTGTGAGCTATGTTAGAGGATCATATCAGCTACCGACGTGTCACTAGCACCGTTGAGCTTATATTTCACATTAAGTTTTAAATGATTCACCTAGATTTTTCGATATACTGATCCACTTAAATTCTCACACAGATTTCAACTGATTCAGGATACAGATTTAGTGTTTTAAAGAACTTAACTTATTCGCGTGTCCCACCTCAGAATATAGTCTCGTATCCAGATTCCCTATATTCAGTTTTACAGGTGAATATACCATAATGATATCTATTTTCTAGGTAGTGTGAGACAATGAGAGCTCAGGTTAGAACTTCCGTTCAGACGGAGAGATGATGGCTCGACTTTAGGGTGTGTCCCACTTAGGGATCTTCTTTACAACAGCACTTGATTCGTATCTTTCGATATTTATCAATTTTTATGCTGAGGGAAAGCTTTATATTTAAAGCGCATAAAGTATTATACGAGGACTAGGCTATTGCTTCCGTAAAATCCGAAGTCCTGGTATAATACCCCAGAGTAAGTATATAGACCTCGTATCTCAAAAACATGCAATCTTTTAAACAAGATTTCAGGGTTACCTATATATCCGAGAGATGTTCGCCACGAATAAGAAAGATATATATTTAGGTTTATATCCCAAATACAGCTTACTAAATGTGTAAAAACCTATCGACACATCATCAGTGAGATCATTTAACGCTTTTTAACATTACAAATTCTTAGCGTACCATGACAGTCTAGCTGATATACTATCATTTCCTCTTTTTACACAAACTCTTTTTGGGTTTTCTATTGTTTTTTACATTTAGAAATTTCTATTGTTTTTGTATTTTTACATTTGTTAATGTTTTTGGATTTTCTATATAAAACTATCTCCCCCTAAATACTAAAACATATAAAAAGGTGACAAACCAGAGCAGATTGCTTCCCAACGTCCTCTGCTTTGGATTGTTCATCAACGCCAACAACAACTCCCCCTAACGACAAAAGCTTCATACCGTTTAGTTTTAACAAATAATGAAAACATGATTTATCAAACGGTTTTGTGTGCAAGTCATCTTTTTGTTCGTCGGTGTGGATTTTTCAGTTCTAATCAACTTCTTCTCGTAACAATCACGGATGAAGTGATGTCGAATATCAATATGTTTTGTTTTAGCATGATGTACCGGGTTTTTAGTTATGTTGATTGCTGCCTCATTATCTACAAAAATAGGAGTAGTAGGGAATTGCAAACTGTAATCCCTCATCTGCAATTGTATCCACAGAATCTGAGAGCAGCAACTGCTTGCTGAAACATACTCTGCTTCACACGTTGAGAGTGCGACGGTAGTCTGCTTCTTACATTGCCAAGTCACCAGACGTGGTCCGAAAAACTGGCATCCTGCTGTTGTCGACTTTGAATTCAGTTTGCAGCATCCGAAATCAGAGTCAGAGTAACCTTCCAGTCTGAAATCACCGTCTTTTGGATACCACAACCCCAAGCTTGGAGTTCCTCTCAGGTAACGTTGAATCCGCCTAACAATGACCATGTGTGAGGCTCTAGGACTTGACTGATAACGGGCCGCGAGGCAGGTCGGGTACATTATATCGGGCCTAGATGCAGTGAGGTACATTAACGAACCAATCATTGAGCGGTAAAGCGTTTCATCGACCTTCTCTCCCGTGAGATCAGGGTTGATACTGCAACTAGTTGCTAATGGGGTGGACATAGGTGCAGTCTCTGACATACTGAATTTCTCCAGAACATCGTGGACACACTTTGTTTGATGTATGAAGATCCCCTCCGGTAGTTGATCGACTTGTAGCCCAAGGAAAAACTTCATCTCACCCATTGACGACATCTCGAATATCTGCTTCATCACGTTCTCGAATTCTTTGCAGAGTTCCTCGTTTGTGGACCCGAAAATAATTCCATCAACAGATATTTGCACGATCAGAAGATGTCCAGCGACTTCCTTTGTGAGAAGAGTGGCATCTATCTTTCCTCGAATAAAGCCGTTGGAAAGCAAGTGTTGAAAGGGTGTCTCATACCAGGCTCTCGGGGCTTGGTGCAATCCATACAATGCTTTGTCCAAGAGGTAGATTTTATCTTTGTGAATCGGATCGGTGAAGCCCGGTGGCTGACCGACATAAACCTCCTCTTTCACTTTTCCGTACAGGAACGCCGACTTAACATCCAGTTGATAGACTTTAAACCCTTTCCATGAAGCGAATGCGGGAAAAATACTGATAGCTTCTAGTCTGGAAACTGAAGCATAAACTGCTGTGAAGTTTATTCCTTCCTGTTGACTGAAGCCCTGAACAACTAGGCGAGCTTTGTTGCGAACTATCACGCCTCGATCATCCCGCTTGAATTTAAACACCCATTTCGTGTTAATCTTTCTATGACCATCAGGAAGATCCACCAGCTTCCACATGTAACGCCCTGCGTGCCTAAACTTTAGGCTTTTGGCAAGTTTGGTCCTGGACTTTACCTATTGTCAGTTTTAGTCCTTAATCTACGTAATATTGATACTCTTGTTACTTGTGAAACTTTGTGAGTCTATATGATGCTAGAATCTTGATTCTTGATACTTAAACTACGATTCTTGATGCTTAACTCTAGATTCTTGATACTTGATACTTGGAAACTATGATTCTATGAGACTTGATTCTATGATCCTTGATACTTAATCCTAGACTCTTGACTCTTGATACTTATTTAGTGTTTGACTCTTGAGACTCGTGAAACTTGATTCTTGGTTGAACGAGAGACTGGAGTCTTGTCACTGGCGGAATCTATGAAACTTAGAAACTTTTGTGTTTATGATGTAATCTAGTTATGTGATACTTTTACCAAAATTACACGCAACGCAACGCTAAATCTAGCTCGTAAAACGAATCAAAGACGGGAACGCGGAAAGGATAGGATTGACCACGTGGCAATCCGATCGGATGACCATCCGATCGATTAGCCATCCGATCGGATGACCAACCGATCGGATGGCCACTCGATCGACCCGCCATCCGATCCAATGTACACCACCTTAGCTTCTCCCACACACTATAAATAGGCCTGTCACATCAGTCCTTCACTGATGTGACAACCTCACTCGACTCAGACGCACGCACACCACATTTCTTCGATTTCTCGGCGATTCCGGTACGTTTTACATTACATTTTTGTACTTTCTTGATCTACACTTCATTCTCTATGTGATTCTCCCTTGAAATCACACTTTTCTCCGTGAAATCTCTTAGATCTGAGTTCTTGAGGATGATGTCATCATGGTGGTTTGTACAAACTACGATATGATGTCATTCCTGGTAAGATCTAGCTCAGATCTGAGGAATACCATATGTTTTTCACCGAATCTAAGCTAGATCTAGGATTATTCATAATAAAACTTCAGTTATCTTCACATTTTCTTCAATCTTACACTTTAAACGGTGGAATCCGGGTCTAAACATACTGTAGACTTGATGGATAGTCTGGAGTTGGTTTGGAAATGGATTGTTGCCAGAAAAGACGACGATAGTACGGATTCTGACATAAACCCGTTATGAACAGACGACTGAATGGACAGGGGTGATTCCCATCCGATCAGAACGGCTGTATGTTGATGAGTTTACCATTGTCTCAGTACGTACCATGCCATTATCGTTAATCTAGAAACTTAGAAGCTTTACAAAATTATAGACAGAACAAGGACCATTCGATCGAGCAGCAATCCGATCGGATAGCCATCCGATCGAACAACCACTCGATCAGGTGACACCTGTCTCCTAGTCTTGAACACTTGGAACTTTGAATCTTTGAAACTTTGGAAAACTACCATCGTCAAATGGCAATCCGATCGGATAGCCAACCGATCGAACTGCCATCCGATCAGTGTAGTTGTGCCTCTAAACCTTTTAACACTTAGAAACTTTTCAGAAACTTCAAACTTTGGAAACCTCGATCGAGTGGCAATCCGATCGGATAGCCATCTGATCGAACACCCAATCGATCAGAGTGACCATCACACTTAGCAACAATTACACTTGAATCGAGTGGCAATCCAATCGGATAGCCGTCCAATCCAGTGAATGATCCGACACTTTGTGCAATCTCGTTATTCTGCCCGACTTTTATTTGTTGTAATCTAATCAGGCTAATTCTAAAAGAGCTCCCTTTGATCCAATAACGGTCTTAACTGTTAAGCAATCACTGTGAGTATACTCTGTTAGGACCGGTTTGACTCCGAAACGATTGCGTATGACACGTTCGACGTGCGGAAACCGTGAACGTGAATAACCGAAACACACGAGACGTACTATTGACGTGATTCTTTGATAGATCTGAAAAGATACAAGAACCGTGAATCACCTTTTGCCTTTCTCTCTCTACTTTCTCTCTCTAGCTTCTCTCTCTAACCTCTAAGCTCCAAAGATCAAAATGGCAAAAGTCTCTAACTAAAAGCCTAAGGCTTCTATTTATAGGCCAAAGGTGATAAGGAATCTTTCCTTATTTACAATAATGCCACCTTGCCTTTAGTAACAAGATATTACATTGTAAACACTATAGTTCTTCTGTTTCAGCTACGTACTGAGATGACGGAGGCGATAGACATTAATGTATCAACAGTCTCCCCCTTGGATATTGCCGCAGTCAATCTCAATCATTCAGACTTGTAGCTTCTTTTCTTTTCTTTCTCTCTCTTTAGCTTGAATATAATCCAGGTGGATTTATCTTCAGCTTCAGCTCCCCCTTTCGGTGAACTCTTCAGGCTCCCCCTTTCGACAAGCTTCCGTGCTTTGGGATCGACACCTGGCTTTCCAGTTACAAGCTCTTCCAGGAACGATACCTGGCTCCTTACATGCTTCCGTTAGCATTGAGCTCGTCTTCAGACTCCCCCTCAGACTCGGCTGTCGGGATCGTAGTCTGAAATAACATCTGCAACACTCATACGTTTATAAGTGACAGTGTTTTGAAATTGTCCAGAAATCGTAATCTGGCTCTTTAAACTTTCTAAATCAAGATCCTGGCTTTAAGATATAATAATATGAAAATATCCAGGATTATCTTGACTCTCTCCCCCTATCAAAAAGCTTCATAGATTTTGACAGCGTTAAGAATCCAAATCGAAAAACTAACTCTTTTAAAATTTTAACAATATGAGCTTCCAAATCCTTCACGGTTGATCAACCAAGTCCAAATTAATGACCTTGGAGAGATCACAAACTGTTTTTGAATTTTGATTTTAAATTTTAAAAACTTCAAGTTTCAAATTAATG
Organism: Helianthus annuus; assembly: GCF_002127325.2. Taxonomy (NCBI): domain Eukaryota; kingdom Viridiplantae; phylum Streptophyta; class Magnoliopsida; order Asterales; family Asteraceae; genus Helianthus; species Helianthus annuus. The sequence goes on from NC_035442.2 coordinate 67,585,658, forward strand.
AACTTGATTTATTTCCAGATACACGATTAGCATACTTAGATTTTGAAACACAACATTCAGACATCGGTTGTCGAAAATAAAACGGAAATCAAAATCTTTTTGTATTTTTCTGAAAATATAAAGCAGTAAAGAAATATGTACAAACATATTTACAGACAATATTTTTGTTTGAGTTCGTGTAAGAGGATCATATCAGTTCTTGAAACAAATCACTAGCACCATTAAGCTTTAATCATTTTAAGTTCTAAACGATTCACCTCGATTGACGATATAGTTGTCCTCTTAAATTTTCACACAATTTTCAATCTATTCAGGATACATTTTAGATATTTTAGGAACTTAGCTCAATTTATGTGTCCCACCTCTTGAATATACTCCCGTATCCAGAATCTCAATATTCAGTCTTACAGGCAAGAGTACTACAATGATGTCTGTACATAAATTAGGGGTTTAATGCGAGAATTGAGGGATCTCAGGTCAGAACTTCCGTTCAGCAGAGAGATATCAATTTCGACTTTGCGGTGTGTCCCCTTTAGAGAATCTTTTAGCTACAACAGATGATTATCAATTTTATTGTCTAATCACTGAGGGCTAGAATGCTATGTTACAAGCATTTACTGCAAAGCATTATCCAAGGACTAGGTCAGAACTACCGTTCAGCAGAAGTCCCGGAATAATACCCCAGACATCATAGAGTATTAACACCTAGTATATCAGAATACGAGACCTTTCAAACGAGATTTCAGGGGTTACCTATATATCCAAGTAGTGTTCCCCACAAATTTCGCAAGTTTGAAATTTTAGGTTTATATCCCGAATAAATCTACTAAATGTACAAAAACCTATCGTCACATCATCAGTGAGACCATTTATCACATTTGTCATTACATTTCTTTAGCATGCTGTGATAGTCCACTGATGTACTATCATTTCCTCTTTTATCAACAAAACTCAAATTTTTGAATTTTATCATGTTTTTGGCTTTTTCAAATTTTCTAATGTTTTTGGATTTTCTGACAATAATATCTCTTACTCCCCCTAAAATTCAAAACCATTTAAAGAAAATTTGACAACCTGATACTGATAGCTTTGTCTCGCCATCCATTTTCTGCATCTCATGCATAGATTTGCAGATGTACCCCCATGATTTACAACACATTGATCTTTTACAGTTTGAAAAACCGTTTTTCAATCTAGTGAAATTAATCATGTTTGTTCAGCCGTGAGGGTTTCGGCGTATTCAATCAGAACATCTCCTGACAAACAAACTATTTTCCCATTATGATTTCAAAACACTTAAGTTTATTTTAATCAAAATGGTTTTTCCGGAAAATAAGTTTTGTTTAATTCACACACGGGGTTTATTCATCACCTTGTTCTTTCATCAATTAATTCGAAAGTTAAATCAAGTACAACTTAATGTCCTTGATAAAACATTTCTCAAGAAAGATGCCGATTCCTACTCCTCAATTACCAACCTGGGAGTTCCGGCAAATTCAAGTAACATATTTTTGAATTTTTGCATTTTTGACAAATTTAAAAACAAACATATTTTTGATTTTCAATTTTTTGACAAAATGAAAACATATTTTTGTTTTTTAAATTTTTAAATTTTTAGAGTTTTTGAAAATATTGTTTATTTATGTACAAAAATCAGATAAACTCCCTGTTTAACCGTTGCAGGGATCAGCAGCCTCCGGTGCCAGGCTGCTTCGTTTTTCCTTTAGTTGACATTCATTTTTCTTCAGAAACACCTGCACATTCAAACTTTATCAAATACAACACAATAATTTTCATTCACTAAAGATGGATGCCGATTCATGCTTCGCGATAAAGGAAGCTCCGGCAGATCAATTTGTTCAATCAAACATTTTATCCACCCAAGCCTCACCAGCCTTGGGTGTAACCTTGACTCTAGCAATCTGAATTTTAAAGTTTTCAGCCTTAAGTGGTGGAAAATTTGCATCATAATCAATCGAAATTGACTCCTCAGTCTTTTTCACCTCATAAGTTGAACTTTCTGTTTCTGTTTTCGATTTCCAGATTTGTTTTTGTTTCTCATTTTTAACTAAATCAACATGTTTCTTCACACTCCATGTTTGACCTTTTGGAGTCCCACGTTTGTAAAAATGTGACTCTTTTTGAACATTTGGACTCTGAACAACATCTTTTGGTTTCCAAAATTGGTTTGGTTTTGTTGCATCAACAGTTGTTTTCCAACTTTGTGTTGTTCTAAGTTCGGGTGTCACTGGTTTCCAAGTTTGTTGTGAGTCAGCCTTTGACAATTTTGGCTTCCAAGTTTGCTTTGATTCAAACTTGGTTGACTTTTGATTCACAACTTCATATTTCTGTTTTTGAACATAAACAGACTTCTTTTTCGTCTCAACACCAACAGGTTTCAGATTTGGACATTTGCGAGCAAGATGTCCTGTTTGATCACATTTAAAGCATGTTCTCTTTGAAACATCTTTGACCTGTTGTTGTTGCTTTTTCTGGGTCTGAAACTCTTCATTTGACTGTTGTCTAAATTTGAGTTCTTTCTCTTCTTCTGAACTTGTTCCGTGAACGAAGTTCATTTTTGCCTGAAAATTCGGAGTTTTATTTTTATTCCAATTTTGTTTCTTCTTATAACCCAACCCAGCCTTCATGTTTTTCTTCTTGTAAACAGGTTTGTTATAAAAAGTTTTGTGACCTTTACCAGCAAATTTTGGAATTTCAGATTTTTCAATCTCAACCATCTTGAAAACTTTGTCAATCTTTTCTGAAATCACATTCTGAATCGGGAATACAACGTCTAAGAATAATTTGTCCGATCCAATCATGGTATAAACCAATCCCTTTGAATCATCATTCAAACTTTTCTCAGATTTTGTGTTCTTCAGATATGCATCATGAAGATTTCCTTCATCTTCATCATGTGATTCAGATTTACCTGTATGAACCGACTCTTCGTTCAAGACACTTTCAATGACTTTACCTACCACCTCTGAATCATGAATATCATCAGATTTGGAATAGGTTATGTCAATGTTGTCTGGCAATTTGTCTACCATGTTGAAAGCTTTTTCGACCTTTTCTTCATCATAAAATGCAAACTTTTCCGGTGGAGGAACTTGATGAAACTCTGAGCCAATGCCTTTCTTGTTCTGCTCAGACTCACCATCACCCGGTTTTATATTGAAAATTCGTTCAAGCACATATGACGACACATGGTAACTTTTTAACTTGTTGTTTTCCTGTTCTAAATCAACAATCTGTTGCTTTAGCTTAGCAATATCCTCAATATATGAATTAACAACATCTTGTTTTATAGCATACATTCGTTTTAGCTCTTTTGTTGTTTCAGACATATAATTCATTCTAGATTGAGCATATTTCATTTCGTCTTTCACTTTTTCATATGATTCTTTTATAATCTCATATGATAATTTCATTGAATCATATTCCTTTTTCATTTCTTGACAAGCAATCTCTTTTTGTTCACATTCATTTGTCATTTTCAAAACGTTTTCTTTCAAAACCTCATTTTCTTTTTCTAATTTGTTACATTTTTCTGAAAGTTTTTCATCATTTTCTTGTAAAACTTTTTCTTTTTCTAACATTTCTTTGCATTTAATTTTGAAAATGTTTTCGAATTTTGTGAATTCAAGTTCTTTTATTCTGAACTGCTCATCTTTTTCTGTACAAGCTCTGCACGGTACCATGCATTTCTTGCACTGTTCAAATGGTTTTAAGAATTCAGAATCAGAATGTACCTCAGTGTTTGGCACTTCGGTGTTTTCAGCTTCCTCTGGCTGCTTCATCTCAGCATCATTCAGCTTTTGTTCAACACTGACTTCTTCGCCAACATCACCAACATCTGATTTTTCATTTTTCTTTTCTTCTTCTTCAATTTGCTGTTCTTCAACTTCTTTCACCACTTCAGCTTCTACAGTTTCTGTTTCGACTTCTTCAGCAACCTTCTTCAGATTAACTACCATTTCTTCAACACTCTTCTTCATTTTCTCTTCATCCCTTTTTCTCAAGCATGACAGCATAGCATATCGGATATCTTTCTCGTATTGTTTAACATATGCATCATCTTTCGTCACTCTTCTGTAATATTCAGCTCTCAACGGGACAGCAAGAAGAACATCATCAAAGATTATATCTTTCTTTGGAACAACTGGTTCTCCTTCTCTGTTGTAATAACACTCTCTCTTCTTGTCCCATCGTTTGTTGCTGACAGCATTCTCATATTCTTCCTGCATCTCATCCATTCTTCTGTAAACCACATCTCTTTCTTTATGTGTTTTCTCACTCAAGATCTCTTCTCGAGTTTTCTCTTTGTTCTCAATCTTTTCTTCATGGTTTTTAGCAGGTTCTTTTTCTTCTTTAATTTCAGCAACATTCGCAAACTTTCTTGGTGCTGTCGTAGCTTTCCCATGAGCTGTTTTGCGAACAATATCATTTCGATCTTCTTCTGGACAAATTTGAGACCAATCATATCCTTCATCAGGATATATGACAGGACAAGCTCTTGAAGTTGTTTTTGGTCTATCTTCAATCAACTTTGGCTCTTCTCTGCTTCGATGGTAGATCGCCTTTTGATAATAATCATCATTGAAAGGACGTTCATTTCTTTCAGCAACTCCTGCATTCTTACACTCTCTTTTGAAATGACCCTTTTGCTTGCATTTGAAACAGGTCACTTTTGACTTGTCGAATCCGAGCTTTGTTGATGGACCACCAAGAGATTGTTTTCCAGTAATTTCCATGTATCTTTGTGCTCTCCGAATGCAGCTTGCCAAACACCAACGAATATCAATAAGCTCCATCTCCTCTGGATCAATCTGGTCGTAATCTTCTTTCGTCAGCTCAGAATTACCGATTTTTCCAGCTACCAGACCTTCATATGATTCCAGGACAGATGCAAGAAAGCTCATTTGCTGCTTCGCTGCATTGATACTCATTGCTGGAGAATTCTTCAGTTTAAGAGCAATGTTGCACAAAATTTCATCTGTGTCTTCTGAATTTGTTTGTGAAGATGAATGATATCCAGAATGATGACTTGTTGACGTTGTTTGAGATTCATTCATCTTTTCACCAACGAATGCTGTCTTTGGTGAACCAACGCCCTTCTCTGAAAGTACACTATTTTTGTAATACAATCCGACATTCTGTTGACGTGAAGACTCTGTCATCTTGCTTTGTTTCTGCAGCTCTAGATCATGACTCTCAATCTTTTCAAACAATGCATCAAGAGAAATTGTATCATATGAATCATCATTTTTCAAAATAAACACAAACGTTTGCCACTGATCAACTCGTGGTAACGCTTCAATCACTTTATCGATGATTTCTTCTCTTGTTTTAGCAATTTCAAATCTTTCGAGTTCAATTTTTAGGTGACAAAATCTTTCTATCATTTGTCTCACCGATTCTCCTTTTAAACTATCAAAAAGATCAAATTCCTTTTTAATTAGCGCGATTTTGTTCTTTTTAATTTGTTTGCCACCCTCAGCTTTAATACGTAAAGCTTCCCAAACCGATTTGGATGTCCCGCTATGCTTTAATAATGCAAATATATCGTTTCTAATTGCTGACTGTATCAATGCGATCATCCTTTGTTCGGCGGCAAATTCTGCTCTGTCATCTTTGGAGAATTTTTTGAACTGTAGATCTTCACCTTTATCATCTTTTGGCTTTTCGTATCCGTATTCTAGACAAAACCAACTTTCATGCGCATACGCTTTTGCCCAATTAATGAATCTTTCTTTCCACCAAGTGTAATCTTCAATGCTTTCAAGCGTTGGTGGTTTAGAATGCGTTCCGTAAAAGTTATCATGCTTGATGTTCTCATTGATTGCCTTCGTAATTGTTTTTGGTGTAACAGTTGTAACTTCGGATGATTCAGATGTGAACGCGTTGAAAAACGTGTTATAAAATTCTTCAGCCATGATGCTTTTTCTTTGAATTACCTTGAATCACCTGAATGAATTACGTAAACAATCGATTAGTTCAAAGACTTTTAACAAACTTGATTTTGAAAGTTAATTGATTTGATATGATTTAAAATTTATATGATCCAAATCAATTCTAAAATACTTTCTCAATTTGATTATTATCAACCGATCGGATGGGGGTTTGCTAGCCGATCGGGTGGAAATGAATGCTAGTCGATCGGGTGAGAAGTGTTGTTAGCCGATCGAGTGGGAAAAGGTCTTTGTTCGATCGAGTAGGAAGGTATTGCTGTTCGAGTGGGACTTTGCTAGCCGATCGAACAACTGTTCGATTGAAGGATTGTAGCGGTGGTGCTAGTCGTTCGGCTAGGAATGCTGTGCTGTTCGATCGAACAGAGTCAAAAAGTCAAAGTGTTTAATGAATGCTGCTGTTCGAATGAATGACTTTCTAGCCGATCGAACAGCTGTTCGATTGAAGTGCACCAATATGCTGTTCGATCAAGAGTTTCTAGCCGATCGGTTAGCACTTTGCTAGCCGATCGGTTGGGAATGGATGCTGTTCGATTGGTTGAAAAAGGAGGTGAGTCCTAGTCGTTCGGCTAGGTCAACAAGTCAACGTTTTTAATGAATGTCTGAGGTTTCTATTCGATCGAACAGGAGGTGCTAGCCGTTCGATTAGGCCAACCGATCGAACAGCTGTTCGATTCAAAATTCCTGTTCGATCCAAAATTTCTGTTCGAGTGATAATTTCCTGTTCGATCCAAAATTCCTGTTCAAGTGATAACTTCCTGTTCGAACCAAAATTCCTGTTCGAGTGATAACTTCCTGTTCGAACCAAAATTCCTGTTCGAGTGATAACTTCCTGTTCGAACGGTTAGCACTTTGCTAGCCGTTCGAGTAGCCTAACCGAACGGTTGGCCTACTCGATCAAGTAGGACTTCTGCTGTTCGATCGAACAGAGTTTGACATCAACATGACGAACAGTTTCAGCTCAAACGAACACAAAATCACTGATTTCTCTCAAACGGCTTGGAATTTTGACCTGAAAATTTGTAGGATCATAGATCAGATATAGGCGCACAACATATCAAAATTTCATCCAATTTCAACCGTAAAAACACTGTTAATTTTGCGATTTTCAGATAAAAACGTGAAGAACAAGAAAATATGAAGAAATTTGACAAATCTGAGTAAATTCGACTCTGAATCTGAAGGATTTCTGTGCGTATTCGTGCGTTTGATCTGTGCAATCGAGCTCCTGCTCTGATACCACTTGTTAGGACCGGTTTGACTCCGAAACGATTGCGTATGACACGTTCGACGTGCGGAAACCGTGAACGTGAATAACCGAAACACACGAGACGTACTATTGACGTGATTCTTTGATAGATCTGAAAAGATACAAGAACCGTGAATCACCTTTTGCCTTTCTCTCTCTACTTTCTCTCTCTAGCTTCTCTCTCTAACCTCTAAGCTCCAAAGATCAAAATGGCAAAAGTCTCTAACTAAAAGCCTAAGGCTTCTATTTATAGGCCAAAGGTGATAAGGAATCTTTCCTTATTTACAATAATGCCACCTTGCCTTTAGTAACAAGATATTACATTGTAAACACTATAGTTCTTCTGTTTCAGCTACGTACTGAGATGACGGAGGCGATAGACATTAATGTATCAACATACTCGATCCCTTTTTGTTTTAAACTGTGGGATGTAACATGTATTCTATAAACTAGGAAACTTTATACTTTTGAATCTAAACTCTATCCTATGTTTATATGAAACTTGTGATTCTTGACTCTTGACTCTTGATTCTTGATTCTTTGTGTTATGTGACGTTTAATCCAGAGTGTGTAGTTCCGCCTTAACAATAGTAGCGCTATAGGAGATGCACCTCCCCATTATTCTCGGGGGTATTGTTAGGAGGATTCTAGTTTACCTTGAGTCTTGGGTAAACACTAAAGCATCGGGATACTTGGGCTATCACTGGTTGGACTGCGACACTAGCACGACTGAAACTATTTTTATTACTTACATTGTGGATATGAGTTGTTTTAATCTACTAATCTATATACTCAAAGTTGTATACTCGCCGGTACATTTTGTACTGACACTATTTTAATACATGTTGCAGGCTGACAGGATGTTGGAATTCTTGAAACAAGCTAGGATGCTGCTTAGAAACACATCATAGTTAATCTAGAATCATTTGAAACAATTTGAACAATATTTGTTATGTTTTGTACTTGATACTTGCTGTTGTTGTTTGATCTAGACAATTACTGCATGAAACTAAATTTAATTACTATTGAAATATCTAGTGTTATGGAATCTCATGAGCAATCTGAATGCTTAGTGCTCGCACCCCGATGTTTCCGCCATCGGTTGGGGTGTGACACCACACACCAAGCTTTTTAAACTGACCTAGCTCTTCTTGCATAGCGTTAACCCATAATCAACTCTTCGGAGTGAAATAAAGCAACTGAGTGAAAATTCATTTTGTAACGGTGCAATTTTAGTATAAAAACAAGCAAAGCCTTGGTCGATTTGATGTCTGGTTCTAACTTCTGACTGCAACTCTCCAATAATCAACTCTTCGGAGTGATATGATAGAGTCTTCGGCATAACTTCACCAGGAACTTTGACCTCGCTTTCCAAATTAGTAACATTTTGATCTGTAACTTGCTCATCGACTTGGACTGTCTGATCTGATGACAGGTTTTGAATCACCTCGATCGAAGGTCGGCCTATCCGAGTCAGACTATGATTCATCAAACACTGTTGTTTGATTTTCTTGAGCAGGCTTCTGTTCTGAAGTTGTCTGAGTTTGCTGCAAATCTGCATCACTTTGACCACTTTAACTTAGATCAGCTTCATGATCATTCGTATTCTGTTAACGTTCGGAAGACTTGGTCGGCCATGAGTTCATCTGGGAAGCTTCGTACTCCTGAAACAAATTTATTTGTTCAATAAACTCTAGCTCTTCAGGAAGATCAAATGACTCCCACAACATTTCATAGTTGAATCGCCATGAGTCACCAGGTTTCTGTGGTGGCATAGTATAACCCTGACATTCCACATGTTGAGCTTCAATAATCTTTCCAAGACTCGGAACGAATAATCGTCTAAGTGGACTAGAATAACCCACAAAAATTCCCTCCAAACTCTTAGAACCAAACTTTCCATCAGGATCCAAAACGTGCAGGGTGACCCAAATGGCTCCAGATATTCGAGATTTGGATTTCTTTTGTTAAGCAGCTCAAAACATGTTTTGTTATGCCTCTTCACAGTCAAACCCCGATTCAGAGAATAGCAAGCAGCAGATATGGCTTCTCCCCAAAAATTCACAGGAAGCTTTGAGTCGGCCAACATTGTTCGTGCTGTCTCTATCAGTGTCCGATTTTTCCTCTCTGCTACTCCATTCTATTGCAGAGTGTACGTAGCACTGAATTCTTGCAAAATACCCTTTCTGTCACAGAATTCTTCCATCTGACTGTTTTTAAACTCGGTACCATTATCGCTTCGAAGTCGACAAATGCGCCTTTGGTACAAATTCTCTATCTTCCGGAACAAATTCAGCAAACTCGTATAGGTTTGATCTTTTGACTTCAAGAACATGACCCATGAATACCTTGAGAAATCACCGGTTATGCTCTTCACGTTCACAGGACCAAAGAGATCTATGTGAAGTCTTT